>NC_142788.1:6816875-7127500 GCF_988280905.1 Pimephales promelas
TAACTGGAGATGTTTTATTTGTATTGGTACATCCGTGCCGTGAGACATGTTTCAAAAGTGGTGGGGACAATATCGACCCTGGCAAAAAGTGGTGGGGACATGTCCCACCCGTCCCCCCCGTAAATGACGCCTATGGATGAACAGCAGATCGCCGATGAGACCGTGTTGACTGCCGATAGCAGCATCTTGACAACTTGGCCTTCCAGAACTGATGCTGATGCTGAATGTGTAATTACTCTATAAATAACTACATGTAACATATGTAACAATGACACTAAAATAAGGTGTTAAAAGGTAATAAGGTATTAAAAATGTGATTGGTGCAACAATTATTTATAGATGGATGGATAGATAGATAGCACTTTATTATCATTGTACATGGAAATTTGTCTTGCAATATAAGTTCCAACAATTACAACACACAACTTAAAAAAAGCTAAAAACATAGTCATCAGTAAAAACAGCCTCTTTGAAGAACAAAACACATGACCTTGTCCAAGTGGCAGGTCTGTTAGTTTGCGTTGACACATTTCTGTGGTGACCTTTGACTCCAGTGTCTGGTGGTGTTGTGCTTCAGTGTAAGCAGTGTGTGTGTAATCTCTCTTGCAGGCATCTGTGCAGCTCAGCGCTGAGCACAACTTTGCCATGAGTGTGTTTGCCAGGACTAAAGGCCGCACTGGACTGAGGGTGGTGGTGAAGGCCACTGTTCCTCTGGCGGGACTTCTGGAAGGCAATGCCCTTGAACTCCATGATGAGATACAGATTCAGGTAGGCGGAAACTCAGTCTGTCATTCATTTGCTAAACAGAAAGCAAAGACTGACTCTTACCATACATTCAACCGTGCATTCAATAACAATTTCAGGTCTATGAGAAACTACAGCTGTTGAACCCAGAAGTTCAAGCGGAGGAGATACTGTTGTCACCAAACTCCCTGCTGAAGCTCCAAACTAACAGGTTCTTCAGTTCAGATCAACACGTATAGATACAGATCAACATGTATAGATACAGATCAAGACGTATAGATTCAGCTCAACACATATGGACACAGATCAACGCGTATGGATACAGATCAACACGTATAGATACAGCTCAACACTTAAAGATGCAGCTCAACCCTTGTAGATACAGCTCAACACGTACAGACACAGATCAACACGTCTAGACACAGATCAACAAGTATGGATACAGCTCAACAAGTATGGATACAGCTCAACACGTAGAGATGCAGCTCAACACTTATAGATGCATAACAACACGTAAAGCGCAGCTCAACACGTGTTTATCCAACAGCTCAACACGTATAGATACAGATCAACACGTATAGATAGAGATCGACATGTATAGAAACAGCTCAACCTGTAGAGATACAGCTCAACATGTATAGATTCAGATCAACACGTACAGCTGGCTTGCTGTGTTTGAACTGGACAACATCATACATCCATGTTGCTTTGTCATGAATTTGAGCTGTATTTCCCTACAAAGACAAAATACAGTAAACACATTTTGACCAGCATATCAGTAAAAACCTAGTGTGAAATACAAAACAGGATACAATTTTATTTGTTTAAGTAATAGTGTCTTCAATTCAAATTCATTAAGTTAAATAGTGTTTTTAAAGTAGTTCACCCAAAAATGAAAATTCTGTCAGTAATTAAGTCAAGTCAAGTCAAGTCACATTTATTTATATAGCGCTTTTCACAATACAGATTGTATCAAAGCAGCTTCACAGTGATAACATGTAAGTAGCACAACACAGATCAACAACATTGCTAAACACTAAATAAATAACCCCAACTGAGCAAGCTCAAAGCAAGCCAAAAGCAAGGCGACAGTGGCAAGGAACCAAACTCCATCAGATTGGATGGAGAAAAAACCTTGGGAGAACCCAGGCTCAGTCGGGGGCCAGTTCTCCTCTGGCTTACATTCATATTGTTTAAATATAAATATTAAATATAAATATTGTTTATGAATCAAACGGCGCCATAACATATCGCAGGCGTTGAGTCGTCTCATCACAGGCGTTGAGTCGTCTCATCACAGGCGTTGGGGCATCCGAAATCCCCGTGAGAGGCTGGACACAAAACTGGACCTGACGAACGCCATTTTTCTCGGGACAAGCGTCCCGAGATAACAGCAGAAAGGCAGATGGGAAATAATTAGCATAGCTGATGTTCATAATAATTTCCGTTATAACTCACAAACTCTCCGTAACCCGAACTCTCCGCAACCCAACCATACGCGCCGACCCGTTTGTCTAAGAGGCTGTCGAGCCCCACTGGTGCGTTAAGCAGTTTCAGTGGCAAACGGTTCCGTATGGCATAACAGAGGACTAGAAGGTAAGCATTATGTGAATGCTTGACTAAAGAGATGCGTCTTTAATCTAGTTTTGAACTGTGTCAGCGAGTCAGAGGCTCGGACCGTATCGGGAAGGCCATTCCAGAGTTTTGGAGCTAAATGCGAGAACGCCCTCCCTCCTTTACTGGACTTCGATATCCTAGGAATGACCAGAAGCCTTGAATTTAGTGATCTTAAGGAACGCGCTGGATTGTAGGGCGAAAGAAGGTCCGTTAAGTACATAGGTGCTAAACCATTTAGGGCTTTATAGGTCAGTAGTAGTATTTTGTAGTTGATGCGGAACTTAATAGGTAACCAGTGTAGAGATGATAAAATCGGTGTTATATGATCATATTTTCTTGACCTAGTAAGAACTCTAGCAGCTGCATTTTGTACTAACTGTAGCTTGTTTATTGAGGATGCAGGACAACCAGCTAATAAAGCATTACAGTAATCTAGTCTCGAGGTCATGAATGCGTGAACTAATTTTTCTGCATCAGAAATAGATAGCATGTTACGTAGCTTAGCAATGTTTCTAAGGTGGAAAAAGGCTGTTCTTGTAACATATGAAATATGATTTTCGAACGACAAGTTGCGGTCTAGTATAACACCCAGGTCTTTTACTGTTGTGGATAAAGTAACAGGACATCCGTCTATATTAAAGTTGTATTGTGAGAGGTTTTGTGAGTAGTTTTTTGGACCAATAAGTAATACCTCCGTTTTATCTGAATTTAATAGCAGGAAATTACGCGTCATCCAGCATTTTATATCTTTGAGACACTCTGTCATTTTAGATGAGTTAGTGTTTTCATCTGGTCGTGATGAAATATATAATTGAGTGTCGTCAGCGTAACAGTGGAAATTAATTCCATGTTTTCTTATAATATTACCAAGTGGCAGCATATATATTGAGAATAGCAGAGGGCCTAAAACTGATCCTTGCGGTACTCCATAGTCTACTGACGTTATCTTTGATTTTTTCCCATTTAAACAGACAAAATGAGAACGGTCCGATAAGTACGATCTAAACCAGCTTAATGCCTGTCCCTGAACACCGGTGAAGTTTTGTAGTCGATCCAAGAGTATTTTATGATCTATAGTGTCGAACGCATTACTCATTTTGTTCCAACCCGTAAGACCTTTGTTCATCTTCAGAACACAAATTAAGATATTTTTGATGAAATCTGAGAGCTGGATCATTCCTGCATACTAGTCCATAGGCTTCTTGAGGAATTGAAAGTTGCCGTCCTCAAAGTTATTAAAGACATCGTTAAAATAGTCCAAGTGACTTAATTGGCTCAATCTTAACTTTATCAAGTGACGAGAATGCTTTTTGTGCGCAAAAACAAACAAAAATAACGACTTTATTTCAACTATTCACTTCCTTCTCTATGGGCCTCTAGTTAGTTAACGTAGTGTGATAGCGTAGAGCTACATCACACGTAGGCTCACTATTGGCCGAAGCTGGTCGTGTGTGATGCGTGTGACGTACAATCGTACAAACAAGCTTACGTTATTAAACTAGTAACCTGACTCGAGGCAGAGAGAGGGGTAAATAAATAGTTGAATTAATGTTGTTGTTTTTTGCGCACAAAAAGTATTCTCATCGTTTGATAAAGTAAAGATTGAGCCACTGTACTCACTTGGACTATTTTAACGATGTCTTTAACAACTTTTCGAGGCCAGCAAGTTTAAATTCCTCAAGAAGCCTATGGACTAGTATACAGAAGTGATCCAGCTCTCGGATTTCATCAAAAATAAAATAAAAATTTGTGTTCCGAAGAAGAACAAAGGTCTTACGGGGTTGGAACAACATGAGGGTGAGTAAATACTGACAGAATTTTCATTTTTGGGTGAACTAACCCTTTTAACTAAACTGGTCAGTTTATACAGAGTTGCCCGGGACAACAGTCATCATTTAGAAATATTTGACCTGAATATATTCCATACAAATCTATTTCATTCTAATTAATATATGTAATGTGAAAAATTAATGTATGTAATAGGTTTGTTACTGCCACAGAATAAAACATTTTAAAAGATAATAGCAAGTTTACATTTACATCATATTCTTAAAGGGTACATATCATGCTTTTAAATCATTCATTTTTACATATAAATCATACCGTTGTGGTCTATATAAAACATAACTGCAATGCTTGGGTCTGAATTCCTCATTATTATAGCTCCACAGGCCCCTTTTCTACCCCTTTTCTGATGTGCGCCTTTGAGCGACCCGTTTCAAAGCGGCCCCTTTAAATAAAAAGGAGATGCGTCATACCGATGAGTCGATGAGTTCACGGTCAGTTCAACTCCCCACGTTCGGCCATTATTGTGGTTTGATTAGAGATACACGATTATATACGATACCTTCAAATAACATTTTTATTCACACATTAATAAAATGTCAACAACAGAAGACTTGTCCATCAAGCCTTACATATTCGAGCCAGAGCGAGCGAGTTGATAAAGACGACGACGAACCTGCAGAACAACCACTTCTTCATATGGATATGTTGGTATGCGAGTTAACTGTTTTGTGTTATTAGTGAAAGTCGACTATTTCTCTTGTTAAAACAACCACACTGACAAGATAAATGACTACGGTCTAATCTTACCACAAAAAAATCTGTATTAACAATATGATACGTTTAGAAAACCATCAGAAAACAACGCAGCTAAATGACCATTGATGAAACTCAAGAACAATAATACTGCAGACGTGTAACGTTACTTCAAAACAAAAACAAAGAAAGACAAAGGTACTGCTAAACCATGACCACCGTGTGTTTTAAGAAAGTAAAGTACTTTATTTTTATTAACGATATTTACAGCTTTTTGAAATGCTCTGTTCGTCGTCTCCAAAGATAGAAGGAATTTACCTCTCATTCAGACGAAGTCAATCGGCAAACCCTTCTTTATACTGGCGGAGGTTGTTGAAGTGGGAATCCTTGAAGTGCTTCAGGTCACTAACGTACATCCAACAACCGAACATTTTGACTTGCCCTCTCGTAACTGCTGCATCATTAAGCTCGGACTACAAAATCGGAGCGAGAAATAATAATGGCGGATTGCTCAAAGTGTTGGACCGGTAGTCAATGTCCTTATTTGGCAGTTCCGCTGCAAATACGGTGACGCACTTGCTCAAAAAACGTCATAGAGAACAGAAAAATCTGAACAGGTTGAAAAATATTATCAAAACAGAATATAAAGATATAAACGAAGCACCTGAAGAGAATAATTTCATCTTTTCTGTACTTATAAACACTCCAAATATAAAACAAAATGCATTTAAGGGCTAAAAAAGTGGATTTTGCATGATTTGTCCCCTTTAATATTTCCCAATTACGTGTTATTTCAGAATTGCGAGATAAAAAGTTGCAATTACCTTTTTTTAATTTTTATTCTGTGGTGTAAACAAGCTTCCATAAATTTAAGTATTTGAGAGATCCATTGAATAATATTGAGTAACTTGAAAGACAAAATTGGTTCAGTTTGTGTATTTTTTTCCGTGTCAACTGTGTGTTATTTACTGTAGAGATGGTCAGGGGTCCCTGTCGTACCGTGTGTTGGATTGTCCGGACAGAGCTGCTCTCATTCAAGTGGATGATAAAGGTCTTCTGATGTCTGGATCTCTGACAGGAACAGCATCCCTACAGATTAGCTCGCAGGAAACATTCGGCGTCAATCAAACCATCATCATCGCTGTCAAGGTAACACTGCGACATGCATGAAGCTCTGCTAGTGCAATACAGTCTTCAAACAGATGATCCTTTTAGCAAATTTAAGTGCATTTTACAGAACCTAATAAACAGAGAACAAAATAGAGGATAAGTAACTTAAATTGCAGATTAATATTGCTTGTTAAATGATTTGAGACTAATGACTGACTGACTGCACATTACCAATCTTATATTTATATTTTGTAATTCACACTTGTTCTTAACTGTTTGTGTTGGTAATTGGGAGTCAGCAGTGTTTGTGTATTGTTGTTTAAAGGTGGTGACCGTGTCATACCTGCGTCTGAGCACGAGTCCAGTGATGTACACGTCTAACAGAGAGACTGTGTCCGCCATCCCGCTGGGAGCCGTTCTGACCTTCACCGTTCATTTCCACGACAGCACAGGAGAAACCTTACACAGCCACAACTCACTGCTCAGCTTCTCCACCAACAGGTGCTGCAAACTCAAACCCTCGGCATGACATGATTCACACAGTCCCTACACTGCTACACTGCAAGACAAATCAGAGCTGCCACCCCTAAAAAACTGTTTATGTTTATATTTAACATAGAATATTTTAATGTCTACAGATATTATGGACTAAACATTTTGCATCAAAATTCAACAGCAACAAAACATTTTTCCACAAGTAAGCATTAATGCAACATATTTCCCCATGTTTTACTTCTCTTGACTGTTCTCCCCATCTCATCACAAACTTTAACTCTGGGTGACTCCAAGTAGGAAATCTGATATGTAGTGTTTTTCTACCATATAAAATCCGCTTTATTTTTTATATGAATATAAGAATGGGCAACATGTCCATTCTAATATTCTTACTGTGATCAAATTATCCTGTTATTTAATACTAAAATATATATTCTGACAGAGAAATTGAGCATCAAATGTGATTTGAAATCCAAAAAGACAAGTTTCACTGGATATTTAATGTAGGCTGATGTAATGTATTAATGCAAGACTATGTCAATGAATTTACACAGGAAGTACAATCACAGAAACTGTTAATGTTTTTGTTTTTGCAGTTCGTGCTATAAAAAGATTTTGGTAACGCTTCCTTTTACAGTACAGTACTTACAGTGTACTTACAGTAGGTGATCAACCAGAATGACACTTACCGCCACCGCAAGTGTAAACAAAAATAACAAAAATAAACCAGCCGTATTTCAAAGTCGGTCGCGAAATAACCACGAGGTGGCGCAAAGGGACATTTAGCGAAAGAAAAATGTAATTATATAAAAATAGCCTACATTTTAAATAGAATATTGCTTTAAATGTAATCTAAACTTTTATAAAAGAACATTTTATTAATCAAAAGGCCACAGTCAGTGAAATAAATTGGGTGCTTTCAAAGACGCTATTGAGGAATGAGAAGACTGAATCAATCTTTTTGGTTTAGTTTCGTTTTGAATTGTTCTGTTTAAAAGTTGACATTTCAAATACGTTTCAGGTCTGTGGAGTAGGATATACTTAGGCTATACGCTGAGTTTATATTTATGAGACGCGCTCCGCACCGGCGCCTGCGTGTCGTGATTATCTATAATTGTTTGCTTTTACTTCTTATGTATTAAATCCAGAGGGCTGTTTCACAAAACCAAGATAGCGGATTAAGCCGGGATTTTCCAGATATCCTGGCTGAATTAAGCCGGGACTCGGTTTCACGAAAGCAGTAGCACATAAGTTACCATGGCGATTTATTCTGTGCAGGTAGCCTGCTCCAGACCAGGCTAACAGCCAGGCTTAGTCAATCCTGGTGCCTTATGTGTTCAGTGAGCGGTCACGCCGATCAGAAACCAATGTGTTTTGTCAGTTATTCCGTTTTTTCATCTATGTGTTCGGTGCAATTTTTATCAGCCTGCATTAAAATACCTCAGATACATATTGGCATTCAGTCAAGTAGCCTACTATTATTATTGTAACTTTATGATGGTAGCCTACCATTATTATCTACAATAATAATCATCCATATGGGCATTGTTACTGTTCAATTGTGTTTTTGAAGACTGCTGTTGTTCTAAGTTTGACAGAGTGGTCTTTAATAGGCTATTGTATGTGATGAGGGAATTAGAGAAATGGCTGATAAAGAAGCAAAAGTTTTGTCAATCAAGTCAGGCAATATAAGTAGCTCTAAACACATGTTTCGTCCTTTACAATGGCATGCCCATTTTTGGATGACATCGTAGATGATGAAGCACTTATATTGAGAAGGCCTTTCAGACGTGAAAGAGTGTTTCGGGACAGGTCCGACCCATTGGCTTTTCCCGACAATTACCTGCAAGAGCGTTAGCCTACTGCTTTTCTGGGGATGGCATCCGCTACCTGTGCAGAGTGTTGGGTCCCAAAATTTGATCAGACACTCACCAGTCTGCAAAATGTTCTTATATCTTGACCTGTTGCCAGGTCCTCTTTGGTCCAGTCATGTTTGTTCTGTATAAATATTGATAGGATGTGTAACAAAAAAGAGTAACATAAATTAATCAGCTGTCAGATTCACACGTTACAACATTGACTTCCACTGTTTATTTTTAAGTTTACAGTTGTTCATTCAAGTAATTCCTTGAATGTATAATTATGACGTTTTCAGTAGCACATTCAGTCGATCCGCTATTGTTTGCCATGCCCTTTCTCGCTCCTTTATAATAGTGGCAGTGTTTCCTTTTCTGAGTATGATGTTCTTCGATTCCTGGTAAGTCTGCATTAAAAGATGTTGCTCATTTGGTGTGAAGTATGCAGTGTTCGGTAAGTTACTCTAGTTACTAATTACCTCTTCAGCAGTGTAATTAGATTACTGTACTAATTACTCTCTCTAAAAAGTATTTAATTACTTTTAATTAATAATTATCATGAATTATCCTTAAACTGACCAAGATGGAGAAGGTTACATTATAAAAACATACTTTTTAGCATCAGACAATACATTTTGATGTTAAACCCACTATTGTTTTATGTCTGATTTCATGACATTTCACACTTTTTTCATACACTGTACATATTTTACAATAATTCATACGAATTTGTACGAGTGTGGTCGTAATATTTCGACACCTCATAAAATGCATACGAATCGCTGTGAGATCTGATTGATCTATACACAGTATTTACCTCAGTTACATCAGAAGTAACTGTAATTAAATTACAGATACCGGTAAATTAAGAGTAATCCCTTACTTTACATTTTCAAGGGAAAAGTAATTAAATTACAGTAACTAATTATTTAGTAATTAGTTACACCCAACACTGGAAGTATGGCGCACGCAACTTATCCATTGTAGCATCAATGAATCTGTGATGGACTGTGTGGTCTCTTGAAGAAAGCTGTTGACACCCACTTATCTGAATTACTTACACCTGGCTGGTCGCTCCTCCTGAGACTGGTTTGGCCTTTGTGAAACTCATAAAGCCAGGATGCACTGATCACACTAGGTCAAGCCCAGCTTTATCTCTTATCCTGGATTTCTAAATTCTGCTTTTGTGAAACAGCCCTCTGGCAATTGGTTGATGAAACATTGATTAAAGTCATGATAAAATCGAAAGAAAAACGAAATTCACTTTAAATAAAGGCTTTGTGCTTTTCTGTTTGAGAACTGTCACGTCTGTAACATTGTTTTTTCCTCATAAATGCGAACACTAAAAATAAAATAAAATTAATATTTTATGTTCTGTGGAGAGCCAACCCATCCTCATTCGATTTGCGCTGTGTAATTCACAAAATTACAAAAAATATATATTTTGCCTCCTAAGTTCAAGATTTTTTGTCACGCATGAATGCATGTGTATTTCCTTAAAGAGCCCCTATCATGGATTTTTGAAAATGACTGTTCATATGGTGTGGAATATAGCTCTAAGGGAATAAAAACATCCTGCCAAGATTTATATCTGAAAGTGCACCGTATATAACGTTATTGTCTTTCAAAAGTGAGTCGACTCTGAGTCTATGAAATTAATTGTTTTTGAAACGAGTCATTAGCTGTTACATCGTGACGAAGAGAGGTCATTGGCCATGCCCAGTTACTGCGCGCACAGACGGAAGTGTAAACTTGAAGTCTACACATTCAAATACTTCATCAAAAGTGAAGTATTTGAAAAGGTTAGAGTTCATATTTGCAACGATACCACAACAGTAGTGTTCTTTTTTTAATGACGATTGTGTTCTCATTTTAATGACGAATGTTCAAAAACATAAATGAATTCAAATGTGGATTCGCAAGCGGTTGTTCCTGAAGGAGGGCTCAGTAACTCACTTACCCACTGTATATGGATCAGCTTCCTCCTCCGAATCAAAACCTGTAAGTATTATTAATAATTGTTGCTTTTATGGGTTTTGAACGGTTTTGTAGCGTATGCGGGGCGCAAGGAGGGAAGGCACAATAAGTATGTGTGTGTGCTCTTGTGTTTGTGTGTGTGTGTGTGTTAGTTACGCTCAGCGCAGCTTCTAGGTCTCCAATGTCAATTTTTTTAAAATATGTGAAATCGCTTTGTTTGTCGCTGTTATTGGAGTTGTCATGAAGAATAGAGCGTCTTGTAGTACTGCAGTGCTTTATCAATATGTTTATGCGTTATGCTAACAAACAATAACTGACTGGGTCTGTCATCTGACCAATCACCGCCGATTAGAGTCGTTGTACGAATCATTTGGGAGTCGGTGAGCAAATCAGTTAAAAGTAAATGCATATTATAAGACAAACAACGTGTTTTTTTATCCTTGCATGCATGTTAAACTGTTTTTGGGAACTCCTAAAACAAAAATAGGAACATTTCAAATGCTATGATAGGGGCTCTTTAATATTAAACTAGTGCAAAGTGCCCGTGCAAAATCAGTTTTTGTGTGTTTTTAGTAATTGTTGGTTTGGTGTGTTTGAGTGCTCATTGTTAGAATTACACAGCAAAAGTTCAGTGACATTTTTATTTGTGCGTAGCTAATCCAAACAACGTCAAAGCGCATCAAAGGAAGTCCTTTTTATGGGTTAGATCAGTGGTTCCCAAACTGGAGTACATGAGGTGACAGAAGGGGGTACAAAATGCTGAGTCTTGCCGTTCATTTAATTCTACCCTACCTTAAAGCGATACTCCACCATTTTTTCATATTAAACTATGTTATTCCCTTAACAAAGACGAGTTGATCATACCTCTATCGTCTTAGTGTGTGCACTCAATCGCACTTAACTAGCCCAGTTCATTCAATAGGGGCCAAGCAAAGAAGCGACCAAACACCTCCACTTTTTCTCTATTTAAATACAGTTACACGTAGTTTCCCTATTTAAATACAGTTACACGTAATTTGACCAAGAATGATGACACAAAATAAAACGTTGGACTTTTCTAAGCGTGTAAAGTGGATAACTATAATGTATGGTGTTACAGCCAGCTCGTTTCGACCGTACATAAAGAGATACAAGTACACCAAAATTGCTGGAGGCCAACAGAGTCAATGAGATTTAAAAAGTCTTTTGAAAGAGGATTTGTTGGACAACATACATGGATGTTAAAGTCACCCAGTATTAATATTTTGTCATATTTGTCAATATCCCACCATACCGAGAAACCGTCGCTATTCACGACGAGTGGTGAGTACGGGAAAGTCACAAATGGCTTCGACTTTGGTCTCTATAGGCTTTACATAACCATTTCCCACGACTTTACCTAAATAGGTAACAGTTGCCTTCGCGAATTCCGATTTAGCAAGGTTGATGGTAAGATTAGCCTTTGTTAAATGAGAAAACAATTCTTTAATCTGGTTAAGATGTTCAGACCAGGAGGAATTATACAACACCACGTCGTCAAGATATGCCTCACATCCTGACATTCCATACAGTATACGGTTTACGAGACGCTGAAACGTCGCGGGTGCATTTCGAACCCCAAAGGCATAACCGTATACTGCTGGAAAGCATCAGGTGTGATGAAGGCGGATAATTCTTTCGCTCGACTAGTCAGAGGCACCTGCCAATATCCCTTTAAGAGATTGAACTTACAAACATATCGGGCAGAGCCATCATAATCGACACAGTCATCAACTCGAGGCAAAGGGAAGCAATCCGGCTTAATAACAGAATTAAGTTTTCGATAATCTGTGCGGAATCGATATGAGCCATCAGATTTATTTACTTGAACACAAGGGGAACTTCATGAACTGAAACTGGATTCAGACAGACCATGAGCAAGTAGATAGTTCTCCTCTTGTTTCAGCAAATCTCTTTTAAAAGGATTGACTCGATATGTGCTCTGTTTAACGGGACACGAGGCTCCTACGTTGATATCATGTTCTATGATAGAAGTACGATCAGGAACATCACGGAAAAGAGAGGGAAATGACATCACCAACTCAGTGACATCACTCCTCACCTTCTCTGTCAAATAAGAAAGATGAGAGGACAGGTTAAGAAGAATCTCAGAGTTTTTAATTCGCCCGTCGACTTTTTCTCGAGAAAGAAAACTCTCATCCTCATCAGCATTCTCCAAAGAATCCTTACTCGGGCTACGAAAGGAAGATGACAATTCTGGAAAAGAATCACAAGAGTTTACCACATTAACAGTAACGGAACAAACAGGACCTATGTACAATTTCAACAAATTACTGTGACCTATTGGTACCTTCTTTCTCCGATCAGGAGTATTCAACAGATAGTTATTATCGGAAAGACGTTTAACTATCTTGTAAGGGCTTGTAAATTTAGCCTGAAATGGATTTGCAGGTAGAGACAATAAAGCCAATACTTGTTCACCCACCTGAAATTCTCTTAATTTAGCTTTTCTGTCAAAGCATTGTTGCATTTTTATTTGAGACTTACTCAATTTCTTTTTATCAAGAGCTTGTGCCTCATATAATCTGTGCCGGAATCCACTCACATAATCTGAAGTATTTTCAGAAGGTTTAGACGTTCGCCACTCCTCAGCTAACACAGTTGTAGGTCCTCTCACTACATGTCCTCTCACTAATTCATTTGGGCTAAACCCAAGACTTTCTTGGATTACCTCATGGATCGCTAACAACATCCACGGCAGACCTTCTTCCCAATCAGCATCAAGTTCTTCCCAATCAGCATCAGCAGCCCCCCCCCCAAACACCCCCCTGCCCCCAGAAGAAGAAAAAAACAACAACCCAACAATAAAATCACATAGTGTTCATTTGAAAGACACAGTTAATAGAATCCAGTTATTTTGCTAGATTAATCTAACTTTCAAGGGAGGAACCATTAGCACATTGGTTACTGCCTTGAATTATATGCATGGCACACTTTTAGTTATGACTTGTTAAACTATACTTTGTCACGAAATGGAGTTTTTAAAAGTGAAAGGGTCAGAGAGATACTTATGTAGTAACACAATACTTAGGCTATCTCTTAAATAATTTCGAACAGCTCTAATTTTAACAACTATCCAAACTGTTATAGACCTAAAATAGCTTTTGTAGCCCTATGTCACTCTTAAAATGTCAGAGAAAAGGACAGAATCAGAGATTATTTAGAAAATAGAACATTGCACTTTGCATATTATTGGCTACTGTAAAAAAAAACACATAATTAAAGTTGATTTTAGTTGATCAACTAAAATCAACTTTAATTATGTGTTTTTTTACAGTAGCCAATAATATGCAAAGTGCAATGTTAATTTGCAACAAAGTGCAATGAAAATTGTTTTCATTTCATGAATGAATGATCACATGATCATTCAACCAAAATGATCACATACATACAATCTTGTTCAAAAAGCCTAACACACAATGAAATCAATTCACCAAGTTAATAAAATTTAAAGATTTGTATTAAAGGAGTGTCTTTTATGCTACGTACGTAGCCAACGCCGTACACTACGGCGTACCCTCGACGCAGAAGTATAAATTGGCCTTAACTCAGTGCTTACCTCCTCCTCCTAACTCCTATCAACAAGTGACCACTTCAGAGAAGTCACCATAGTCTCCTTCAGCCTCCTCTCTTGAGAAGTGAAATCAACACTGAAGCGTTCGGCGATTTGCACCAACTGCTCCTTTGTACAATTCTCAAGCAAAGTTTCTGATGGACACGCAAAGAAATTCTTGAGCACCGAAGACATTTTGTTCGTATGTTTTATGCACAATAACACAAACGAAACTACTAGCTAACACACGTGAGACGATGTTCACTCAAAAATTCCCATAAGCCACGGTTTCAAAAAGGAACTACGTCACCGTATTACGCAACCGCATTCATTAAATTTTCAAAGACTTCCCACAAGTCAAAACACAGTGTAAGCGTGCTAGACACTAGACACGCAAACTCAACAATTTACCTTTTTTATTTTTGTAGAATGGATTTACCATTTATAATATAAGAGAACTTCAGCTCCTAACTCAGAAAAACACTAACTAAATCCTACCTAGTCTTCAGAGATGTACCGGGCTCGAGGCGACAATAAACTCTGAACTCCGCAACTATCAGTCAAATTGAAAGTCCGGAAGCATACCCCCAATAGAGAATTAATCTCCACCCAGGATAACCTCCAAAAACAAGAAAGGCAAAATAACAAAACAAAACAATAAACAGTGCTCCGTCGTAAGGATTGTATTCACAATCCAGCTGGAAACACTCTAACTCACCAAAGTTCTCATTTATAAAGTTAACCATTCACAAAAACATACACGCATACAACCCACACTCACCAACGTTTCCTACCCCAGTAGGATCGCGGACGAGACTCCAATTTATGTTACGGCCAGCTCGTTTCGACCGTACATAAAGAGATACAAGTACACCAAAATGACTTGCAAGATTTTATTTGTCCTCAAAAAAATCACAATTAACTGAATATAACAAAGTCTAGGGTTTCAAATCAAAAGGGGAAAAATCATAATCCGGTTGGGGAGTAAAAGAAGGTTGGTATGGGCTGTAAATCAAAGGTTCAAATGACATTTCGTCAGAGGCTGTCAGTCCAATGGACGAAGTGAAGAGGGGATGTTTAATCCAAGGTTTTATCCTCTTCATAATTAAAGACAATCAGGTAGCAGGTGTGTGCGATCTCCTACGCTCTCAGAGCAACTACGCTACCAGCAGGCGAGCAAGCGGAACGCAGGGTCGTAACAATGGCGGAATACCACAGTAAGTGCTTGGGAGCAGTAAGTGCTTCGGCACAGTAATATATCACTCATGAAAAGTCCTCTCCCTCTCCAGAGTGATGATATTACTGCGCCGAGTCCATAGATATATATGCGCCGACTCGAAGTGCTTCCAAGCAATTACTGTAGTTTGCCATTCAATCCACTTTACACAGTGTTTGGTCGCTTCTCTGCTTGGCCCATATTGAATGAACTGGGCTAGTTAAGTTTTATTTTTTTATTTTATTTAACCTTTGTTTACCAAGTAAAATCAGTTGAGAACAAGTTCTCATTTACAACTGCGACCTAGTCAAGACAAAGCGATCATTTGTGCAAAGTGCGATCAAAGTGTCTTGCGCACCAGAGCGATTGAGTGCACGCACTGAGACGAGAGGGATGTATATCAGCTCGTCTTAGTTAAGGAAATAACATAGTTTAATATGAAAAAACGCTGGAGTATCCCTTTAAAATAATATCAAAACTGAGCATGTATTTCTAGCAACTGGCAAAAGACTGTAAATACATGACATCTAATCAAATGATCTCATCCTTTGCAGTGTAAACTGACTGCATCCACACAAGCTGTGTGCATGTTATTGGCTGTGTGCTGAGTATTGTTGCCTTAGCAGGGGCGTCGCAACCGTGGGGGGGTGTGGGTGTTTTAACACCCACACTTTTCCTGGTGAGAGTGTTCAACACCCGCACTTTTTCTGCCGTTTTTCCGCAGTTTTACACAAACGCCTTCCTACAGTCGCTCCTCCGTTTCTCTGGCGCTCAGTGTGTGTGTGTGTGTGTGTGTGTGTGTGTGTGTGTGTGTGTGTGTGCACTCGCTGCGGCTGTCTCCTCTCAAACATGATACCGGCTTTGAGTGTGTCCGGCTGATGATTGGCTGGTCTGCCTTAAGTCCCGCCTCTCTTGATGTGTTAGATGTATCGGTCAGCTCGTGCTGAGGAGGCGGGAACGGTTGTTTACATCTCCCCTTTCCAGGTACTTTGAATGAGTGTTTATGCTTTCGAGGTTTTTAAATAAGCTTGATACGTGTTTGGGAAGATTTATGTTTTATTGACATGTCCAGTGTTATCATTATTATATTTCGTATTTTTGGATAAATAGTACAAGACTTGTGTTAGGCATTCTGTTTGTAATGCTGCGTGATTTGAAAAAAAAAAAAAAAAAAAAACGCGCTCTTTGCTCACACGATCAGCATGGTGTTCTGTGTTTTCTCCTAAATTAAAGCTCAAGGGTTTATTTCTTACAAGTGAAGAAATTAGGACAAAAGTATTGTAATTTTGATAGCGTAATATAGAATATAATGACTGAGACTCTATATCATAACTATAAAGATGTTTGAGCCCTCTTTACAAGTCAATGCTTTTTCGTTGTTCAATGTGCACAGGCCTGGGTCGAATCCAGTTGAAGCTCTTAATTTTGAGCTCTCAATGTGCTCCAGATTGATGCATTTAACCTTAAAATGTACCAAATTTTCTTGCGGGGGACCATGCCCCCGAACCCCCCTAGAGGGACAGGGCTCTACGTAACATGCCCAAATTTAAATGACACATCCATCCCCCACACTTTTCAAAAGCTTGCTACGCCTCTGTGCCTTAGCAAATCTCACTGCATTGCTGCCGTTGTAAACAATGTACCTTTGTAAAAGTGGGGATTTAGTACATACTCGCATGAAGAAATATAGACACAGTGACATATATATATATATATATATATATATATATATATAGACATATATAAACACAGTGGATTGAGATCGATTTAAGACTTACAAAAACATACCCTATGTGAGTTTATAACGACCAAGTATGCAATTGTTCCTAAATATCCACACAATTGCACACGATTCACACAATTGCAAACTTGACATACAAAAGGTCAACAAACAAAACACTTTAAACACAGTAGTGTCAGTATTTACCTTATTTTGTAATGAAATAATAGTTCCAACGAAAGCCACAGCAGAACTACAGCACACATCTGTGTTTCGTGAACAATTCTGCAGCTTTGAACAAATCGTGAGCGTCAATCATTTAATGATTCATTCATAAATGCAGCCAGTTGCTTCGTTACTGATGAATGAATTACTAGATAGCTTGGCCATTTAGGGGCTGTTTACACCTGGCCACTTCATGCGTTTTCTCAGATCGGATAGCTATCTGATTTATCAAAACGATTCCATTTACACCTGGTCACATAAATGTGTTTTGCAAAACGGATATAAATCCGATCTTCAATTCTCGCACTATATGCGGATTTAATGAAGTGCACGTCACCGAAAGCAACAGATATGAGCTGCATTTTATTGATCATCGGCTAATTTCAAAATCAGCAAAGACAGTGATAAGAGAGAGCGGCAACAGAACTGGTAAGATCATTCCGTTTCTTTACTTTTAATGAAGATGGAAGTGTTAATTGTCTGCGACTTACTTTCATTTACTTTCACTTTGATTTGCGATAGATTGCGGCGCGTTGGCTTGATGGGCGTTCAGCTGCTCATCTGAGGTGATGCGCGTCGCAGTAGCGTCATCACATCTGACTAAAATAGCATGACACATAGCCTATAACACGCTCTCACGTGTTCATTTTTTAGCATTTTTGGGAGTAGTAACATTTACATATGTTGTTTCAAGAACCAGATGCATTTACACTTGTCCAGTTTTGTCTGGAATGCGGCCCAGACCACCTCCTGAAGTGGTTTGAGCGATCGGATTCAAATCCGTCTCGAATACATTTCGGGGGGCATTTACACCTGGTCTTTTCACGATCAGATAGCTATCAGATCACAGAAAACGCATGAAGTGGCCAGGTGTAAACGGCCCCTTAGACAGTGAGTCACTGCCACCTACTGGCGGTTTGAGCTTAAAGAGCCCCTATCATGGATTTTTGAAAATGACTGTTCATTTAGTGTGGAATGTTGCTCTTAGGGAATGAAATCATCCTACAAAGATTTATATCTGAAAGTGCACCGTATATAAAGTTATTGTCTTTCAAAAGTGAGAGTCGACTTTGAGTCTATGAAATGAATTGTTTTTGAAACGAGTCATTAGCTGTTTCGTAGTGACGTACATACGAAACATAAGCATATTGGCCGCGCCCAGCTACTGCGCGTGCAGACGGAAGTGTAAACTTGAAGTCTAGAACACATTCAAATACTTCAGCTGAATAGCATCATGTCGAGAAGACGCTGTGTTCTACAATGCAAAGATAGTTCAGCCACTTGAGCATGTGAAGAATCAGTGGTTAGAGTTCATATTTGCAACCATACCACAACAGTATAGCCCGATTGTGTTCTCATCATTTTAATGACGAATCATTCAAAAACATAAATGAATTCAAATGTGGATTCGCAAGCCGGTTGTTCTTGAAGGAGGGCTCAGTACCCCTACAGTGTATATGGATCAGCTTCCTCCTCCAAATCACAACCTGTAAGTATTATTAATAATTGTTGCTTTTAGGGGTTTTGTAGCATCGAGGCGCGAGGAAGGAAGGCGCAATAAGTGTGTGCGTGTAAGTTGCGCTCAGCGCTGCTTCTAGGTCTCCAATATCTTTTTTTTAAATATGTGAAATGTTTGTCGCTGTCATTGGAGTTGTCATAAAGAATAGAGCATCTTGTTGTACAGCAGTGCTTTATCAATATGTTTATGCATTATGCTAACAAACAATAACTGACTGGGTCATCTGACCAATCACCGCCGATTAGCATTAGAGTGGTTTGGAAAAATGAGTCGTTGTACGAATCATTTGGGAGTCGGTGAGCAAATCAGGTAAAAATAAATGCATATTATAAGACAACAAAATCGTTTTTTGTCATTGCATTCGTGTAAACTGTTGTTGGGGACTCCCAGAACAATATTAGGAACATTTTAAATGCCATAATAGGTGCTCTTTAATATTCAAAAGTATCACTTTGTTTTTACCATCATTGCATATTTCTCTATTTAACATTTTTTTTTATTATTATTCATGAAGGTAAAACAAAAATGCACTGGAAAAATACATGTATTTCCCTTAATTAAGGGGTACGCCACTTTAAAGAGGTTGGGTACCACTGGGTTAGATCAAGTCGAGACACATTTATTTATATTGTGCTTTTTACAATATAGATTGTTTTAAAGCAGCTTTACAGTGATAACAGGAAATTAATTCAAAAAAGTTTAAGTACAAAAAGATCCTTGAAATAAGTTGCAGGTTACCACTTTTTCAGTGGATTCAGTGGATTTTGACTTTTGCCACCAGGAAATTATCTAGAGGCACTGTTGACAAACCTGTGTGCAGTGATGATGCTCGCAGTGGAAACTTTTTGCTGGAATTGAATTATCATCTAAACAGATTATATGCCATTATATGGCCTGTGGTAAATGTCAAGTCAAGTCACCTTTATTTATATAGCGCTTTTTACAATACAGATTGTATCAAAGCAGGTAAAGCAGGTTCTGGAGTAGATCTGGAGGCCCTTTTATTTAGTTTGATCCATGAGTTTTTTATAAATTAATAAAATAAATATTTATTTTTTTATTAATGTTTTTACCCATCTATATGATGTGTGCAGGGATGATTTGGTGCAGGTGGGTAAGGGTTCGAGTAACGGCACGTTGACGGTGCGGACAGTCAATGTGGGACTAACTCTGCTGGGGGTGTGGGACTCGGAGCAAGCAGGACTCGCTGACTTCATCGCTCTACCTGTCCAGCATGCCATCCATCCAGCCGAAGCCCAGCGGCTGATCGTGGGAGATGTGGTGTGCTTTTCTGCACAGATTATTAATCAGGAGGGTAAGACAGGACACAGACACCTGAAAAACACTACACACTACTTTGTTTTAGCCCAAACTGAGCGTTTCTGCAGGCATGGCTTTCTGTGATTGTTGTGCTTCTCATGGTCAGGTGCGTCGGGTGTGTGGAGCTCCTCGTCCAGTGCTGTGCTGGAGGTCGATCCCAGGACTGGAGCTGCAGTGGCTCGAGACAAGGGCACAGTCACCGTCTACTACGACATACCAGGGCAGCTCCGCACCTACAGAGAGGTGAGACATCACAATCAGGTCCTTCGTTTGGAGATATTTCGAAGAAGATATTTAGTAAAAATCATGAGAAGACAGTGGTCTAAATGGGATTCCTGTAGGGCTGCAACAACTAATCGATAAAATCGATTATAATTCATTAGTTGTCAACGAATGTCATTATCGATTAGTTGGTCTGATTACGTCACGGGGATTGTTTACATGCTACATGCGCTTCTTACATGCGCTTCATGAGGCACACACGCAGTTTCTCTCCCTCGCCGCTCTACCCTGTCTCGCGCGCGCAACACGGACGGTTTGGAGCACATTATCTTCTGTCTCGCATGCGCGCTCTTGATTCCGTGAGTTTGAACTAATTTGCGGGCATCAGGAAACCGCTATCCATATGCAGCATACACGAAAATCATTCACCTATCGGCAAATTCACCGTTTTGAAACCAAAATAGGTGACCTACGTTAATCGTGTATACTTTATGAAGCCATAATATAGTATAATGTGAGATAGAAATGTATATTTAAGTCATTAAATTCAAGTTAACCTAAGCTTTTCCCTCCACTGCGGCTGTCAGTCATTCTCTATTCGGTGTTCAAACAGCTCGTCGCGTTACAACAGTTAACATGATGAAACTCTTTCCAAGATGATTCAATGTTATTATTATAATTGATCCGTAGATAAAGGTCTATGATGGTTTCTATCTTGCTAGACTTTTATTGCTGTAACTTAATCACTTTCTACTGAGTGTCTGTTGGATCACATCACTAGAGTACAGTCGACACACTATAATTGTTCTTCACGTGTACAGTAGCCTTACTGAAATTTAAAACTGTTAAAAGAAAAGGCTTAATAAACTATTGCATAGATACTGTGTGTCAATATGTCTTTCTCTTTCCTTGGTGCTTTTAACTTTAATGCGGCGGACACTGAAGATCTGCGCGCCGCCCTGTGACTCTGTGTTGCTTCAAGCGCATCATTCAGCGCTCGCGATGCGCATAAGCACTTTGTGCAGCTCTTTCATGATCATGTCATAATACTTTTGCGCAATGAAAGCTTATTAATAGCCTTTCTTGTTCTGTCCTATCTATTATATTTTGCTTCCTCACTAAACAGCTGTGCTTTACATTTAAAACAGCTGTGCATCTGATTTTTACGATGTTTTTCATGAATGTATAACAACAATACAAAGAGCAATGTGTAACGTTTTACCAGAGTTAGTGCTACACTTATTGTCTCTTATTTGTTCCCCACTAAAGGCCTGTTCACACCGGGACGAATTTCGCACGCGATATTCGTCGACGTTTAACGCCTCGTGACTAAACAATGGGCGCCAATGTGAGTGTTCACACCGACGTGAAAACGAGATTGGCGGGTTTGCTCACGTGTCTGGTACTTCTGAAGTTACAGTAAAACACAACTTGGGGGCGTTCAAACACAAAACGGTCTTGCCGAGCACACATACGGCGAAGAAGAGATCCTACAAGGCAAGATACCTATGGGCAAGATGAATGTTGAGCTGCTGGTCTCGGAGCATAAAGAGCTATATGATAATATTTATATTAGTATTTCTGTAATAAGTATAAGTATAGTATAGGGTGACCAACAGTCCTGTTTTCCCGCGACATGTGTAAAACGATCACTTTGTGCTTTATAGAAATCTGAGTTGAGATGAGAACTGCGCATAGTGTGCATAGTGTCAGTTAGATTTTGACAAGTGAGGAGAGGAGATAACCGCTCTGCCGACTCTTTGTATTCTTTCTTTTATTTTATTTTTCTATTGTGACCAGATGTTTGTTTGTTTGTTTGTTTGTTTTTATTTCTCGCTCAATCCCCATGTATGAGGACGAGAGTAACGTTTGAGTGGTTTTATTAAACGCGGGGAAATACGACAACTCTCGTCTCTCGTGCATCTGTTCATTCGACAACTAGTGCTATGTTTTTATCTCTGGGCAACATCTCAACTTTGCGTTACACATGTCCTGTTTCCACGTCCTGTCCTGGCTGTTTTTAAGTGATGAAAATGTCCTGGTTTTCAAAAAAAAACTGCTGGGAAAGATCAGTTCTACAGCAAAATATAGATGGACAAACAAGGTGGACGAGGAAGAAAAACAAGATAAAGAGGATGAAAACTAAAGATATAAATAGATTTTGTTAGTTCGTTTTTGTAAGTTTGTGAGAGCTATTTTTTGCTACTTCTGGAGGCATTTCTTTTAGTCATTTATTATTTATATATTTATTTTTCTAATACAGAAGACATTATTTCTATCATTATTTCATTCGTTTTTTTAATCTGTCAGTCATAATAAAACATTGAGACATGAATATGATCACCCTAGTATAGTATTCTATTATTATTTCTGTTTTACATTAAGCGCCATCTAATGTCAGGGAATGAATTTGCATGTTCACTCGGCTCATCGTCAGCGAAAAACGCTTGGGTGTGAACACAAAAAACGCGTTGAAAAACGCGCGCTGATATTCGTCTCGGTGTGTACGGGCCTTAAGGAATGTTTTTTTTTTTTTCACTAAATGTTCAGATTTTATAAAATTATTGTGCACTTGTGATATTTCTAGGCTAAGTTTTGCTGAGTTATCCACTAATCTAGTTTACAATGGCATTTTTGTCATAGGTTATTGTCATATATATTTTTTTTATTTGTTGTTTTTCTTTATAATGAAGTTGTCTGTATTAAGTAGATTGTTTAACACACAAAAGAGTGTGGTTTTTAGGGTTTTATTTAGTTATAATAAACAAAAAAATGAAATATAATTTTTTTATCCGATTAATCCAAAAAATAATCGTCCGATTAATCGATTATCAAAATAATTGTTAGTTGCAGCCCTAGATTCCTGTTAAATTGAAGACAGTCATTTACTGAAACATGTTTTCTTTAGGTTTTTATTGAAGGTGCAACTCGGACCTCTGTCATGTCCCCCTCAGTGAAGAAAGACAGAGACTCCAAAGTCTTGATGTCAACCAGGGACACCGGGAGCAACCTCATTGGTACAGATCCCTGCTTGAGTCGCTGTAGTCCTCACACTGACTTCATGCTTATGTGCTGTGTCTGACCTACTGATGTGTGTGTCCTGACCTGCTGATGTGTCTTGACCTGCTGATGTGTGTGACGTGTGTCCTGTCCTGCTGATGTGTGCGAAGTGTGTCCTGTCCTACTGATTTGTGTGACGTGTGTCTTGACCTTCTGATATGTGTGGCATGACGTGTGTGTCCTGCCCTTCTGATGTGTGTGTCCTGCCCTGCTGATGTGTGTGACGTGTGTGTCCTGCCCTGCAGATGTGCGTGACGTGTGTGTGTCCTGTCCTTCTGATGTGTGTGACGTGTGTGTCCTGGCCTGCTGATGTGTGTGACGTGTGTGTCCTGACCTGCTGATATGTGTGAAGTGTTGTCCTGCCCTTTTGATGTGTGTGACGTGTGTGTCCTGACCTTCTGATGTGTGTGACGTGTTTGTCCTGACTTGCTGATGTGTGCGACGTGTCCTGCTGACGTTTGCGACATGTCCTGCTGATGTGTGTGACGTGTGTGTCGTGTGTGTCCTGACCTTCTGATGTGTGTGACGTGTATGTCCTGCCCTTCTGATGTGTGTGACGTGTGTGATCAATGTGATCAGAATGTGGATTCAAATCTGTTTTCACACAGAGAGACTCACCCCATGTTACGGTAGTCATATATCATAACTGAACTGTGTTTGTTGCAATTCTCATTAGCTACAGAAATCCACATAATTTAAAAAACTAAATATCATACTTAGGGCAGGCCGATACATTGATTATTGCAATATCTCGATAATGTTAAAAGTTTAGCTTGGGTTTCTAAAGACAGTAAACCAGTTTCACTCCCCTTTTTTAATCTCTCAAGTAAAGGGTTGATGTAAATTTTTGGGGGTTAGTTAAGTATAAAACACAGGAAGTTTCTCGTTGTAGTTCCATTCGAGTCGTTTTTGGAGGCATTAAACTTCCTGATTTTTAAAAGATGATATCTCTTCTTACATTGAACTTTCAGCTCAGCAACATTGTAGATACTATTCATGCACCAACAGCAACATTACACACTATTTAAAATGAAAAAAGTGAAATCGCAATCAACCACCCCTTTAAAACCTTGTTTTTTTTCTGTATCTGTACAGCACTTTGGGGCAGTAGTGACTGTTTGTAAACGTGCTATATAAATAAACTTGACCTTGACCTTGATGCTTTAGGCCTGTAGCCAAGTTGATTTGTGTTCATTTAGCTAAGCTCATTTATTTCATATTCATTCGAAAATAACTGTCACTTTAAAGGGATATTGTGAAGAAATTTTTCCCATCTAGTGGTGAAATTGTATTTTGCATTCAAATAAATTGTGCTCTCCAGTGCCTAGCTTCAAATGCGTGTTGCATCTACGGTAGCCATTCAAGTCTTGTGTTTTTTGAACAATCAAGGATGTTCCACATTACAGCTCCTCTCTGCCCAGTCTGTCTAGAACGCTTCGTTTTTGATGAAGCCCCTCCTTCCGAAATACCAAATGTGCTGTGATTGGTTAGCTAGCCCAGTGTGCTGTGATTGGTTAGCTGGCCCAGTGTGCTGTGATTGGTTAGTTAACCCAGTGTGCTGTGATTGGTTAGCTGGCCCAGTGTGCTGTGATTGGTTAGCTAGCCCAGTGTGCTGTGATTAGCTGGCCCAGTGTGCTGTGATTGGTTAGCTGGCCCAGTGTGCTGTGATTGGCAGCGCTTAGGGAAATGTCCTGCCCCTTTATATCCTCTCAAATGCTGCTCAACCAAAAGGGTAATCCATCGACCGGAAGTTGAAGCCGGCCGGGTGCCGCCATCTTGTAGCAGAACTTAACTTGCGTTAGAATTTCCATTGACTCCCATTCATTTTGGCGTCGCTTTGACAGCGAATAACTTTACATCTGAGGCATTTGAAGACTCCATTTGCCCATTATTTATTTCTAAATAAACACAACAATGTATAAAATGCTCCATTACCTTGTAGCTTATGTTATGGCCCCGTAGAAGCAGTTTTTTGTAAAAGTTGGCTAACGATTGCGTCATAACCAAGCGACTCTCTGTCACACAGTACAGAGATTACCATATGGACAGGAGGAAAAGCTTGCAGACAATCGGGGAAACGTGGAGGCAAAATGACAATAATTAATCAGAATACCTAGCAAAAGTTTCTCCTGCTCCTAGCTCATGGACAGCTCCTACTCACACTCTCCGCCTCTGCAAGTTTCGAAAGGGAATGATTCAGATTTCTCATGCCACAGCCACTAGAAGACAGACGGGTTGCTCACGTCACATCTACGTCTTCAAGCTCTGTTTGAGTCAGTTTGAGTCTGCGCGTCAGGAACGGAAGTGCTAAAAAATCGCCAAAAACGGACTTCACTTGTCTCAATGGAGTTCCAGTGAGATGGCTCTGTCTCTCTGTCCTTATCTTTTTTTGATCATTAAAAATTAATGCAAACATTAAAATGAAATCCAGAGAAATAAAAACCCGAAAACGCTGATTTTGGGGGGGAAAATAAAACAGAATATGGGAAAAAATAAAATAAATTTCAATGGGACTAGCATCACATGGATTTGATTATTAAGAATCACAAAAGCTGAATAATTGTATTCTGTGAATGACCTGAAAGTGTCTGCTAAATAAACATGCAAATCTAATAGTCAATGCTATGATGATCAAATACATAACACAACATAACACAATCTGCTTTGCTGTGTCCTCAGGAATCTGCTCCTCGTTGCAATCGGACAGCATAGCTCTGCTCCACCCAGAGTCTTCCATCATCTGTCAGCTTCGCTTCACCAGCAGCGCAGTGGACTTCTCTGCTCACGACGTCTACCACACTCGCACCGCGTTCGACCCCAGCACAGGTCTCGCCAACCTCTGGCTGCCTGACTTCAATTGTTTCAGTGAATAAAGCAATGTTTTAATCTGTACCTCCTGTTGACGTCAGGTTTCTACAGCTGTGAGCTGAGCTTCAAGCCCATGAACGAACAGCAGGTGAAGGTGCTGAGCATGTCCATGACTGACGTGGACGTCACGGCCGGTGTGCAGGGTCACTTCACCGGTCAGCAGATAAGTGCTCGACTGCCCATCAACCCAGGCATTTACGCGGACCAGACAGACATCCTCCTGAGTAACCAGCACACGTCTGCGGATCTGACCATCTACGGGACGCCAGGTGCACTGCAGCAGCTGGAGGTAAAGCTCGCACCTTCGGCCGTTCGTGTCTGAAAAGTGAAAGGATGATCATTTTGTTGATGCAGGGCTTCAGACTTTGTGTTTTGCAACCAAAATTAGAGTGTGCGACTGAATTTTACATCCCGTCACACATGTGCAACCTTTTTTTTTTTTTTTACACGTTAAACGTGGAAGTGGCTTATCAATGAATCTGGAATGTGTGGCAGGCAGTGTTGGGAGTAACGCATTACAAAAGTAATACATTACAGTAACATATTACTTTTTGCTGTAACGCAGTAGTGTAATTTTATCAATTTTCAGTAATATTTTACTCGTTACATGTTCAGTGAGGCTTGTATTACAGTGTATTGTTTGCTTTTACTTCTTAAAGGCAACAGACTATGTGAAAGTTTTAAAGCAGTCTTTTAGTGCCAGTTCAGAGCGGTCGCGTCTGTAACATTGTTTTTTCCTCATAAATGCGAACACGAAAACTAAAATAAAATGAATATTTTAAGTTCTATGGAGACTGGAGAGCCAACCCTTCCTCATCCGATTTGCGCAGTGTAATTACAAAAAATATATTTTACCACCTATTTTTTTGTCACGCATGAATGTGTGTCTTTTCCCTAATATTAAAAATAAAACAGACTGATATTTGTCTAATGTCTGGAGTCCTTTAAGGAAGTAGCCTATATACGTTTCAATACATGAATTTTCTGAGAATTTTTATTTCAAGTTTTGACTGCAAATGTCATGTCCATAATGCTGGACTTCCCCAATTTTAAATAATTTATCCTCAACTAGTTTTGTGGTGTTATAATGTTAACTTCAAATAATAGGCTACTAATAGCCTAATTTAAAGATAAGGCAGCATTGGATCTGGACGGTAAGGAGAATAACGCTGGAGTTGGAAGAGGTGTGTCGCGATTCTGTAGGTTTGTGGATGTGGCGAATCGCGATTTCAGTTTCATATTGCAAATCGTTACAGCCCAAAAGTTAAGTTCTACTTAGTTATTTTGGTGAAAGTAACTCAAAAGTAATACATGAGTAATGTAACACATTACAATTCTGGGACAGTAATATTGTAAGGTAATGAATTACTTTTAAATAACAGTAACAAGTAATACCTAATGTATTACAGTTTGGAAGTAACTTGCACAACACTGGTGGCAGGCCAATGATTGTGAGAAGAATTGGGGATGGCCACTGTAAGTGGCTAATGTGTGGAGGGGGAGGGACCTAGAAATAATCGAGCGCACGTTTAAACATCTGTGGGAAGGAGACAGAGATAACCTAACAAGCGAACTATTGACTCGTTCTTCCAATCTGTGGCCAGTTAAATTCACTTGCTGGCTTCCCAAGTCTGCGCCAGAGCAGATCTACTTCTATTGGATGTACCAATACAAATAAATAAAACATATCCGGTTAACTAGCAGAGCATTCATTTGTTATATCAGGCACACTGAATATAGCAAACTGAAATGAAAGTGCTCGTTGACTCGATCCGTGGTGCTGATCAGGGTGGGAATTATGTAATTTTAGGGGCAAGGCCATTTGGCCTCCACCTTTTCTTTTTTTTTTTAGGGGCACCAAGGACATATGACAGGGCACAAAGGCCATTGAGTACAATTCGATAGTTTTCCCATTCAGATTAATACCATAACATCCTAATTTGGAATAAGACATGAATTATGAATTTTTTAATAAAAATAAAAAATTTAAAGATAGAGAGCGCGCGGCATTACATTCTAGAAGGTAAAAAATCAGACAGATAATATAATACAAACCCAATTCCATAAAAGTTGGGACACTGTACAAATTGTGAATAAAAACAGAATGCAATGATGTGGAAGTTTCAAATTTCAATATTATATTTAGAATACAACATAGATGACATATCAAATGTTGAAAGTGAGACATTTTGAATTGCCATGCCAAATATTGGCTCCTTTTGGATTTCATGAGAGCTACAAATTCCAAAAAAGTTGGGACAGGTAGCAATAAGAGGCCAGAAAAGTTAAATGTACATATAAGGAATAGCTGGAGGACCAATTTGCAACTTATTAGGTCAATTGGCAACATGATTGGGTATAAAAAGAGCCTCTCAGAGTGGCAGTGTCTCTCAGAAGTCAAGATGGGCAGAGGATCACCAATTCCCCCAATGCTGAGGCAAAAAATAGTGGAGCAATATCAGAAAGGAGTTTCTCAGAGAAAAATTGCAAAGAGTTTGAAGTTATCATCATCAACAGTGCATAATATCATCCAAAGATTCAGAGAATCTGGAACAATCTCTGTGCATAAGGGTCAAGGCAGGAAAACCATACTGAATGCCTGTGATCTTCGGGCCCTTAGACGGCACTGCATCACACACAGGAATGCTACTGTAATGGAAATCACAACATGGGCTCAAGAATACTTCCAGAAAACATTGTCAGTGAACACAATCCACCGTGCCATTCACCGTTGCCGGCTAAAACTCTATCCACAAGTTTCCGAGGGGCGCTCCTGTAAAAAATAAAGTGGGTGAAACTTCCGGTGAGGCGGCGGAAGTAGCATTCCAATGGTATTTTGTGTGTTAGTTAGCGAAGAGGCTAGCTGTTTTTCGGAGAATTGTTTTACTATTTAAAGACGCAAATCTTTATGAGAGATGTCGTTACGGAGCTCAGGGACAATATGTGCTGTTCGCGGTTGTACGTATAACCGGACTAAACTAATTCAGTGGCTTAAACGTGATTGTTTTGAACATAAGCTGAAAACGAGTGATCCTGCCAGAGCCCGTCTCTGATCTTGCCAACGACTGTAGTTTCCATCACCTCCCAAAAGACGACGAATCTTCCTGTGTACATTTGTTTAAATTCTTAATATTTTATAAACTCTATCAGCATGTGATTGGCTGTTCGCTACTGATGTTACACCTAAACTCAGGATCAAAACCTGATACCAAATGTGCCAGTAATGTATTCAAGTAGCACATTAATTTATAATTTTGAATAAACTCCAAAGCACAATGACTAAGTGTGTATTTTTTATTTTAATTGTTTGTCAGCTCGCACAACTGTCTGTCACCTTGATGAGTATTGATTATTAATAATGTTATTATAATACTCCCAATCAACTACTGCGGAGGGTAAAGGTACTGTTATTTCACCCTTTTAATTTCGTTGAGGTTGTGTTCCCACATCGTTAGCTAGTTTGGATCGCTATAACTTGAATGACTGTCAACTGTTGAATGAACGAGTGTGAAGCATGTCAAGTCGTGCTTTGTTTACTTCCAACCGGAAGTCGCGCCCACTTTTGACGCAAGGCCTCATGGGGCGTAGGAAACTTGTGGATAGGTCAAAAAAGAAGCCATATCTAAACGGGAACCAAAAGCGCAGGCGTTTTCTCTGGGCCAAGGCTCATTTAAAGTGGACTCTAGCAAAGTGGAAAACTGTTCTGTGGTCAGACGAATCCAAATTTGAAGTTCTTTTTGGAAAACTGGGACGCCATGTCATCCGGACTAAAGAGGACAAGGACAACCCAAGTTGTTATCAGCGCTCAGTTCAGAAGCCTGCATCTCTAATGGTATGGGGTTGCATGAGTGCGTGTGGCATGGGCAGCTTACACATCTGGAAAGGCACCATCAATGCTGAAAGGTATATCCAAGTTCTAGAACAACATATGCTCCCATCCAGACATCGTCTCTTTCAGGGAAGACCATGTATTTTCCAACAAGACAATGCCAAACCACATACTGCATCAATTACAACATCATGGCTGCGTAGAAGAAGGATCCGGGTACTGAAATGGCCAGTCTGCAGTCCAGATCTTTCACCCATAGAAAACATTTGGCGCATCATAAAGAGGAAGATGCAACAAAGAAGACCTAAGACAGTTGAGCGGCTAGAAGCCTTTATTAGACAAGAATAGGACAACATTCCTATTCCTAAACTTGAGCAACTTGTCTCCTCAGTCCCCAGACGTTTGCAGACTGTTATTAAAAGAAGAGGGGATGCCACACAGTGGAAAAAATGGCCTTGTCCCAACTTTTTTGAGATGTGTTGATGCCATGAAATTTAAAATCAACTTATTTTTCCCTTAAAATTATGCATTTTCTCAGTTTAAACATTTGATATGTCATCTATGTTGTATTCTAAATATAATATTGAAATTTGAAACTTCCACATCATTGCATTCTGTTTTTATTCACAATTTGTACAGTGTCCCAACTTGTATGGAATTGGGTTTGTATTTTACAGAGGTGGGGACAAGTCACACATGGTCAAGTCCAAGCAAGTCTCAAGTCTTAACCATCAAGTCTCGAGTCAAGTCTCAAGTCGCAGTTCAGATAAATCAAGCAAGTCAAGTCAAGTCAAGGGTTCACCCTAAGCAAGTCAAGTCAAGTCACACTACTAAAATAAATAGAGGTAAATTTTTTCGATACATATTTATTTTTGCACAGAAAAGATGAACTTTTATACATATATTATGTATCTTACATTTGCTATATTAATCATATGCATATCTGTGCTACATTAATATCTGAAAATAAAATAAAATTGTGTTGTTTACACAAAACGTTCAGAGTCTAAGATGTATCGATTCTAAGATGTATAATCCAATCTGTCTAATTCAATTTAATTGAAACGGTCTAAAATGTATGAAATCTAAAATGTAATATCTTATATCTTATATAAATGTAAAATATAAAATGTATGAAATGTATGAGAATATAAAATGCCATTTTTTTTTAATTCAGTAGTTTTTCTTATCATAGCCAACAAATGTCTTCGGAAACTCCTTTTCCTCGATTTACTGAAACCTATATGTAAAACGCATTTGCAGCTGCACAGCCGTGTATATAGCTATGCTGCATATACAGACATCCCAACCTACAAGAATTCATTTCAGGGAGGTATATCTCAATGAATGTAATGTTAGGGAGGGGGGGGGGGGGGGGGGGGGTAATATATGTTATATTAACATATTTAAAATATCTTTAAAATAAATATAAAATACAAATAGTAATATGTTATATTAACATATTTTATATTTAATAAATATTACATATTAAAAAATATTATGTATATTATATATTAGATTTACATAAATATTAACAAATGATTGTTTTAATTATGGAATTCTCCATAATTAACTCCTAAACTTCAGTAGAGAACAATTCTTTGTAAGGAAGGAGGGGTTTCTTTATTGTACATTTATTTGCATGTAGTATGTAGCATATGGTTTGCGTTGCTTTAAATTGGTCAGTACAGCGCTGACTATTGAGTGTCGCTAGGAAACACGTCCGCGCTGCGCTGACGAATCGGCTGCGCGGCTCGGATCATTGAACCGTGCAGATGACATGTCTGCGCGGCACGAGCTCTGTAAAGCCCCGCTGTCTCGTCCCACTTTTGGTTTGTTTGGCTTCCCATATCTCTGCCGTGCACACGCCGCACGCTATGTATGTTATACGCGCAGTATCTCGCTCTAGATTCCGGGAGATTTTAACTCATTTGCGGGCATCAGGGAGACGCTATCAATATGCGTGAGACTCCCGGAACTTCTGTTTGGCGCGGTTTGAATTGAGTAGCGTAAAGGCACAGATGCCGATATATTGATGCTGACGTCATATATATTTTAATTAACTGTATTGCTGTTTGTTTATTATATGTTCAAGTCATTGTCGAGTCTTCCACTTCAAGTCAAGTCAAGTCTCAAGTAACTTGTTCTCAAGTCAAAGTCAAGTCAAGTCATTTTTGTACTTTAATCAAGCAAGTCACAAGTCCTGAAAATTGTGACTCGAGTCAGACTCGAGTCAAGTCATGTGACTCGAGTCCCCCACCTCTGGTATTTTATGTATAATGCAACGATGATAAAGTCTAACGATTATCATAACATAATACATATAATCTATTATTATGAAAATGTCTGACATGGCTCGAACACAGGTAAGACAAATATCATGCCAAAAATGTTTATTGTCTTCAAAACAACAATCTCCATGTTACAGCAATCTGTTAGCTCTGTTTGGTTTTCATGCATTGTCAAACGATCTTAATGTGTTTCAAATATGGACTATAATGTTCAGTAGAGGATTACATCAGTAGCCTACAGCGCTCATAATGATTACATCGACGCATGCTGGGGCATGGGGACGTCTGACGCAAATTAAGACATAATTGTCAATATAAATTTCTCAGAATACAATAGTGGTCAAATACTGAAACGTGAGTCTTATATCTTTTTGAAGTAAATCTTTTTGTCAAGGTAAAAACATTAAATCTTATAGTAACTTTGAACTATTAAAAAAAAAAACGCTTGTGCGCCGATGGTTTACAGGTTTAATTTTAAGGTTTAATATTGCACGGCCCTTGAATGCCCCACCATAGCGCCGACCCTGTTCCCAAATAATACATTACAACAGCGATAATCAAAAAAACGTAGTCAAAAATCAAAAACATAGTCTGGTATGCCTTAAGTCAACTTATATGGTCAAGAAAGATAGTCACAGTATCATGTAGGCCTACTGAATCAGCTCTGAATTTAATATTTTTTGTAACTTTAATAAGGATTAATCTTTAATTTATATAGTCCAACATGCAATGTTATTTTACATTTGATTATTTTATTAAATTTCTGTACCTGAAAACTAATGTTTTACCTACCTGAAAAGCATCGTTCATTTTATTAGTATCTTTGCTCTATTGTATTTATTTGTGCTTTTGCTTGTGGTTCAATTATTTGTTCTTATGTTCTTGATTTTATCTGACAGTAGTTTTTTTTCCCTGAACATATTATAATCCCGAATCATACCGAAACCGTGAACCTAAAACCGTGATATAAAAACTGAACCTTGAGCTATTTGAAACGTTGCAGCTAGTACAGTGTCACAGTCTGAAGATGATTTATTGACTGAGACTGAGAGGTTATTGTGGCGAAAAAGGCCAAACCCACCATTTTCGTGAAGACTGGCTGCGAGAATTCAACTGGTTAAAGGATTAGTTCACTTTTGAAAAAACTTTTGCTGATAATTTACTCACCCCCATGTCATCCAAGATGTCCATGTCTTTCTTTCCTCAGTCGAAAAGAAATTTAGGTTTTTGATGAAAACATTCCAGGATTTTTCTCCATATAATGGACTTCAATGGGAACCGGATGGTTCAAGTATCAAAAGACGGTTAAAAACTGTTTCAGATGCAGCTTCAAATGTCTTTAAACGATATCAGACGATGAATAAGGGTCTTATCATGCGAAACGATCGGTTATTTCAAAACTTATTCCAAAAATGTAACTTTTATAAGGACAAATGCTAGCCTTGCCATATTCTGTGAGGCGCGTTTGCAACGTCACGTATTACGTAATTACGTTCAAAAGGTCACGGGCGACGTAGCCGAAAGTACAGAGTCAGTGTTTACAAGTTGAACGCATAGGTTGAACGTGCAAACTAACTCAAACACCGTTTACAAAAAAAGGAATTAAAAGGAAAAACAACGATGTCGGACGATTTTGATTCTGTACTTCCGGCTACGTCGCCCGTGACCTTTTGAACGTAATTACGTATTACGTGACGTTACAAACGCGCCTCAGAGAATATAGCAAGGCTAGCATTTGTCCTTAGAAAAGTTACATTTTTGGAATAAGTTTTGAAATAACCGATCGTTTTGCATGATAAGACCCTTATTCATCGTCTGGTGTCGTTTAAAGACAATTGAAGCTGCATCTGAAACAGTTATTAACCGTCTTTTGATACTTGAACCATCCGGTTCCCATTGAAGTCCATTATATGGAGAAAAATCCTGGAATGTTTTCATCAAAAACCTAAATTTCTTTTCGACTGAGGAAAGAAAGACATGGACATCTTGGATGACATGGGGGTGAGTAAATTATCAGCAAAAGTTTTTTCAAAAGTGAACTTATCCTTTAAGGTAGTACTGTAAGGAGACGAATTCCATGAACTTCGAATGTTGCAGTTGCTACCCCATAACTGCGGGGAACACAAAATTTGCTGACAGTGTCTTACACAATCTTAGCCTCAAGCATAGAGTATGCGAGTTTCATTTATTACATGTTAACAAATCAAAAAGCAACGCCTCTGCCGGTTGCTTTTAGAAGACAAGAGGTTGTAGCGTTAAATCAGAGCGCAAAGGCATTGAAATTTCTGCATCTATTATCAAAGTATTTATTAGTAATACACTGGAAATTTGATTAGTAGAAATGTGAATATCTGGTTAGTATGTTGATTTACAGTGTGTGCTCCTAAATTTTCTGGTTGTGCCCCTAAAATTTTCAGTTGGGGGCCACTGTGCTCCTTGGGGAAAAAAGTTAGTCCGGAGCCCCTGTGATGTGTCTGAGATTGCTCAAACACGTGTGCTTGTGGATCTGATTGGTTCTTTCAGGTGAAGAGCAGTTCTCCTTCAGTGGTGATAGAGCAGAAGGAGGTGTCCCAGAGCTTCCCGAGCTACATCAGGTACACGGTTAGTGTGGTGAAGCCGCAGGGAGCTCTGACGGCCTCGGTGTCCGTGAGCAGTGGCTCCAGCGATCAGGTGCTGCTCATCCCTGTGTCCGTCATGCATCTGACAGCCAGCGCCACTTCTGTGCAAGGTTGGTTATAGGGGTGGTCAAAAAAATTGGTTTTTCGATTTATTTTTGTTTATTTTGTTTTTTTTTAAATGTGTCGATTCAAAACCGATTCTCAGAGGCCAAGAATCGATTTTTCCATATGCACGGCTCGCGGTGCTGCGTCTTCTCTCTCTGCACAAGGCAAGCGTCAAGCGCTGCAGGGGTCGATACACACTCGTGTCAGGGAGTCGGGACATGACGGAATATTCACTACCACCATCGGGCCAGCATTGCATCATAACTTACATTTGTCTTTTTAAGTTTTACCAGTTTAAACATTAAGACATTTTAAACTATCCAGTGCTGGCGCATTCTCCGAGATGTTTTTCACTGCGTGCACATACAGTAAAGCCTAAATCCGCCTCACAAACAGCAAGCCAGTAACAAAAGTTCTTTTTCAAAAACACGCAAAATTTGGAAAGGAAGTTCAATTTCTGTAGTATTTCTGACCTACCCAAAAAAACTTTTTTCTTTTTATGTTTCTTTGTCTTTATTCTAATGTATTTATTTGTGCTACTTTTTTAATTTAATTCAAAGATTGAAATCAAGCCTCCATCCATGTGTTGCATAAACTCTTAACAAAAAAATTACCTCATTGTAAAAACAAACAATTATGTGAGATTGTTATAAAAAAATTGTCTAAATATGTATATATTTATTTATCTATATCTATCTTAAACATAAAATAACCTAATCCTGTTTGATCAAGGTGTGCGACTGACTGTTCTGACTTGTCCAATTTTCAGCATCAGTTTTGCATCAAAATCCTGTCTATTCATTGTATGCATTTAGTTTAGTGTACCTAAAATAAGGAGTTTTATATACAAGTTTGTTAATAATTAAACTTAACTTTTTCTATTAATTAACCACTTGTAAACTTAAGTCCACTGTTCTTTTTTTTTTATAAATAAGGATTTGTATTACATCTATATTCATTATAGTCGAATCGAGAATCGAAATCGCATCGAATTGAGAGCTTGCGAATTGAATCGAATTTGAACATCTGAATCGATCCCAGCCCTAGTTGGTTACTCGTCGACAGCATAGGCGGAAATGTGTTTATGGTCAAGGCTACAGTAATAAGTAGTCTTTTATTGTAGTATCTTATGGGCTACCTAATTGAACGGCCAAAAATAGCAGTTTCAGAAGATATAATGAGCATTAGCTGTGTAAAGGGGTCGTGACATGAGAAATCTGATTATTTTTAAACATTTGCAGGATGTTGTAATAGTGCAGACATTGCATGTTTCTTAGCTTAAGCGCATCCTCCTCGTTAGCTTAAGCTCATCCTTCTCAGAAAACAGCATTTATTTAACCAAGCGCCAAAAACGGCTTGTTGGGATGTTGTGGGATTTGTGATGTCACATAAACAAATTAACTTGCTTTTGACTGTCATCTTCAGTTAGGGCAGTTATTTATAAAGTATCTTTTTCACTGGCAGTCAGTCTCATAATGGCTGTCAACTGTGTACACCTTTTCTTCTAGCACAAATGGCAGATGGAGCAGATGGGCCCAATATTCTTCAGCAGTTTATTGACTCCTATCAAGTGATGTTCTTCACTTTATTCGCTCTTTTGGCAGCCACTGCTGTTGTCATCATTGGTAAATGCCTCCTTATCCTCCAACTCTTTTTAATATCGTGGGTTTTAGGACAGTGATTGTTCTTTTTTAATGTCTTTTTCTTTGTAACAATTATCTATCTTCATTTTATAGTGTGCCATTTGCTGTTTTCTCCAAGAGATCCTGTCAATCATCCTGCATTCATCCAGAAGACTCCGCCTCCCACAGGTACATGCATCTGGGAAATACCCCTGCAAGAATGCAACCAAATAAAACCCCAATAAATGCTGCCCAATTAACACCTGACCACTTTTTGCAGTACAAAATGTGTAACACAATGCACCTTTAACTTTCTTTAGCACACAAAGAATTGTGTAATATTTAGGAATTGTGGTAACACTTTACAATAAGGTTCATTAGTTAACTACATTAGTTAACATGTACAATATGTGAACAATACTTCTTCAGCATTTATTAATCTTAGTTAATATTAATTCCAACATTTACTAATACGTTATTAAAATCAAAGGTTGTATTAGTTGACATTAGTTAATGGACTGTGAACTAACATGAACGCACAATGAACAGCTGTATTTGTATTAACTAACATTAACAAAGATTAATAAACACTTTAACGTTAGTTCATGTTAGTTAATGCATTTACTAATGTTAACTAATGAACCTTATTGTAAAGTGTTACCGGAATTGTAAATGCTTGTGTTTTTTTCAGGTGTAGCTAAGCTGACCGAGAGCCCCTTCAACAACAGCATGTCTTCAGACATGAAGGGAAGCCCAAGATTACGCTTGTATTCTCCAGACTACAACTCCAGATAAACCTTTCTCCACCCAGAAGACCGAAGAAAGTGCCTTACCATTGAATACAGGAGTATAAGCGTGCTGGATACTTGCGCAAGAATATTGCTTACATGCTTCAAACAATAGCTTTTTCATTTGAATCATATGCCAGGGCTGCATAACTATGTCTGCTATTGTTTGATTATTTAAATGTTTGATGTGTGCACTCATTTATTATTGTTGCCATTTTTAATTTCAGTAGATTTGTCATAGCTTGAGACAGCCTAAGTTTTAGTGAGTTGTGATGTTAAACGTGTCTTTTTTTCCTTTTGAAGCTCAGGACAACCTTTGGAAACTAGTGTGATTATGTAGCATGTTATTGTGTGAATAGTGCAACCACTGATTCCGTCCAAAGTGCTCTTACAAGTGTTTCATCTGCAAAAAAGTAATGGCCAGTTGTTTCATTTCGTGAACAATAATATTTTGATGTTTAATATTTTGAAGAGTTCTTTAGTGCAGCTTCTTTCGGTCATTGATGTGAATGTTCAAATGTTTTAGGGCTTAGTTCTGTTGACTTGCTTTGGCAGATTAGGTGGTTCTGGAAGGACAGAACCTACCGCAGCATTTGACATGGCCATTGATACGGATAATTCTGATAATACTGTGAGTTTGAGTCCGATTCAACATTATGACCATTTTTGACAGAATAAATCCTCAGCATGTTTAAGTGAGACAGAAATACTGTTTTAATGAATAATTTGTTTTCTGTCTTTGAGCCATAATGTGATTCATAGAAGTGCTGCACTGAATACAATGAATTGTGAGATTGCTTTTGTTCGGCATATACTTGTACATATACAGTTTAATCTGTATATGGAACCTCTTCTGAGCCTCATTGTTTGATTTGTCTATCATACCTCCCTCAAAAATAATAACAACAGCTTCTGCTTTGAAAACATTGTGTTTTTTGCAGCATGTGATCGATCTATAAACATTAAATATGCTCTCTCTTTTTTACTATCACTGATTGCATTTTTTTAGGTTCTGAAAAAATGTCTTCTTGTTCATTTGAAAAACTACTCTGTTACTATTGTAACCCCAGTTCCCTGAGAGAGGGAACGAGTATTGTGTAGCTATACACAATGGGGGAAACTCCTTTTCCTTGATTTACTGAAGCCTATTGTAAAATGCATTTGCAGCTGCACAGCCAGCACACTGAGCATCTGACACACTCATAGGCGGTGTTGCAGCAACTGCACATCCAATGGCACAGGCGACCAATGAGCTAGCCTTGTGTCAGAGCCCATCGAGGGGTCGTGACCCAGTCCAATAGACCCCCGAATTCGCCATTATAGCAGGTTTATACAACTGAAGCGACAAATTCACCAGTTACTCTTGAGCGGCCGGCTACGCAATACTCGCTCCCTCTCTCAGGGAACAGAGGTTACGATAGTAACACAGTAGTTCCCTTTCGAATGGTCACTTCGTATTGCGTAGCTATACGCAGTGGGGACACCATGCAAAACGCCGCCCCCCTGAGTGACTGGTTGCCCTTAAACTCAGACCCTGAGCTGACAGAACAAACCAAAACCCACTAATATGTACCTGTATCACATGTACTTATGGCATCATCACAACAGCCAAAAACACCTGATCAACTTTCTTGCCATAACAAATGCGTTTTATAAACTCCCCCCCAACTAATTCATTAGTTTATAAAATTATGTAGACCTACTTTTTTAATAATTACACATTTTCTACAAAATAATTAAAACAGTTGTATGTTAAGAATTTTAAACTAATATAACTTCAAAACATACAAGCAAGTAGCTAGCAAATAATAAAGAGGAGCCTAGAAACATATAAGAAACAACAAACAAAAAGTGCTTTCAGTAGCCTATTCAAAAACTGTGAGGGAATTTTCTTTATCTGCCTGTTATTTTTTTTACTATGACAACATAGACTGCGGGAGATTTATTAAGCTGCATTCACGCACGCATCTCTTTTGAAATATAAGAAGTAATGTGGTTTGTCCTGTCCGTTTAATCCCTTAAGACATAACTGGCTGTGTTTACGTTAATTTTGCATTAAGTAGCCTACATTAAACCACGGAGACGCACAGCCGCATGGGCGAGCAGTCTACACAAACAAAGCGCGCGTGAAGATGTTAAAATGAAAGCAGTCTTCCTTTAGTGAGGTTCATGTTTTAAGTCCACCGCATTGCAAACCACATAAATGTTGACTTTGTAGAGCATTCGTAAGGAAAATATACCGACGGGCAAGACAGCACACTTCACGTGTAACATCAAACAAAGTGCGCGTCTCTCACGGCGCGTGCAATGAAGCCTGTGAATGTCCTCGTAATTCGCTTCAATCTTTCCGAACTTTATGAAAGATTATTTCACGGAAGGTTCGAGTGGTGTATGTTGGCCTACAGCAGCCTATATGGAACTGGAAGCAAGCAGAATAGAGTGCCGAAGTTACGACGTCACTCTGTAGGCCGAAACGCGGAAGTGAGTTAGCGTTTGGTTACTTCCGGGTTCTGGACTGGCTGCATTAACACGTCTCTGTCCATGCGGGGGCGCTCGCGGTCAAGTGCAGAATGAATGGGAGTCAATGGGGTTTCACCCCCAAAAATCCACTTTGCTCAGGATGTAATTTTTTGTCAAGTAATTTGAAAGTTGCATTCAAAAGGGAGAGCTAAGATAATACACTCAGCAGAAAATTGCATTTTTAAGTTCACTTATCTGTTCTAAAAATCCGTTCGTGATGACGTCACACAATAGCAGAATGCTAGCGTATTCCGGCCAACAACGGCCTAACCTGTAAGAAATCAAAAGGACACAAGTACTCGTTCATTCGACTTTTGGCCTATAATCTATATTGAACTTGCGGAATCAACAATAAAATCTATGTTAATTTAACGACAAGCAGGTGAAAGAGACACATTTAGCCGTTTAGCCCCATAGACTCCCATTCATTCTGCACTCGCCCGTGATCAACTCCAGTGGAATTCTAATGGAACTGCAACCAGGATGATACACAATGGGGCTAATAGGAAGTTCCAAGGCTCTCTGTTAGACGGGCTCTGGCCTTACTGTCTACGTATATGTCTGTTCTCAAACTGGGGGCCGCGGGCCACTAGATGGCGCTAGGGGGGCCGCAAAGAAATTCTAGAACATGAAATTATTTAAAAAAATTATTTTACCTGTATGTAAGTTAGGATTGTCCTATGTGAACTATGATGTATTATGTATTTTAAAAAAAAAAAATATATATATATATATATATATATATATATAATATTATCAATTATACATATTAGGGGTGTAACGATTCACTCGTTTTCTCGATGCATCGATTATAAATCCTGAACGATGCATATGCATCGATCCTGAAACATGTATTTTGAATCGTGAATCGTTTATTTACGTGAATAATCGATTTAAAAGGCTAAGAATCGAATTAATCGCGATTTTATAGCGATTCGGTGGTTTAAAATATATAAACACAACCTTAACCCTCAGGTTCTCTTCGGTCATTTCTGACCGAAAAATGTTCTGTTTTGACATTTTAAAAATCACAGCTTCATCGGAATGTTACGAAACTTGGTGACTTTTATGGCATTGGGTATGTGAACACAAAAAACAATTGAGGTCATGATCCGAGCAGGCTAAGTGGTCGTAAAAAAAATAGTCACACTTGTGCTCTTCGGTCAAAAATGACCGACCATAGGAAATGAATGGGAAATTGACAAAAACACAAAAACTTTGAGAATTTTTGTGTGTACAATCTACAAATCGGCCACGATGCAGAAAAAAGTGCTCAGCATTGAAGGGGTGACGCTGTAAAACATCAAGAGTGCAAAACAGACATACCCACCCCTACGCACACACATACACACACACTTTTGTTTTATACACAAAAACACCAATAAATTGTGATTAAAGAAATCTGTTTTGAATATTTAAAAATCACAGCTTCTTCAGAAAATTACGAAACTTGGTGACTTTTATGGCATTGGGTATGTGAACACACAAAAAAATTGAGGTCATGATTCGAGCAATTTAAGTGGTCGTAAAAAAATGAGTCACACTTTTGCTCTTCTGTCAAAAATGACAACCCATAGGAAATGAATGGGAAATTGATACAAAAAAAAAATTCTCTGAATTTTTGTATGTACAATCTACAAATCGGCCACAATTCTAAAAAAAAAAAAAGTACACCGCAAGAAAGGGGTGACACTCTACAACATCTAGAGTGCAAAACAGACACCCACCAACACACACATACAAACACACTTTTATACACATACACACCAATACATTTTGATTACAAAAAGTATGTTTTGAATTTTTAAAAATCACAGCTTCATCGCGATGTTACGAAACTTGGTGACTTTTATGGCATTATGTATGTGAACACACAAACAATTTGAGGTCATGATCTGAGCATGCTAAGTGGTCTTAAAAAAATATTGTGGTCTTTGGTCAAAAATGACCCCATAGGAAATGAATGGGAAATTGTAAAAAAAAAAAAGAAAAAAAAAGAAAAAAAAATTGTGAATATTTGTTTTTTGTCATTTTTTTTATAAGAAATAGTTTTTGAGATTGTTTCAACTATATATACAAATCCACCAACAACAACAAAAATGTGTTCATAAACAGCTGGGGAATTCACATGCCTCTCAATAGAGAGCTGTCCATGCCATCAAGTGGTTACACCATGATTCTACGCTTTTTCTCTATACTGTAACCAGATGGTGCTAATTTTCTTCAAACTATATTGTTTTTCTGAAGGCCTAGACTCTATATTAAACTAAAATGCTGCATTAATATTTTTTTGAAGAAAATAATATATAGAAAATAATATATATTTTTCTATGGCAAAAATAAACCATAAATATTGCATAAATATTAATTAATTAATTTAAATTGTCTCAAAATACTAAATTAAAAAGAATAAATATTATAGAACAAAAATAAATTGCATTGGTTCTACTGGGATGGAGAAAGTTTCATTTTTAGGTGTCCGGTCACTTTTGACCGGGAAGATAACAAGTGTGACTCCGAAACGAAGAGCACCTGAGGGTTAAAGTGTTCCTGGTACAAGCTGCCTCACGCATTGGCCGTCATAGACATCCGCATTTGATTGGTTTCACGCGCTCACACACCCCTGATTTCTCACGCTGAAGCCCGGTCGGTCAAATGCCTGAAAGATGGGTTTATCTTTCTACCTGTTGAGCTACTCATGTCGTGATCAGCTTGTATTAGGCTACCGCAAATTAGTTAAAATCTCCCGGAATCTAGAGCGAGCGTGCATACGAGACAGAGGTGGTGCTCCAAACCGCGTATTGCGCGTGCACACACGGCTGCACGCACTCGGCAGAGAGGGAAAGCGAGCGAGAGACCACCGTGCGTGTACGGAGAGTCTTTCCATAAATGAATGAAAGCGTAGCGTTTTATTTCATAGTGCTCATGCATTGGACTAGTTGCACCACAACGGAAATGGAATTTCCGGTTTGTCTATGGTAGGCTGGAACACTTCCGGTCACTGTCCGTCAATGGCACTCGCTTACTTAACCGACCGTTCAGCGTAGTGTAAAAGAAAAACACGAGTCTTTTCGGTATTAAAACAGCAGGTGTTGTACCGAATTCCGACTCGCGGACAAATCGCACGCCCCTTCGCGTGCGCGCGCCTCTCATTAATACAGGCTGAATCGAGTTTGAATGCACTTGATTTGCCATATGCGTTTATCGATTGATTTTTTTCTCACAGCAAGCACCCACATCCTGCATGAAAGCTTTGTCTACACTAACAAAAATTGACAGACAGTGAACTAGTGTGGATAAAAAATGCAAACAAACAAAAACGCATGGGAGATGATTCAGACTATAAACTTCCACGGGTAAAGCTACCAGCTAGGCCTACCAGCTGTCATTAGCCTACTGTTAATTTCAAATAATTTAATTGAACGTAACTTTTGCGTGTTAAACACGATGTGGTTCATAGTAAAATATTGTTTTACTCTCCCCATTGCACAACATTAAAAAATAATAATAACCTTTTTCATGAAGATATTATAAACAAATTATTATGCATGCATTTTTGTAATATTGCAGCAGGTTTTCTTCAAAAAAGGGCACCTGAACACAAAACAATGTATTTCCATAAGCAATCTGGAATTTTTCTTAATTTTGTTCTGTTCTAATGTTTTCAGCGGGAAGTTTTGTTTTTTGTTTTTTTTCCCCAAAAATATAATGTGTTATCTCAGCAACATTCACAAAACATCCTCAAAATATTACAGTTAAAACATCCTTAAAACATTATTTCAACATTACATTCAAATGTTTTCTTTAAAACAGTACCTTATGGCTTTACAAGTTTAAACCAAACTTGTAGGGAATGTTAGCCAAAGTTCTGAGAACGTTCTCAGCTAGGATGCAAAATGTGAAATTGAAAGAATGAATTAAATAAATCATGTTTTTGTGGTCCTAATGTGCCAGAAAATAACTAGCCTATATTAAAAAAGTCTAAGGTTTCTTTACATCCTTAGCTTTAGTCAATGATCACATTATTATAATTATCAATTATAATTTGTTTTATTTCTATTTTTAAGATGCAATTAAGCAAAAACAAAACAAACATAAAAACTGGTATTTGCCTCATATAGGCTATAGTCTATATTAGCCTATAGCCTATATAATATACAGACATGTGTTTTATAAACTAAGCCTATCTTCATTAAAAAGGTTAAATATTATTTTTAATGACATTCATGTGTAATGGGGAGAATACACTATTTTCCTATGAACCACAGCGTGTTTTACACACACAAGTTACGTTCTGTTAAATTAACAGTAATGTTGTGTTTTGACAGGCGGTAGCTTTATTATGGCTGCTTTATTATTATGGCTTGCCTTTACCCGTGGAAGTTTATTGTTTGAATCGATCTCCCATGCGTTTTTGTTTGTTTGCATTTTTTATCCACATTAGTTCACTGTCTGTTAATTTTTGTAAGTGCAAAGCTTTCATGCAGGATCTGGGTGCTTGCTGTGAAAAAAAAAATCAATCGATAAACGCATATGGCAAATGAAGTGCATTCAACTCGCTTCAGCGTGTATTAATGAGAGGCGCGCGCACGCGAAGGGGCGTGCGATTTGTCCGCGAGTCGGAATTCGGTACAACACCTGCTGTTTTAATACCGAAAAGACTCGTGTTTTTCTTTTACACTACTCTGAACGGTCGGTTAAGTAAGCGAGTGTCATTGACGCACAGTGACCGGAAGTGTTCCAGCCTACCATAGACAAACCGGAAATTCCATTTCCGTTGTGGTGCAACTAGTCCCATGGCAGCTTTATCAATGGCTTGAGCGGGTTGCCTCAAAACTATTGCTTTCTCGACAGAGAGCTCAGCTGGAGAGCTCAAACATGGACTGCTCAAAAATCTGTAGTTACAAGCTATGTGACGAGCGCGAGCAATAAAACTATAATGAAAACGTCTCCATTAATTTGTGCATGTATAAGTCCGGTGGCCTAATAGCCAATTTACTTTTTAATTTAACAAGTTTATGTAGGCCTATAGCCAAATTTTTATTTGTATAATTAGGCCCATTGATTCGTTTAATTTTACAGTTGTTGTTTTTGTGTGTGTAGGTCTAAGCTAATTTAAATTTTAATAGTGCACGCTGCGCAAAAAATCAGTTAGGCTTGTTAAATCTGGCCTAATAATTAATTAGCCTATACTTTAATAATGTATGTATGTATATATATATTTTTTTACATTTTTGTTTATATAATTTTTAGTTATATTATTAGGCCCATTTATTCGTTTAATTTTACAGCAGTTTGTGTGTAGCCTACAATGGTTATAAGCACATTTAAATTTTTATCGTGCGCGTTGAGCAAAAGTTCAGTAATCAAAATTCTGGCCTATAGTTAATTTGCTTTAAAAACTTTTATGTATATTTTTGTTTATATACATTTTATTCGTATTATTAGGCCCATTTATTCGTTTAATTTTTTTTAACTTTTTGTGTATGCTACATTCCTGTTCTTAGGCTAGTCCTAATTTGTAATTTGAAATGAAACATTTGTTTGGAAAATGTTGTTTTTGGTCTTTAGTTCTTTGTAAGGTAAGGCTGTGGTCTAACCTAAAAGTGAAATACAAATACATGCAGATTTTTTTCATTTTTTGGAGCAAGCAGGGGGGCGATTTGAGTGGAGCGCGTATGAACATTCTTTTACGCGCGAGCAACGCTGGGTAGGCTACAGTGATTTATACGAGGATGAACTGGCCGTGTGACAGAGCGGGCATAAGATGGACACGAGCTCGAACGCGAATTTAATAACGCGAAGCGTTATTAACCAATTAATCCATATATAAGGCGCTCCGGATTATAAGGCGCGCTGTCCTTTTTTGAGAAAATTAAAGGCTTTTAAATGCGCCTTATTGGAAAATACGGGTAAATAAAAATAAAAAACAAAACTGGACGAGCAACTTTTTTACTCGGACAAGTGAATGGCAGATTTACTTAGCGTATATGAAAAGGCTTAATGTCAAGCCCTCCCTATATAGCAAGCATCAGGAGACACACATACACCGGTAGGCAGTGGCCCACCTTGGTGACCACGTCTTGGTCCACCAGAATTTATTGTTTACCCACCTCTTTTTTTTACCACTACACCTCTGCATACACCAATCGTCATATCTGACTGAACTTTTGCACAGAGAGCCTGTGGATAACAATTTAAATTGTCTCAAACTTTTAAAAAAAAGAAAAAAAAAGAATTGCTTTTTCCTTATCTAGCCTACAATTCTTTTGAGTTCACCTTCAAGAACACGAGTTTGGACAATGTCTGAGGCTTCAGACACATGCGGTGGTTTCTTGAATGCAGGCCAGCAGCGGAGAAAACCCTCTCTGCGCTCGCAGACGGTGGACCCGCTTGGGGGTGCTGAATACAATGCAAGCAACTTTAGTCAGGCGGGGAAAAGACGTGCACTGTAAAAAATTTCTTGTCAAATTAACAGTAACTTACTGGCAACAATTATCCAGTACTTGCTGTATTTCATTTAACAGTAAAATTACCGTAACACTAACTACAGTACTGTTAAGCATACTGCAAATTAAATAAAATTATTTTACTGTAATTTCTTACCATATTAAAGTACAGAATTACACTGTTAATTTTTAATAATACTGTATAGTATGAAATGTTATTGTATTTATTTTATAGTGCTACTGTGTAACCTGTAGAAAATCCGTAGAAATATTATTTTAACTGTTAATGGGAAATAGAAAAAAGAACAATTGAAGCTTTAACTGCACAAGGTTTATTGTGTATTTTCAAACACATTAGTACATTTACATAATATACATTTAAATACATTAATACAATTAAATACATTAATAATAAAAATGTAATATAATACAATAAAAATCATGCATGACAATCATGAACAATTATGCATAAATACATGCAAAAATTATCATGAACAGGTAAAATAGAAAAGATTAAAGGGGTGCTATCTAATCAATCTGTTAGAAAGATAGTTCACAACAACTCATCCACCCACACCCACAATTGTGACTTTTTGGATACATGTAAAAAATGTGATCCCATTTTGCAAAATATGTATAACACACACTGTGTAGATCAAATAGTAACACTCAGCACCATAAAGACCAAAAATGGCCCATTGAAACCCATTAAAACGTTGTTTAAATCTGAGGCTGTCAGTAATACATGAAACATGATTTTTGCACAAACATCCTTTCATTTTGAAGCAAAAGCATTATATTTGCATTATATAGTGTATTCCACCAGATGACGTCACTACATATTTATTCCCTATGGGTGGAAATGCACCTTATTTTAGGCAATAGGCAATGTTTAATAGGTGGCCATTTTTGGTCTCTAACGCGCTAAGTGGGATTTTTTGCAAAGTGGGACTGTGATAATCCAAATCTAAAGTTTTCTCTTTGCATTTAGTTTATTGAAAATAATTGAATTTTTGTGTTTTTTCCTCTTATACAAATCGATGGTTTCGCAAACAAAACTGGTAATTAAAGGGTTAAAATCCTGAAATTGAATACATTTTTGGTAGTTATGATGAGGACTGATGCTGGTTAAAAGATTTAACTTGGTAAAAGTGGAAAATAATAATAATATATAATATTTTAGGCAATGTTTAATATGTGGCCATTTTTGGTCCTTAATGCACTCAACGGTGTTAAAAATCTAATGCAGCACAAGGGTTAATATAGGCTGCCTATCATAAGGCAAAAGTCGATCTCGCATAGAGTGAGTGGCATGACACTGGTTGAGGTCCAGCATCTCAAAATTGATTTGACACTCATTTTAGGCATGTGAAAAAACTAAATACAGATGTCTTGATTAAAGCATTCTTTGGTATAGAACGTCCATATCTTAAGTGTTTAACTCATGTCTGGTCAAAGGGTCCTCAAAAGTTTTTAAACAAGAAAAACTTTTACACTCCTTCTGATATTACATGAGCTATAGATAGGTTCCTTTTTGACCTACTGAAAACATAGTTCTGGCCCACGAGTACTTGATCTTGAACATTCTAAACATACTCATTAACTTTTGATGTTACTGAAGCCATACAAGAGTCCTTATTTTAACTACTGAACATATTTCTGGCTAAAGTGTTCTTTGAAAATCAGGATACTATACAGAATGACCTCTTATCATGTTATTTTAGCCAGACAGATATTTGACCTACAGACTATATTTCTTGCCCATGTGTACTTGATCTTGAACTTTCTACATACTCATAGACTGATGATGACTCATTGATGGTTCCTAGGCCATATAGAATTGTCCACATCTGACCTATTGAAATTATTTCTGAAAAACTTATGGACTCCTTTTGATGATATATAAATCAATTGCCAAAAATATTATAAAAACTCTATAGTAATTTGGACACTACCAACCACCTAGAAACACCATAGGAACCACACAGACTACCATAGTAACCACCTAAAACACCCTAGCAACCACCCAGAACACCCTAGAAACACTCTAGCAACCACCCAGAACACCTTAGCAACACCCTAGCAACCAACCACACCACCCTAGCAACCACCTAGCAACACCCTAGCAACCACCCAGAACACCCTAGCAACCACCTAGCAACACCCTAGTAACCACCCAGAACACCCTAGCAACACCCTAGCAACCACCCAGAATACCCTAACAACCACCTAGCAACCACCCAGAACACTGTAGCAACCACCGGGAACACCCTAGCAACCGGGTGGTGAGATTTGCCACTGCAAGCACCAATTCACATTTTCTTCTGGAAATGTGCCATAAATGTGTTACATAGGTCAAAAATTGACCCATGCATAGCTAATACAACATCAGAAGGAGTCTATAAGTTTATATTGTTATGGTAAAAGGGTCCTCAAAAGGTTTCAAACAATATAAACATGAAATGTAATAAAAGAATCGATTAGTTAAGAGCTAAATAATGCCAAAAACATTATAGAAACTCCATAGTAAAAACCTAAAACACCCTAGCAACACCCTAGCAACCACCCAAAAAACCCCACCAACAAACAAGAACACCCCAGCAACCACCTAGCAACACCCTAGCAACCATCCAGAACAACCTGGCAACAGCCTAGCAACAACCTAGCAACACTAGCACCTTAGCAACCACCCAGGATACCCTAGCAATCACATAAAAACACCCTAGCAACCACCCAGAATACCCTAACAACCGGGTGGTGAGATTTGCCACTTCAGGCTCAATTTCTTCTTTTCTTCTTCAAAAATTGAACTATGTATATCTAATATAACATCAGAAGGAATCTAAAAGTTTATATTGTTTTAAACTTTTTGAGGAACCTTTGACCAGAAATGAGTTCAATGACATCACGAGAAGTAAATCTATCAGTATATTAACCCACAGATCAAGTACCCGTGGGCCATAAATGTGTTCCTGGAGGTCAAAAATTGACCTATGTATAGATAATATAACATCAGAAGGAATCTATAAGTTTATATTGTTTTAAACTATTTTGAGGAACTTTTGACCAGAAATGAGTTCAACAGGTCAGATATGGACTTCTCTATGGCTTAGGAAGCATCTATTGGAGTCTATGAGTCTGCATGGAAAGTTCAAGATCAAGAACTTTTGGGACAGAAACATGTTCAGTAGGTAAAATATTTTTCTGCCTTAAATTACATATTGAGAACTAAATCTCCAATCAACCAGAACACCCTAGCAACCACCTAGCAACACCCTAGCAACAAACCAGAACACCCCAGCAACCAGCTAGCAACACCCTAGCAACCACCCAGAACACCCCGGCAACCACCTAGCAACACCCTAGCAACCACAAAGAACACCTTAGCAACCACCCAGAATACCCTAGCAACGGTATAGCAACACATATATCAACCACCCAGAATACCCTAAAAAACCACCTAGCAAACACCCAGAACACCGTAGAAACAACCCAGAATACCCTAGCAACGGGGTGGTGAGATTTGCCGCTTCAAGCTCCACTTCACATTTTCTTCTAGAAATGTGCCATAAATGTGTTCCTGGAGGTCAAAATATTTATCGATCTATCTATTTTATCCGATGTTATAGTTATCTATGTATCTATTTTATCTGATGTTATAGTCAGACTCCTTCTGACTAAAACATCAGAAGGAGTCTAAAAGTCTATATTGTTTAAAACCTTTTGAGGAACCTTTGACCAGAAATGAGTTCAATAGGTCAGATATGGACTTCTCTATGGCTTAGGAAGCATCTGTTGGAGTCTATGAGTATGTATGGAAAGTTCAAGATCAAGTACTTTTGGGCCAGAAACATGTTCAGTGGGTCAAATATTTGTCTGGCTGAAATGACATCATGAGATGTAAAGCTCTCAGTATATTAACCCACAGATCAAGTCCCCGTGAGCCATAAAAGTGTTCATGGAGGTCAAAAATTGACCTATGTAATATAACATCAGAATGTTATATTACATAGTCTATGAGTATGTATGGAAAGTTCAAGATCAAGTACTTTTGGGTCAGAAACATGTATATTTTTCTGGCTGAAATGACATCGTGAGAAGTAAATCTCCAACCAACCAGAATACCCTAGCAACCACCACGCAACAGCCTAGCAACCACCCAGAACACCCTAGAAACAAACCAGAACACCCCAGCAACCATCTGGCAACACCCTAGCAACCACCCAGAACACCCCAGCAACCGCCTAGCAACACCCTAGCAACCACCCAGAAGACCTTCGCAACCACCCAAAATACCCTAGCAACCGCATAGCAACACCATAGTAAGCACCCAGAATACCCTAAAAAAAAACTAGCAACCACCCAGAACACCGTAGGAACCGCCCAGAACACCCTACCAAGCGGGTGCTGAGATTTGCCGCTTCAAGCTGCACTTCACATTTTCTTCTGGAAATCTGCCCTAAATGTGTTCCTGAGGTCAAAATTGACCTATGTATATCTAATATAACATCAGAAGGAGTCTAAAAGTATATATTGTTTTAAACTTTTTGAGGAACCTTTGACCAGAAATGAGTTCAATATGTCAGATATGGACTTCTCTATGGCTTAGGAAGTATCTGTTGGAGTCTATAAGTATGAATGGAAAGTACAAGATCAAGTACTTTTGGGCCAGAAATATGTTCAGTAGGTCAAATATCTTTCTGGCTGAAATAACATCATGAGAAGCAAAGCTCTCGGTATATTAACCCAAACATCAAATACCCGTGGACCATAAATGTGTTTCTGGAGGTCAAAAATGTACCTATGTATAGCTAATGTCAGGAGTCTATAAGTTTATATTGGTTAAAACTATTTTGAGGAACTTTTGACCAGAAATGAGTTCAACAGGTCAGATATGGACTTCTCTATGGCTTAGGAAGCATCTATTGGAGTCTATGAGTCTGCATGGAAAGTTCAAGATCAAGAACTTTTGGGACAGAAACATGTTCAGTAGGTAAAATATTTTTCTGCCTTAAATTACATATTGAGAACTAAATCTCCAATCAACCAGAACACCCTAGCAACCACCTAGCAACACCCTAGCAACAAACCAGAACACCCCAGCAACCAGCTAGCAACACCCTAGCAACCACCCAGAACACCCCGGCAACCACCTAGCAACACCCTAGCAACCACAAAGAACACCTTAGCAACCACCCAGAATACCCTAGCAACGGTATAGCAACACATATATCAACCACCCAGAATACCCTAAAAAACCACCTAGCAAACACCCAGAACACCGTAGAAACAACCCAGAATACCCTAGCAACGGGGTGGTGAGATTTGCCGCTTCAAGCTCCACTTCACATTTTCTTCTGGAAATGTGCCATAAATGTGTTCCTGGAGGTCAAAATATTTATCTATCTATCTATTTTATCCGATGTTATAGTTATCTATGTATCTATTTTATCTGATGTTATAGTCAGACTCCTTCTGACTAAAACATCAGAAGGAGTCTAAAAGTCTATATTGTTTAAAACCTTTTGAGGAACCTTTGACCAGAAATGAGTTCAATAGGTCAGATATGGACTTCTCTATGGCTTAGGAAGCATCTGTTGGAGTCTATGAGTATGTATGGAAAGTTCAAGATCAAGTACTTTTGGGCCAGAAACATGTTCAGTGGGTCAAATATTTGTCTGGCTGAAATGACATCATGAGATGTAAAGCTCTCAGTATATTAACCCACAGATCAAGTCCCCGTGAGCCATAAAAGTGTTCATGGAGGTCAAAAATTGACCTATGTAATATAACATCAGAATGTTATATTACATAGTCTATGAGTATGTATGGAAAGTTCAAGATCAAGTACTTTTGGGTCAGAAACATGTATATTTTTCTGGCTGAAATGACATCGTGAGAAGTAAATCTCCAACCAACCAGAATACCCTAGCAACCACCAAGCAACAGCCTAGCAACCACCCAGAACACCCTAGAAACAAACCAGAACACCCCAGCAACCATCTGGCAACACCCTAGCAACCACCCAGAACACCCCAGCAACCGCCTAGCAACACCCTAGCAACCACCCAGAAGACCTTCACAACCACCCAAAATACCCTAGCAACCGCATAGCAACACCATAGTAAGCACCCAGAATACCCTAAAAAAAAACTAGCAACCACCCAGAACACCGTAGGAACCGCCCAGAACACCCTACCAAGCGGGTGCTGAGATTTGCCGCTTCAAGCTGCACTTCACATTTTCTTCTGGAAATCTGCCCTAAATGTGTTCCTGAGGTCAAAATTGACCTATGTATATCTAATATAACATCAGAAGGAGTCTAAAAGTATATATTGTTTTAAACTTTTTGAGGAACCTTTGACCAGAAATGAGTTCAATATGTCAGATATGGACTTCTCTATGGCTTAGGAAGTATCTGTTGGAGTCTATAAGTATGAATGGAAAGTACAAGCTCAAGTACTTTTGGGCCAGAAATATGTTCAGTAGGTCAAATATCTTTCTGGCTGAAATAACATCATGAGAAGCAAAGCTCTCGGTATATTAACCCAAACATCAAATACCCGTGGACCATAAATGTGTTTCTGGAGGTCAAAAATGTACCTATGTATAGCTAATGTCAGGAGTCTATAAGTTTATATTGGTTAAAACCTTTTGAGGAACCTTTGACCAGAAATGAGTTCAATAGGTCTGATTTGGACTTCTCTATGGCCTAGGAAGCATCTGTTGGAGTCTATGAGTATGTTTGGAAAGTTCAAGATCAAGTACTTTAGGGCCAGAAACATGTTCAGTAGGTCAAATATTTGTCTGTCTGAAATGTCATCATGAGATGTAAATCTCTCTGTATATTTGAGTCAGAGTCAGAGTCAGAGTATCTTTATTTGTCTCCCACCGGAGAAATTAGTCTTTGGATCAAGAGAAATTGCTGCATGAGGATTACGACAAGACAAAAACACAGAAACAGTTCAATACAAATAAATACATAAAAAAGCTTTGTGGTTTCTCAGAGACCTGTGCAAAAAGAGCAAATCACCAGTTGCAAATTGTACATAATATTTTCACTGATAAACCATACATTAATAAATACAAAATCACATATACATCACTGGTCATTTATGAGCTTAATTGAGAGAGGTATAATGAGCGCTTGTACCTAATATATTTACACATAGGAACCCTATACCTCTTTCCCGAGGTCAGTAACTCAAACTCTAAAAACAGTGCATGATTAGTGTCGGATATAATATTTTTAGCTTGCCTAATTGTCGCCTGATCAAAAAGCTCCTGCGGGTTAAGGGGTGGTGCTGTACCCATAATTTTGCCTGCTGTCTTAACCAAGTTAAAAAAAAAAATATTAACCAACAGATCAAGTACCCGTGGGCCAAAAAAGTGTTCATGGAGGTCAAAAATTGACCTATGTAATATAACATCTAACATCTACCTATACACGGGTATTTAAATAAACAAACAAATTACCTGCCAGCAGCCCCTCGCGGACGACTGCTGGCTACCCAAAATAAAATATAAATACCGGCCAGCAGCCCCTCACGGACGACTGCTGGCTTACCAAATAAAAACAGGCCTGTTCCTCTCTCGATCATCCACTCCGTCGCTCCCCCTTTATGCCTCTGCTCCTTCGTGAGAGATGCGAGACCGGTGTGCTTCACAGGTGCTGCTCATTAGCAATCGCACCACCGGCCTCGCGACTTTCTCTCACGTCCCTCGGCCGTCCTGCTCACCACAATCAGAATGTTATATTACATAGTCTATGAGTATGTATGGAAAGTTCAAGATCAAGTACTTTTAGGCCAGAAACATGTTCAGTAGGTAAAATATTTTTCTGGCTGAAATGGAATCATGAGAAGTAAATCTCCAACCAACCAGAACATCTTAGCAACCACCAAGCAACAGCCTAGCAACCACCCAGAACACCCTAAACAAACCAGAACACCCCAGCAACCATCTGGAAACCCCCTAGCAACCACCCAGAACACCCCAGCAACCGCCTAGCAACCACCCAGAACACCTTCGCAACCACCCTGAATACCCTAGCAACCGCATAGCAACAACACAGCAACCACCAGAACCCCGTAGCAACCTCCCAGAACACCGAAGCAACCGGGTGCTGAGATTTGCCGCTTCAAGCTCCACTTCAAATTTTCTTCTGGAAATGTGCCATAAATGTGTTCCTCGAGGTCAAAATTGACCTATGTATATCTAATATAACATCAGAAGGAGTCTAAAAGTTTATATTGTTTTAAACTTTTTGAGGAACCTTTGACCAGAAATGAGTTCAATATGTCAGACATGGACTTCTCTATGGCTTAGGAAGCATCTGTTGGAGTCTATGAGTATGAATGGAAAGTACAAGGTCAAGTACTTTTGGGCCAGAAATATATTCAGTAGGTCAAATATCTTTCTGGCTGAAATGACATCATGAGAGGCAAAGCTCTCGATATATTAACCCAAACATCAAATACCCGTGAACCATAAATGTGTTTCTGGAGGTCAAAAAATGACCTATGTATAGCTAATGTAACATCAGGAGTATACTGTATATGTTTATATTGTTTAAAACCTTTTGAGGAACCTTTGACCAGAAATTAGTTCAATAGGTCAGATATGGACTTCTCTATGGCTTAGGAAGCATCTGTTGGAGTCTATGAGTATGTATGGAAAGTTCAAGATCAAGTACTTTTGGGTCAGAAACATGTTCAGTAGGTAAAATATTTTTCTGGCTGAAATGACATCATGAGATGTAAATCTCCAACCAACCAGAACACCCTAGCAACCACAAAGCAACAGCCTAGCAACCACCCAGAACACCCTAGAAACAAACCAGAACACCCCAGCAACCATCTGGCAACACCCTAGCAACCACCCTGAACACCCCAGCAACCGCCTAGCAACACCCTAGCATCCACCCAGAACACTTTCGCAACCACCCAGAATACCCTAGCAACTGCATAGCAACACCATAGCAACCACCCAGAATACCCTAAAAAAAACCTAGCAACCACCCAGAACACCATAGCAACCTCCCAGAACACCTTCGCAACCACCCAGAATACCCTAGCAACTGCACAGCAACACCATAGCAACCACACAGAATACCCTAAAAAAAACCTAGCAACCACCAAGAACACCGTAGCAACCTCCCAGAACACCCTAGCAAGCGGGTGCTGAGATTTGCCGCTTTAAGCTCCACTTCACATTTTCTTCTGGAAATGTGCCATAAATGTGTTCCTAGTGGTCAAAAATTGACCTATGTATATCTAATATAACATCAGAAGGAGTCTAAAAGTTTATATTGTTTTAAACTTTTTGAGGAACCTTTGACCAGAAATGAGTTCAATGACATCACGAGAAGTAAATCTATCGGTATATTAACCCACAGATCAAGTACCTGTGGGCCAGAAATGTGTTCCTGGAGGTCAAAAATTGACCTATGTATAGATAATATAACATCAGAAGGAATCTATGAGTTTATATTGTTTTAAACTATTTTGAGGAACTTTTGACCAGAAATGAGTTCAACAGGTCAGATATGGACTTCTCTATGGCTTAGGAAGCATCTATTGGAGTCTGTGAGTCTGCATGGAAAGTTCAAGATCAAAAACTTTTGGGACAGAAACATGTTCAGTAGGTAAAATATTTTTCTGCCTTAAATTACACATTGAGAAGTAAATCTCCAATCAACCAGAACACCCTAGCAACCGCCTAGCAACACCCTAGCAACAAACCAGAACACCCCAGCAACCAGCTAGCAACACCCTAGCAACCACCCAGAACACCCCGGCAACAGCCTAGCAACACCCTAGCAACCACAAAGAACACTTTAGCAACCACCCAGAATACACTAGCAACGTTATAGCAACACATATATCAACCACCCAGAATACCCTAAAAAACCACCTAGCAACCACCCAGAACACCGTAGCAACAACCCAGAATACCCTAGCAACGGGGTGGTGAGATTTGCCGCTTCAAGCTCCATTTCACATTTTCTTCTGGAAATGTGCCATAAATGTGTTCCTGGAGGTCAAAAATGTATCTATGTATCTATTTTATCTGATGTTATAGTCAGACTCCTTCTGACTATAACATCAGAAGGAGTCTAAAATTCTATATTGTTTAAAACCTTTTGAGGAACCTTTGACCAGAAATGAGTTCAATAGGTCAGATATGGACTTCTCTATGGCTTTGGAAGCATCTGTTGGAGTCTATGAGTATGTATGGAAAGTTCAAGATCAAGTACTTTTGGGCCAGAAACATGTTCAGTAGGTCAAATATTTGTCTGGCTGAAATTACATCATGAGATGTAAATCTCTCGGTATATTAACCCACAGATCAAGAACCCGTGAGCCATAAAAGTGTTCATGGAGGTCAAAAATTTACCTATGTAATATAACATCAGAATTTTATATTACATAGTCTATGAGTATGTATGGAAAGTTCAAGATCAAGTACTTTTGGGTCAGAAACATGTTCAGTAGGTAAAATATTTTTCTGGCTGAAATGACATCGTGAGAAGTAAATCTCCAACCAACCAGAACACCCTAGAAACAAACCAGAACACCCCAGCAACCATCTGGCAACACCCTAGCAACCACCCAGAACACCCCAGCAACCACCTAGCAACACCCTAGCAACCATCCAGAAAACCTTCGCAACCACCCAAAATACCCTAGCAACCGCATAGCAACACCATAGCAAAAACCCAGAATACCCTAAAAAAAACCTGGCAACCACCCAGAACACCGTAGCAACCTCCCAGAACACCCTAGCAACCGGGTGCTGAGATTTGCCGCTTCAAGCTCCACTTCACATTTTCTTCTGGAAATATGCCATAAATGTGTTCCTCGAGGTCAAAATTGACCTATGTATATCTAATATAACATCAGAAGGAGTCTAAAAGTTTATATTGTTTTAAACTTTTTGAGGAACCTTTGACCAGAAATGAGTTCAATATGTCAGATATGGACTTCTCTATGGCTTAGGAAGCATCTGTTGGAGTCTATGAGTATGAATGGAAAGTACAAGGTCAAGTACTTTTGGGCCAGAAATATGTTCAGTAGGTCAAATATCTTTCTGACTGAAATGACATCATGAGAGGCAAAGCTCTTGATATATTAACCCAAACATCAAATACCCGTGGACCATAAATGTGTTTCTGGAGGTCAAAAATTGACCTATGTATATAGCTAATGTAACATCAGGAGTATATAAGTTTATATTGTTTAAAACCTTTTGAGGAACCTTTGACCAGAAATGAGTTCAATAGGTCAGATATGGACTTCTCTATGGCTTAGGAAGCATACTTTTGGGTCAGAAACATGTTCAGTAGGTCAAATATTTGTCTGGCTGAAATGACATCATGAGAGGTAAATCTCTCGGTATATTAACCCACAGACCAAGGACCCTTGGGTCATAAAAGTTTTCCTAGAGGTCAAAAATTGACCTATGTAATATAACATCAAAAGTGGTCTATAAATTTATGTCGTTTTAAACTTTTTGAGGAACCTTTGACCAGAAATTAGTTCAAAAGGTCAGATATGGACTTTTCCATGGCTTAGGAAGCATCTATTGGAGTCTATGAGTACGTATGGAAAGTGAAAGATCAAGTATTTTTGGTCAGAAATATGTTCAGAAGGTCAAATATCTTTCTGGCTGAAATAACATCATGAGATCGATCAATTAATTACCCATAGGCTAGAAATATGTTCAGTAGGTCAAAAAGGAACCTTTGTATATAACATCAGATTGATTTTACCAGTTGATATTATTTAAAAACTTTTGAGGAAACATAGACCAGAAATTAGTTCAATAGGTCAGATATGGACTCCTCTATGGCTTAGAATCAAGTACCCGTGAGCCAGAAACATGATAACTAGGACAAAAAGGAACCTATCTATAGCTTCTAAATCATCAAAAGTCAATAAGTTAATATTTATTAAAACCTTTGAGGACCCTTTGACTCTTTCGCATGGATTCTAAAACTAATTCTTTTGTGCACATCACTTGAGCGTGCACATCACTTTCAAGTGCATATCACTTGAAAAAACATCACTTGAGCGGTCGTGCAATGCAATAACTTACTCGTTCCTTTGTGCAACAAGATGTGTAATGCATGTGTTTTGTAACAAGGTTGTTGCATTAGTTGTTGCATTTCTGTGATGAAGAGAAATCGTTGACATTAGCTGTTTCCTTACAACGCATGCAAATAACTAACTCATTCCGTTGTTCAACGAAAACACATCTAACGTCTAAGGTTGTGCATTAAAGAATATGCACGCAATAACTAACATGTTTCTCTGTGCAATGAAAAGAAAACACCTAATATGTTTCATTGGATTGCATTACAATCTAACTTGTTCTTCGTTGCAATGAAAAGGCATAACGTAGTTTTCTCGTCTGTGCACAAACAATCTAGTTTGAGTCTAGTTTTAAAATAGAAATGCACGCTGTAATAAAGTTCAGTTAGGGGTGAAGAAGGAGACAGGATCGGCGAAACTGGAACTCGTACTGTTTTATTACTCAGAATCGTACAAAACAAAAAGGCGCGCACACAGCGCATTCACCGTAGCGCAGCTACAGCACAACTCATTCACAAAAACTCTTTCCACGTTGATCACCATCCGGTTCCAGATCAACCTCACAGCACGGGCACGAGTTCCAGTCAGTTTCTCTCTCTCTCTCCTCTCTCCCAGTCTGCGGCTTTTACGGTCTCCCCGCTCCAATCACTGCAAATAGACACAGCTGTTCATCATTTGCACTTGACCCACTTACTCTCCGCGCAGCTCATTGACTCGTCTCTCACTACAGACGCCGCGAAAACCACGCTCCCCTACCACATACCCCCACCGCCCGACTCAGGCCGGGGAACCGTCCGGCCTGCAGCCTCCCCCTTCCCCTCCTGGAGAGGAAGTCGGCCACCGCCATCTGCGTCCCCGGCCTGTGGACCACCTGAAACTTAAAAGGTTGTAACGCCAAATACCACCGGGTGATCCGCGCGTTGGTATCTTTCATGCGGTGGAGCCATTGGAGGGGCGCGTGGTCCGAACACAGGGTGAACTCCCGGCCCAGGAGGTAGTAGCGGAGGGTGAGGACAGCCCACCGTATGGCCAAACACTCCTTCTCAATGGTGCTGTACATCGTCTCTCTCTTCGAAAGCTTCCGACTGATGTACAGCACCGGCCGTTCCTCCCCCCCCACCTCCTGGGACAGGACCGCGCCCAAACCCCTGTCCGACGCGTCCGTCTGTAGGATGAAAGGGAGAGAAAAGTCAGGAGCATGCAAAAGCGGGCCGCCGCACAGAGCAGCCTTTATCTGGGTAAAAGCCCGCTGGCACTGCTCCGTCCACTGAATCGTATCTGGAGCACCCTTTTTAGTTAGGTCAGTCAGCGGGCTAGCGAGGTCCGAATAGTTAGGTACAAACCGTCTATAATATCCCGCTAGCCCCAGGAACTGCCTAACCTCCTTTTTGGTCTTCGGACTTGGACAGGTTGCAACTGCAGCTGTCTTATCAATTTGGGGACGCACCTGTCCATGTCCCAAGTGGAACCCCAGATACTTTACTTCCACCCGCCCAATTGCACACTTCTTCGGGTTGGCCGTGAGCCCAGCTCTTCTCAGCGTTTTCAGGACAGCACGCAAATACTGCATATGACGCTGCCAATCATTACTATAGATGATGATGTCATCCAAGTAAGCAGCGGCATATGCAGCATGCGGCCGGAGAATTCTGTCCATCAAACGCTGAAAAGTCGCCGGTGCCCCAAACAACCCGAACGGAAGCGTGACAAATTGGTGTAATCCAAACGGCGTGGTAAAAGCTGTTTTTTCTTTGGACATTGGAGATAAGGGGATCTGCCAATATCCCTTTGTTAAATCCAGTGTCGAATAAAATCGAGCGGAACCAAGCCGATCAAGCAATTCGTCAATCCTCGGCATTGGATAAGCATCAAACTTAGACACCGCGTTCACCTTTCTATAATCCACACAGAACCGAACCGAGCCGTCAGGTTTCGGGACTAAAACTATCGGGCTTGCCCAGTCACTGTTGGATTCCTCTATTACCCCCAGGTCCAGCATTGTCTCTAATTCGTCTTGAACCACTTTTTTTTTGTGTTCCGGTAAACGATACGGGCGGCAACGTACTACGGCCCCCGGATCAGTCTCAACGTGGTGCTGAATGAGATTCGTTCGGCCAGGTAGGGGCGAGAACACATCCGCAAACTCTGTTTGTAAATTCTTAATGTCAGTGAGCTGCGAGGGTGAGAGGTGGTCGCCAGAGGGAGCCAGAGCGAAGGAATGGTGTTTGATATTCGCTTCTGGCCCGAGGTCCTCCTCTCCACCTACCACCGTCGCCAGCATCACTGCCTCAGCCTCAACCCATTTTTTAAGCAGGTTGAGGTGGTAAATCTGACGTCCCCCGCCCCTATCTGTTCGCACTACCTCATAGTTGAGATCCCCAACCCGCCGTGTGACCTCAAAGGGCCCTTGCCACTTTGCGAGTAATTTCGAACTGGACGTGGGAAGTAATACAAGGACCTTATCTCCCGGTGCAAATTGACGAAGTCTAGCCCCCCTATTATATTGCTGCCTCTGTCTGTCCTGGGCCTGTAACAAATTCTCCAAAGATAGCCGCCCCAAAGTGTGAAGTTTCGTTCTCAGGTCCAGGACATACTGAATTTTGTTTTTGCTAGCGGATGGTCCGTCCTCCCAAGTCTCCTTCAGTACATCCAACACCCCACAGGGTTGACGACCGAAAAGAAGCTCGAAAGGGGAAAACCCCGTGGAGGCTTGGGGGACCTCGCGTATAGCAAACAACAGGGGTTCTAGCCACTTATCCCAATTTTTGGCGTCTTCGTGAACGAACTTACGAATCATGGCTTTTAACGTCCGATTAAACCGTTCGACCAGACCATCCGTTTGTGGGTGATAGACGCTGGTGCGAATCGATTTAATGCCTAACAACTCGTAAAGTTCGCGTATTGTCTTTGACATAAACGCCGTGCCCTGATCGGTGAGGATCTCTTTCGGGACCCCCACCCGGGAGATTAAAGAAAACAGCGCGCTTGCGACACTCTTAGCTGAGATATTGCGAAGCGGAACTGCCTCCGGGTATCGTGTTGCGTAGTCCACTAAGACTAACGCAAAACGATGCCCTCGTGCTGACCGTTCTAATGGCCCGATGAGGTCCATGCCAATTCGCTCGAAGGGGACCTGCATCAGTGGAAGGGGGCACAAGGGTGCTTTTGGAGTGGCCGGTGGATTAACCAACTGACATTCGCGACAAGACGCGCACCACCTGCGCACGTTCTCGTGAATGCCCGGCCAAAAGAATCGGGCCATGAGACGGTTTAGTGTCGCCGTTTGCCCTAAATGACCGGCCATCGGATTACAGTGAGCCGCCTGGAAAAGCATTTCCCGACGGCTCTTTGGTACCAATAACTGGGTTGTATCCTCATTTGTCTGGGCGTCTCGGGCCACCCGATACAACCTATCTTTAATTATGCAAAAATAGGGGTAAGAGAGCGGTTGGTGCGGGTGGAGCCGCCGTCCGTCGATGGACTGGACCTTATCAAACGCATGTTTGAGCGTCTCATCCTGGGACTGCTCCAAGGGAAAATCATCGCGCTCAGAGAGAATATTTCCCTCTGACGCGCTCTGTTCCCCCGCCGCAGTGCCCAGAGGTCCCGGTACAGTGTCTCCCACCTGCACCAACGCTGTCTTCCCCCGCTGTTTTTTCCCCCGAGCGGCACCCGCACATAAAAATTTCAACAAATTCGTAAAGCCCGGCCAATCCGTACCCAAAATTAGCGGATGCCGGAGGTGCGGGTTAACTGCCACCTCCACACTATGCTTTTGACCCCGGAATAAAATTTTTACCGGCATTAAGGGATAACTCACCACGACCCCGTGCACACACCGTACCTTAACCATGCGGCTGTTATCCAATGCCCCAGATCGAATCAGGCTTTGATGAATCGAGGTTTGGTTACATCCGGAATCCACCAAAGCCTGATAAGTACCCCCCTTGATACTCACGGGTATCTGGTACAAGCCAGCTTGATCGGGGGCGGCCCTTGGCGCGTCGGGGACCCGGACCAGCGTCCCCACCTCCATCACCGGACAGCGATCAATAAAGTGTCCCGGATCCCCACAGCGCCAACAGGCCGGCCCGGGCTTTCCCGCTGTCCCAGCGGCGGGAAGTGGGGCAAGGGATTGGTGTGGGGAGAGCGCAACGACCGGAGCCGGGGAGGGGAATCCCCCGCCCGGTGTCCCCCCCTCCGTCATCCTCCCGGCCGACGGGGAGTCCCTCTGGCCGCCGGATCTCCATCGCGGCGCGAGCCTGGGCGCCGGCCCACCCTGAGACCTGGGAGAAGGAATAGTTTTTCCAGAGGGGGACGAGAGAGAGACTGGGGAGGGGGAGAAAAAAGAGTGGGAGAGAGAGGCAGATGGGAGGGGTTCGCCGACCCCCGAGCACGCCACCATGTGATCTTCCGCCAGTTGGATGGCCTGGTCCAGGGACGTCGGACGGTGGCACTGGACCCATTGAGCTGTTTTCTTGGGAAGCCTCGTGATGAACTGCTCCAGAACCACCAGGTCGACGATTGTCCCGACGTCCCTTCCCTCGGCCACCAGCCATTTACGGCAGGAGTCCCGGAGCTGTTGCGCCATCACGAAGGGCCGACCGGCCTCCTCCAGAGTCAGGGAACGGAACCGCTGACGATGTTGTTCCGCCGACCGGCCGACCCGCTGCAGAATGGCGCGCCGTAGATCTTGGTAGACCAGGAGACTGGAGACTGGCAGTTGGTGGGCGGCGAGCTGCGACTCCCCTGATAGGAGTGGGATGAGTCGCAGCGGCCAGTCTGTTTTGGGCCACCTGGTCGAAACAGCTCCGGAACAACTCGCGGTCCTCCTGCTGTCCTTGAAGCAGCGCCTGGAAGCGCTGCTCGTGTTCTTCCTTAAAGGACAGCAGGGCTTGATGTTGTTCCCTCTGCATGGCCGCGAGTGATTGAATAATCTCCGTAAACGGCGAACCTGACGGGCTCGACATGGCGACGGCGGTCTCCTTCTTCCCGGGTTTTCGGCACCAGTGTAATAAAGTTCAGTTAGGGGTGAAGAAGGAGACAGGATCGGCGAAACTGGAACTCGTACTGTTTTATTACTCAGAATCGTACAAAACAAAAAGGCGCGCACACAGCGCATTCACCGTAGCGCAGCTACAGCACAACTCATTCACAAAAACTCTTTCCACGTTGATCACCATCCGGTTCCAGATCAACCTCACAGCACGGGCACGAGTTCCAGTCAGTTTCTCTCTCTCTCTCCTCTCTCCCAGTCTGCGGCTTTTACGGTCTCCCCGCTCCAATCACTGCAAATAGACACAGCTGTTCATCATTTGCACTTGACCCACTTACTCTCCGCGCAGCTCATTGACTCGTCTCTCACTACAGACGCCGCGAAAACCACGCCCCCCTACCACACACGCGAAAGCAAATGCAAACATTTTCTTTTCATTGCAAAAAGGAACAAGTCCGATTTTTTATGCATTGCAAAAAAACATTACCTGTTGCATTGTGCAATGAAAGATGTGGATTGTGCATGAAGAACGTTGTGCATCAAAAATAGAAATTTTTGAAAATAGTAAAATGCACTTTATTGTATTCAAGAACTAAACCAATTGAACTAGTGCTTTGACTGGATAACGTGTGTTGTTTCATTGCAATGCTTACATTTTCTAACTTATTTGCAATGTAAAGAAAAGATAAAACACGCATGCTTTTCCATGCATTTCCAATCTACAACTAATTAATTTGTGTTTTGACGAGAAAACATCACAAGAGCGATCGCTTTACAATGCATACACTAACTTGTTCCTTTGTGCAACGAAGTGATTTGCAATGCTTGTGCTTTAGGATTGCATTGCACATGCACGCGATAAATAACCTCTGTCCAATGAAAAGAAAACACCTAAGATGTGTTTCATAACATTGTATGACCTATCTAACTTGTTCCTCGTTATGCATATGCACGCAATAACTAACCTCTGTGCAATGAAAAGAAAACACCTAAGATGTCATTCATTGCATTGCATGATAGATATAACTTGTTTCTCGTTATGCATATGCACACAATAACTAACCTCTCTTATAGTGAAAAGAAAACACCTAACATGTGTTTCAGTGCATTGCATGACTTATATAACTTGTTCCTCGTTATGCTATGCACGCAATAACTAACCTCTGTGCAATGAAAAGCAAACACCTAAGATGTGTTTCATCGCACTGCATGACATATCTAACTTGTTCCTCGTTATAACTATCCACGCAACAACTAACCTCTGTGCAATGAAAAGAAAACAACTAAGATGTGTTTCATTGCATTGCATGACATATCTAACTTGTTCCTCGTTATGCATAAGCACGCAATAACTAACCTCTGTGCAATGAAAAGAAAACAACTAAGATGTGTTTCATTGCATTGCATGACATTTCTAACTTGTTCCTCGTTATAACTATCCACGCAATAACTAACCTCTGTGCAATGAAAAGAAAACACATAAGATGTGTTTCATTGCATTGCACGACATATCTAACTTGTTCCTCGTTATGCTTAAGCACGCAATAACTAACCTCTGTGCAATGAAAAGAAAACACCTAAGATGTGTTTCATTGCATTGCACGACATATCTAACTTGTTCCTCGTTATGCATATGCACGCAATAACTAACTTCTGTGCAATGAAAAGTAAACACCTAAGATGTGTTTCATTGCATTGCACGACATATCTAACTTGTTCCTCGTTATGCATAAGCACGCAATAACTAACCTCTGTGCAATGAAAAGTAAACACCTAAGATGTGTTTCATTGCTTTGCATGACATATCTAACTTGTTCCTCGTTAGAACTATCCACGCAATAACTAACCTCTGTGCAATGAAAAGAAAACACCTAAGATGTGTTTCATTGCATTGCACGACATATCTAACTTGTTCCTCGTTATGCGTAAGCATGCAATAACTAACCTCTGTGCAATGAAAAGAAAACAACTAAGATGTGTTTCATTGCATTGCATGACATATCTAACTTGTTCCTCGTTATAACTATCCACTCAATAACTAACCTCTGTGCAATGAAAAGAAAACACCTAAGATGTGTTTCATAGCATTGCATGACATATCTAACTTGTTCCTCGTTATGCATATACACAAAATAATTAACTTCTGTGCAATGAAAAGAAAACACCTAAGATGTGTTTCAATGCATTGAATGATAGATATAACTCGTTCCTCGTTATGCATATGCACACAATAACTAACCTCTCTTATAGTGAAAAGAAAACACCTAACATGTGTTTCAGTACATTGCATGACATATCTAACTTGTTCCTCGTTATGCTTATGCACGCAATAACTAACCTCTGTGCAATGAAAAGAAAACACCTAAGATGTGTTTCATTGCATTGCACGACATATCTAACTTGTTCCTCGTTATGCGTAAGCACGCAATAACTAACCTCTGTGCAATGAAAAGAAAACACCTAAGATGTGTTTCAGTGCATTGCATGACATATCTAACTTGTTCCTCGTTATGCATATGCACGCAATAAATAACCTCTGTGCAATGAAAAGAAAACACCTAAGATGTGTTTCATTGCATTGCACGACATATCTAACTTGTTCCTCGTTATGCATATGCACGCAATAACTAACCTCTGTGCAGTGAAAAGAAAACACCTGAGATGTGTTTCATTGCATTGCATGACATATCTAACTTGTTCCTCGTTATGCATATGCACGCAATAAATGACCTCTGTGCAATGAAAAGAAAACACCTAAGATGTGTTTCAGTGCATTGCACGACATATCTAACTTGTTCCTCGTTATGCATATACACGCAATAGCTAACCTCTGTGCAATGCAATGAAACACCTAAGATGTGTTTCAGTGCATTGCATGACATATCTAACTTGTTCCTCGTTATAACTATGCACGCAATAACTAAACTCTGTGCAATGAAAAGTAAACACCTAAGATGTGTTTCATTGCATTGCGAGACATATCTAACTTGTTCCTCGTTATGCATAAGCACGCAATAACTAACCTCTGTGCAATGAAAAGAAAACACCTAAGATATGTTTCATTGCATTGCACGACCTATCTAACTTGTTCCTCGTTATGCATATGCACGCAATAACTAAACTCTGTGCAATGAAAAGAAAACATCTAAGATGTGTTTCATTGCATTGCATGATATATCTAACTTGTTCCTTGTTATAACTATCCACGTAATAACTAACCTCTGTGCAATGAAAAGAAAACATCTAAGATGTGTTTCAGTGCATTGCATAACATATCTAACTTGTTCCTTGTTATAACTATCCACGCAATAACTAACCTCTGTGTAATGAAAAGAAAACATCTAAGATGTGTTTCATTGCATTGCACGACATATCTAAGTTGTTTCGCATTATGCATAAGCACGCAATAACTAACCTCTGTGCAATGAAAAGAAAACATCTAAGATGTGTTTCAGTGCATTGCATAACATATCTAACTTGTTCCTTGTTATAACTATCCACGCAATAATTAACCTCTGTGTAAGGAAAAGAAAACACCTAAGATGTGTTTCATTGCATTGCACGACATATCTAACTTGTTCCTTGTTATAACTAAGCACGCAATAACTAACCTCTGTGCAATGAAAAGAAAACATCTAAGATGTGTGTCATTGCATTGCATGATAGATATAACTTGTTCCTCGTTATGCATATACACGCAATAATTAACCTCTGTGCAATGAAAAGAAAACACCTAAGATGTGTTTCAGTGCATTGCACGACATATCTAACTTGTTCCTCGTTATGCATATGCACGCAATAACTAACCTCTGTGGAATGAAAAGAAAACACCTAAGATGTGTTTCATTGTATTGCACAGAGGTTAGTTATTGCGTGCACATGGATAACGAGGAACAAGTTAGATATGTCATGCATTGCACTGAAACACATCTTAGGTATTTTCTTTTCATGACACAGAGGTTAGTTATTGCGTGCATATGCATAACGAGGAACAAGTTAGATATGTCGTGCAATGCACTGATACACATCTTAGGTGTTTTCTTTTCATTGCACAGAGGTTAGTTATTGCGTGCAATATGCATAACGAAGAACAAGTTAGATATGTCGTGCAATGCACTGAAACACATCTTAGGTGTTTTCTTTTCATTGCACAGAGGTTAGTTATTGCGTGCTTATGCATAATTAGGAACAAGTTAGATATGTCATGCAATGCACTGAAACACATCTTAGGTGTTTTCTTTTCACTGCACAGAGTTTAGTTATTGCATGCTCATGCATAACGAGGAACAACTTATATCTATCATGCAATGCAATGAAACACATCTTAGGTGTTTTCTTTTCACTGCACAGAAGTTAGTTATTGCGTGCATATGCATAACGAGGAACAAGTTAGATATGTCATGCAATGCAATGAAACACATCTTAGGTGTTTTCTTTTTTCATTGGACAGAGGTTAGTTATCGCGTGCATGTGCAATGCAATCCTAAAGCACAAGCATTGCAAATCTCTTCGTTGCACAAAGGAACAAGTTAGTGTATGCATTGTAAAGCGATCGCTCTTGTGATGTTTTCTCGTCAAAACACTAATTAATTAGTTGTAGTTTGGAAATGCATGGAAATGCACGCGTGTTTTATCTTTTCTTTTCATTGCAAAGAAGAATACGTTAGAAAATATAAGCATTGCAATGAAACAACACACAGTCCAGTCAAAGCACTAAGGAAGGGTTTAGTTCTTGAATGCAATAAAGTGCATATTACATATATGTTATTTTTGATGCACAACGTTCTTCATGCACAATCCACATCTCTTCATTGCAGCAAGCAACGGATGTTGTTTTATTGCAATGCGTAAAATATCAAACTTGTTCCTCTTTGCAATGAAAAGAAAATGTATGCATTTGCGTTCGCATGCATTTCTATTTTACAAACTAGATTGTGCACAGACGAGAAAACATCATGTTATGCCTTTTCATTGCAACGAAGAACAAGTTAAATTGTTATGCAATCCAATGAAACTTATTAGGTGTTTTCTATTCATTGCACAGAGTTGTTAGTGCGTGCATATTCTTTATTGCACAACGTTAGACGTTCGATGTGTTTTCGTTGAACAACGGAATGAGTTAGTTGTTGCATGCGTTGTAAGGAAACAGCTAATGGCAACGATTTCTCTTCATCACAGAAATGCAACAACTAATGCAATTATATCCCTTGTTACAAAAAACATGCAATACACATCTCTTCGTTGTACAAAGGAACGAGTAAGTAAGCACGACCGCTCAAGTGATGTTTTTTCGTCAGTGCACAAAAGAATTAGTAGTAGATTCCATGCAAAAGAGTCAAAGGGTCCTCAAAGGTTTTAATAAATATTAACTTATTGACTTTTGATGATTTGTAAGTAGGGGTGTAACGGTACACAAAAATCACGGTTCGGTACGTACCTCGGTTTTAAAGTCACGGTTCGGTACGTTTTCGATACAGCAAAAAGAAAGAAATGCCAGAGAAATTTCCTATTTGTTTAAAGAAAAAATATTTTTAAATAAGTGTGAGTTTTCCTAGATCTTGAAACTTTCAGGTTTATAAATGGGGGTCATCTTTGAAGGGTGAACAAATAATGTTTTGGTCATCACATTAAAAATAACATTTAAATATATATTTATTTATATAATATTTGAATTTTGAAGTGCTGGTAAAAGATGTGTGAAGTACTTGAAAGCATTTCACCATTCCAGCCAAACTGGTTCCAGTTAGTGTTACTATATTAAATCCATGGTGAATGTTGCTGGTCTGTGGACGTAAAGTTCATTCACGGCACAATGTTTCTCCTGGTTTCCATGACAGCGCTGTTTGATCTAATAGAGATCTGCGGTTAATAACGGAGAAATGTGAATGCATCTCACTAGATCTCGCAGCGATGTTATTACCCGAGTGGCGAATTCAAATGTTTTCTTTACCGGATCTCTTAGCGCTGTGTAGTAACAGTGTCGCTTGGTCGAGATCGGCTCGCGCTGCACAGATGTTGCTGGTCCGAACTGATAAACGATCCGTGAAGCACATTTATAGCGCAGTTTCGTTCTGCATTCATTACGCTTGCCATTTGATGTTGCGCAACGTTGTGTTGGCCGCGTCAGCACGAATTTTGCCGGCAGGAAAAATGGTCCAAGCAATCGTTCGGTTTGTATGCGTACCGAACCGGAAGCTTCGAACCGAAACGGTTCAATACGAATACATGTACCGTTACACCCCTATTTGTAAGCCATAGATAGGTTCCTTTTTGTCCTAGTGAACATATTTCTGGCTCACGGGTACTTGATTTTAAGCCATAGAGAAGTCCATATCTGACCTATTGTACTAATTTCTTGTCTATGTTTCCTCAAATGTTTTTAAATAATATCAACTGATAGACTCAATCTGATGTTATATACATAGGTTCCTTTTTGACCTACTGAACATGTTTCTAGCCTATGGGTAATTAATTGATCCTTCTCATGATGTTATTTCAGCCAGAAAGATATTTGACCTACTGATCATGTTTCTGGCCCAAAAGTACTTGATCTTGAACTTTCCATACATACTCATAGACTCCAACAGATGCTTCCTAAGCCATAGAGAAGTCCAAATCTGACCTATTGAACTCATTTCTGGTCAAAGGATCCTCAAAAGGTTTAAAACAATATAGACTTTTAGACTCCATCTGATGTAATATTAGATATACATAGGTCAATTTTGACCTCCATGAACACATTTATGGCACATTTCCTGAAGAAAATGTGAAGTGGAGCTTGAAGCGGCAAATCTCAGCACCCGGTTGCTAGGGTGTTCTGGGAGGTTGCTACGGTGTTCTGGGTGGTTGGTAGTTTTTTTTTTTAGGGTATTCTAGGTGGTTGCTATGGTGTTGCTATGCGGTTGCTAGGGTATTCTGGGTGGTTGCGAAGGTGTTCTGGGTGGTTGCCAGGGTGTTGCTATGTGGTTGCTAGTGTTTTCTGGGTGGTTGCGAAGCTGTTCTGGGTGGTTGCTAGGGTGTTGCTAGGCGGTTGCTAGGGTATTCTGGGTGGTTGCGAAGGTGTTCTGGGTGGTTGCTGGGTTGTTCTGGTTTGTTTCTAGGGTGTTCTGGGTGGTTGCTATGCTGTTCCTTGCTGGTTGCTAGGGTGTTCTGGTTGGTTGGAGATTTATTTCTCATGATGTCATTTCAGCCAGAAATTGTTTTTACCTAATAAACATGTTTCTGGCCCAAAAGTACTAGATCTTGAACTTTCCATACATATTCATAGACTATGTAATATAACATTCTGATGTTATATTACATAGGTCAATTTTTGACCTCCATGAATACTTTTATGGCCCATGGGTACTTGATCTGTGGGTTAATATACAGAGAGATTTACATCTCATGATGTCATTTCAGCCAGACAAATATTTGACCTACTGAACATGTTTCTGGCCCAAAAGTTCTTGATCTTGAACTTTCCATAGAGACTCATAGACTCCAATAGATGCTTCCTAAGAAGCCATAGAGAAGTCCATATCTGACATATTGAACTCATTTCTGGTCAAAGGTTTCTCAAAAAGTTTAAAACAATATAAACTTATAGATTCCTTCTGATGTTATATTAGCTATACATAGGTCAATTTTTGACCTCCAGGAACACATTTATGGCCCACGGGTACTTGATCCATGGGTGAGTATACCGAGAGATTTACTTCTCATGATGTAATTTCAGCCAGACAAATATTTGACCTCCTTCTGATTTTATATAAGATATACATTGGTCAATTATATTAGATATACATAGGTCAATTTTTGACCTCCAGGAACACATTTATGTCCCAAGGGTACTTGATCTGTGGGTTAATATACCGATAGATTTACTTCTCGTGATGTCATTGAACTCATTTCTGGTCAAAGGTTCCTCAAAAAGTTTAAAACAATGTAAACTTTTAGACTTCTTCTGATGTTATATTAGATATACATAGATCAATTTTTGACCACCAGGAACACATTTATGGCACATTTCCAGAAGAAAATGTGAAGTGGAGCTTGAAGCGGCAAATCTCAGCACCCGGTTGCTAGGGTGTTCTGGGTGGTTGCTAGGTGTTTTTTTTAGGGTATTCTGGGTGGTTGCTATGGTGTTGCTATGCGGTTGCTAGGGTATTCTGGGTGGTTGCGAAGTTGTTCTGGGTGGTTGCTAGGGTGTTGCTAGGCGGTTGCTGGGGTATTCTGGGTGGTTGCTATGGTGTTGCTATGTGGTTGCTAGGGTGTTGCTAGGCGATTGCTAAGGTGTTAATGGTGGTTGCTAGGGTGTTGCCAGATGGTTGCTGGGGTGTTTTGGTTTGTTTCTAGGGTGTTCTGGATGGTTACTAGGCTGTTGCTTGGTGGTTGCTAGGGTGTTCTGGTTGGTTGGAGATTTACTTCTCATGATGTCATTACAGCCAGAAAAATATTTTACCTACTGAACATGTTTCTGGTCCAAAAATACTTGATCTTGAACTTTCCACACATACTCACAGACTATGTAATATAACATTCTGATGTTATATTACATAGGTCAATTTTTGACCTCCATGAACACTTTTATGGCCCATGGGTACTTGGATCTGTTGGTTAATATACCGAGAGATTTACATCTCATGATGTCATTTCAGCCAGACAAATATTTGACCTAATGAACATGTTTCTGGCCCAAAAGTACTTGATCTTGAACTTTCCAAACATACTCATAGACTCCAACAGATGATTCCTAAGCCACAGAGAAGTCCATATCTGACATATTGAACTCATTTCTGGTCAAAGGTTTCTCAAAAAGTTTAAAACAATATAGACTTTTAGACTCCTTCTGATGTTATATTAGATATACATAGGTCAATTTTGACCTCCATTAACATATTTATGGCACATTTCCTGAAGAAAATGTGAAGTGGAGCTTGAAGCGGCAAATCTCAGCACCCGGTTGCTAGGGTGTTCTGGGAGGTTGCTACAGTGTTCTGGGTGGTTGGTAGGTTTTTTTTTAGGGTATTCTGGGTGGTTGCTATGGTGTTGCTATGCGGTTGCAAGGGTATTCTGGGTGGTTACGAAGGTGTTCTGGGTGGTTGCTAGGGTGTTGCTATGTGGTTGCTAGAGTATTCTGGGTGGTTGCGAAGCTGTTCTGCGTGGTTGCTAGGGTGTTGCTAGGCGGTTGCTAGGGTATTCTGGGTGGTTGCGAATGTGTTCTGGGTGGTTGCTGGGTTGTTCTGGTTTGTTTCTAGGGTGTTCTGGGTGGTTGCTATGCTGTTGCTTGGTGGTTACTAGGGTGTTCTGGTTGGTTGGAGATGTATTTCTCATGATGTCATTTCAGCCAGAAAAATATTTTACCTACTAAACATGTTTCTGGCCCAAAAGTACTAGATCTTGAACTTTCCATACATGTTCATAGACTATGTAATATAACATTTTGATGTTATATTACATAGGTCAATTTTTGACCTCCATGAATACTTTTAGGTGTTTGTGGAGCTTGAAGCGGCAAATCTCAGCACCCGGTTGCTAGGGTGTTCTGGGAGGTTGCTACAGTGTTCTGGGTGGTTGGTAGGTTTTTTTTAGGGTATTCTGGGTGGTTGCTATGGTGTTGCTATGCGGTTGCTGGGGTATTCTGGGTGGTTGCGAAGTTGTTCTGGGTGGTTGCTAGGGTGTTGCTAGGCGGTTAATGGGGTATTCTGGGTGGTTGCTATGGTGTTGCTATGTGGTTGCTAGGGTGTTGCTAGGCGATTTCTGGGGTGTTAATGGTGGTTGCTAGGGTGTTGCCAGATGGTTGCTGGGGTGTTCTGGTTTGTTTCTAGGGTGTTCTGGATGGTTACTAGGCTGTTGCTTGGTGGTTGCTAGGGTGTTCTGGTTGGTTGGAGATTTACTTCTCATGATGTCATTACAGCCAGAAAAATATTTTACCTACTGAACATGTTTCTGGTCCAAAAATACTTGATCTTGAACTTTCCACACATACTCACAGACTATGTAATATAACATTCTGATGTTATATTACATAGGTCAATTTTTGACCTCCATGAACACTTTTATGGCCCAGGGGTACTTGATCTGTGGGTTAATATACCGAGAGATTTACATCTCATGATGTCATTTCAGCCAGACAAATATTTTACCTACTGAACATGTTTCTGGCCCAAAAGTACTTGATCTTGAACTTTCCATACATACTCATAGACCATGCAATATAACATTCTGATGTTATATTACATAGGTCAATTTTTGACCTCCATGAACACTTTTATGGCCCACGGGTACTTGGATCTGTTGGTTAATATACCGAGAGATTTACATCTCATGATGTCATTTCAGCCAGACAAATATTTGACCTACTGAACATGTTTCTGGCCCAAAAGTACTTGATCTTGAACTTTCCAAACATACTCATAGACTCCAATAGATGCTTCCTAAGAAGCCATAGAGAAGTCCATATCTGACATATTGAACTCATTTCTGGTCAAAGGTTTCTAAAAAAGTTTAAAACAATATAGACTTTTAGACTCCTTCTGATGTTATATTAGATATACATAGGTCAATTTTGACCTCCATGAACACATTTATGGCACATTTCCTGAAGAAAATGTGAAGTGGAGCTTGAAGCGGCAAATCTCAGCACCCGGTTGCTAGGGTGTTCTGGGAGGTTGCTACGGTGTTCTGGGTGGTTGGTAGGGTTTTTTTTAGGGTATTCTGGGTGGTTGCTATGGTGTTGCTATGCGGTTGCTAGGGTATTCTGGGTGGTTGCGAAGGTGTTCTGGGTGGTTGCTAGGGTGTTGCTATGTGGTTGCTAGAGTATTCTGGGTGGTTGCGAAGCTGTTCTGGGTGGTTGCTAGGGTGTTGCTAGGCGGTTGCTAGGGTATTCTGGGTGGTTGCGAAGGTGGTCTGGGTTGTTGCTGGGTTGTTCTGGTTTGTTTCTAGGGTGTTCTGGGTGGTTGCTATGCTGTTGTTGGTGGTTACTAGGGTGTTCTGGTTGGTTGGAGATGTATTTCTCATGATGTCATTTCAGCCAGAAAAATATTTTACCTACTAAACATGTTTCTGGCCCAAAAGTACTAGATCTTGAACTTTCCATACATATTCATAGACTATGTAATATAACATTCTGATGTTATATTACATATGTCAATTTTTGACCTCCATGAATACTTTTATGGCCCACGGGTACTTGATCTGTGGGTTAATATACAGAGAGATTTACATCTCATGATGTCATTTCAACCATATAAATATTTGACCTACTGAACATGTTTCTGGCCCAAAAGTTCTTGATCTTGAACTTTCCAAACATACTCATAGACTCCAATAGATGCTTCCTAAGAAGCCATAGAGAAGTCCATATCTGACATATTGAACTCATTTCTGGTCAAAGGTTTCTAAAAAAGTTTAAAACAATATAGACTTTTAGACTCCTTCTGATGTTATATTAGATATACATAGGTCAATTTTGACCTCCATGAACACATTTATGGCACATTTCCTGAAGAAAATGTGAAGTGGAGCTTGAAGCGGCAAATCTCAGCACCCGGTTGCTAGGGTGTTCTGGGAGGTTGCTACGGTGTTCTGGGTGGTTGGTAGGGTTTTTTTTAGGGTATTCTGGGTGGTTGCTATGGTGTTGCTATGCGGTTGCTAGGGTATTCTGGGTGGTTGCGAAGGTGTTCTGGGTGGTTGCTAGGGTGTTGCTATGTGGTTGCTAGAGTATTCTGGGTGGTTGCGAAGCTGTTCTGGGTGGTTGCTAGGGTGTTGCTAGGCGGTTGCTAGGGTATTCTGGGTGGTTGCGAAGGTGGTCTGGGTTGTTGCTGGGTTGTTCTGGTTTGTTTCTAGGGTGTTCTGGGTGGTTGCTATGCTGTTGTTGGTGGTTACTAGGGTGTTCTGGTTGGTTGGAGATGTATTTCTCATGATGTCATTTCAGCCAGAAAAATATTTTACCTACTAAACATGTTTCTGGCCCAAAAGTACTAGATCTTGAACTTTCCATACATATTCATAGACTATGTAATATAACATTCTGATGTTATATTACATATGTCAATTTTTGACCTCCATGAATACTTTTATGGCCCACGGGTACTTGATCTGTGGGTTAATATACAGAGAGATTTACATCTCATGATGTCATTTCAACCATATAAATATTTGACCTACTGAACATGTTTCTGGCCCAAAAGTTCTTGATCTTGAACTTTCCATACAGACTCATAGACTCCAATAGATGCTTCCTAAGAAGCCATAGAGAAGTCCATATCAGACCTATTGAACTCATTTCTGGTGAAAAGTTCCTCAAAATAGTTTAAAACAATATAAACTTATAGATTCCTTCTGATGTTATATTAGCTATACATAGGTCAATTTTTGACCTCCAGGAACACATTTATGGCCCACGGGTACTTGATCTATGGGTGAGTATTACGAGAGATTTACTTCTCATGATGTAATTTCAGCCAGACAAATATTTGACCTCCTTCTGATGTTATATAAGATATACATTGGTCAATTATATTAGATATACATAGGTCAATTTTTTACCTCCAGGAACACATTTATGTCCCACGAGTACTTGATCTGTGAGTTAATATACCGATAGATTTACTTTTCGTGATGTCATTGAACTCATTTCTGGTCAAAGGTTCCTCAAAAAGTTTAAAACAATGTAAACTTTTAGCCTTCGTCTGATGTTATATTAGATATACATAGATCAATTTTTGACCACCAGGAACACATTTATGGCACATTTCCAGAAGAAATCTCACCACCCGGTTGCTAGGGTGTTCTGTGTGGTTGCTAGGTGGTTGTTAGGGTATTCTGGGTGGTTGCTATGGTGTTTTTATGTGGTTGCTAGATGCTAATGTTGCTAGGCGGTTGCCAGGTTGTTCTGGATGGTTGCTAGGGTGTTGCTAGGTGGTTGCTGGGGTGTTCTTGTTTGTTGGTGATGGTTGCTGGGTGGTTGCTACGGTGTTTTAGGTCGTTACTATGGTATTCTGGGTTGTTGCTATGGTGTTACCAGGTGGTTGGTAGTGTTCACATATGGTTACTAAAGAGTTTCTGTAATGTTTTTGGGCATGATTTAGCTTTTAACTAATAAATTCTTTTGTAATATAATGTAATATGATATAAACTAATCAATATGTTTATATTGTTTGAAACCTTTTGAGGACCCTTTTACCATAACAATATAAACTTATAGAGTCCTTCTGATGTTGTAGTAGCTATACATGGGTCAATTTTTGACCTATGTAAAACATTTATGGCACATTTCCAGAAGAAAATGTGAAGTGCTGCTTGCAGTGGCAAATCTCACCACCCGGTTGCTAGGGTGTTGCCGGTGGTTGCTACAGTGTTCTGGGTGGTTGCTAGGGGGTTGTTAGGGTATTCCGGGTGGTTGCTAGGGTGTTGCTAGGGTGTTCTGGGTGGTTACTAGGGTGTTGCTAGGTGGTTGCTAGGGTGTTCTGGGTGGTTGCTTGGGTGTTGCTAGGTGGTTGCTAGGGTTGGTTGCTTGCTAGGGTGTTGCTAAGGTGTTCTGGGTGGTTGCTAGGCGGTTGCTAGAGTGTTGCTAAGGTGTTCTGGGTTGTTGCTAGGGTGATTTATGTGGTTACTATGGTAGTCTGTGTGGTTCCTATGGTGTTTCTAGGTGGTTGGTAGTGTCCAAATTACTATAGAGTTTTTATAATGTTTTTGGCAATTGATTTATATATCATCAAAAGGAGCCCGTGTTCAGAAATAATTTCAATAGGTCAGATGTGGACAATTCTATATGGCCTAGGAACCATCAAAAGGAGTCTATGAGTATGTAGAAAGTTCAAGATCAAGTACATGTAACCCCTCACACCCGGGTCCCACTCAACCCGCTCCGAGCGGGCCTCGAACCCGGGTCTCCGGCATGAGAGTCAGGCGCTCTAACAAGGAGGCTAAAGACTGCAGCCTCTAGCGTCTGTCGCTAGAGCGCTTATTGAGATCGGGGAGTGAGGTTTACTCGCACAGCAACTACTAGCTGGCCTCCGTTACACTCACCCCCCTAAACCTCACTCTTATCCGGGTCACGGCACCAATGTAACCCCTCACACCCGGGTCCCACTCAACCCGCTCCGAGCGGGCCTCGAACCCGGGTCTCCGGCATGAGAGTCAGGCGCTCTAACAAGGAGGCTAAAGACTGCAGCCTCTAGCGTCTGTCGCTAGAGCGCTTATTGAGATCGGGGAGTGAGGTTTACTCGCACAGCAACTACTAGCTGGCCTCCGTTACATACACATGGGCAAGAAATACAGTCTGTAGGTCAAATATCTGTCTGGCTAAAATAACATGATAAGAGGTCATTCTGTATCCACAAGTTTCCGAGGGCCGCTCCTGTAAAAAATAAAGTGGGTGAAACTTCCGGTGACGCGGCGGAAGTAGCATTCCAATGGTGTTTTGTGTGTTAGTTAGCAAAAAGGCTAGCTGTTTTTCTGCGAATTATTTTACTATTTAAAGACGCAAATCTTTATGAGAGATGTCGTTACGGAGCTCAGGGACAACATGTGCTGTTAGCGGTTGTATGTATAGCCGGACTAAACTAATTCAGTGGCTTAAACGTGATTGTTTTGAACATAAGCTGAAAACGAGTGATCCTGCCAGAGCCTGTCTCTGATCCTGCCAACGACTGTAGTTTCCATCACTTCTCAAAAGACGACGAATCTTCCTGTGTACAATTTGTTTAAATAATATTCTAATAAAATCTTAATATTCTATAAAATCTATCAGCATGTGTTTGGCTGTTCGCTACTGATGTTCTGTACTGATGTACTGATCTGTAGTAAAAGCCCCTATGGACAGGTGTTGAAAATTAGCACATGTGCTATTACACTTTAAACAATGCATCTGGTTCGTCCAATGTTATTGCCATGTCCATATTAAATAAATAAAATAAAAAAGAAATAAATGTTACAAAGCCTGTGTTGACAGAATACCAAATGTGCCAGTTAATGTATTCAAGCAGCACATTCATTTATAATTTTGAATAAACTCCAAAGCACAATGACTAAGTGTGTATTTTTTATTTTAATTGTTTGTCAGCTCGCACAACTGTCTGTCACCATGCCTTGACGAGTATTGATTATTAATAATGTTATTAATACTCCCAATCAACTACTGCGGAGGGTAAAGGTACTGTTATTTCACCCTTTTTCATTTTGTTGAGGTTGTGTTCCCACATCGTTAGCTAGTTTGGATCGCTATAACTTGAATGACTGTCAACTGTTGAATGAACGAGTGTCAAGCATGTCAAGTAACGCTTTGTTTACTTCCAACCGGAAGTCGCGCCCACTTTTGACGCAAGGCCTCATGGGGCGTAGGAAACTTGTGGATAGTATCCTGATTTTCAAAGAACACATTAGCCAGAAATATGTTCAGTAGTTAAAATAAGGACTCTTGTATGGCTTCAGTAACATCAAAAGGAGTTAATGAGTATGTTTAGAATGTTCAAGATCAAGTACTCGTGGGCCAGAACTATGTTCAGTAGGTCAAAAAAGAACCTATCTATAAGCTCATGTAATATCAGAAGGAGTCTAAAAGTTTTTCTTGTTTAAAAACTTTTGAGGACCCTTTGACCAGACATGAGTTAAATACTTAAGATATGGACATTCTATATGCCTTAAGAAGCATCAAAAGGAGTCTATGAGAATTTATACAAAAAGTTCGAGACCTAGTACTCGTCGGCAAGGACTATGTTTGTCAATGCTCTAATACCCTAGAGTCAATGAGGAACCTCTAGGCCTAGGAAGTAGTCTAAGAAGTAGCATAAGTAGCCTATTTAGTATGTATAGAAAGTTCAATATCAGGTACTCGTGGGACAGATATATGTTCAGTATATGTTCAAATATCTTCCTGCTCATAAAACATCATAAGTAGTAAATATCAATGTATAGTAACCTAATGATCAAGTACCCTTTGACCAGAAATGAGTTCAATGGGTCAGATAACAGTAACAGCAGTAACAGCAAAAGGAGTCAATGAGCATGTTTAGAAAGTTTAAGATCTACTACTCGTGGGCCAGAACTATGTTCAGAAGGTCAAATAGGAACCTTTGTATAGCTTATATATCATCAAAAGGTGTCTATAAGCTTATATTGTTTAAAAACTTCTGAGGTCCCTTTTACCAGAAATGAGTTCAATAGCTATACTATGCACTGTAAAGCTCATGTGTTGTTTTCTCGTCTGTGCACAAATAAATTAGTTTGTAAAATAGAAATGCATGCAAAATTACGTTATATCTTTTCATTGCAACGAGAAACAAGTTAGATATGTCATGCAATGCGACGAAACACATCTTAGGTGTTTTCTTTTCATTGCACAGAGGTTAATTATAGCGTGCATATGCATAACGAGGAACAAGTTAGATATGTCATGCAATGAACTAAAACCCATGTTAGGTGTTTTCTTTTCACTGCAGAGAGGTTTTTGCGTGCATTTGCGTCCATATGCATAACGAGAAACAAGTTACATCTATCATGCAATGCCACGAAACATATCTCAGGTGTTTTCTTTTTATTACACAGAGGTTAGTTATTGCGTGCATAATCATAACAAGGAACAAGTTAGATATGTCATGCAGTGCGATAAAACACATCTTAGGTGTTTTCTTTTCATTGCACAGAGGTTAGTTATAGCGTGCATATGCATAACGAGGAACAAGTTAAATATGTCATGCAATGCACTGAAACCCATGTTAGGTGTTTTCTTTTCACTGCAGAGAGGTTAGTTATTTGCGTGCATACGCATAACGAGAAACAAGTTGTATCTATCATGCAATGCAATGAAACACATATTAGGTGTTTTCTTTTCATTGCACAGAGGTTAGATATTACGTGGCGATGCATAACGAGGAAAAGGTAGATAGGTCATGCAATGCGATGAAACACATCTTAGGTGCTTTCTTTTCATTGCACAGAGGTTAGTTATTGCGTGCATATGCATAACGAGGAAAAAGTTAGATATGTCATGCAATGCAAGAAAACCATGTTAGGTGTTTTCTTTTCATTGCACAGAGGTTAGATATTACGTGGCGATGCATAACGAGGAACAAGTTAGATAGGTCATGCAATGCGATGAAACACATCTTAGGTGCTTTCTTTTCATTGCACAGAGGTTAGTTATTGCGTGCATATTCATAACAAGGAAAAAGTTAGATATGTCATGCAATGCAATGAAACACATCTTAGGTGTTTTCTTTTTATTACACAGAGGTTAGTTATTACGTGCATATGCATAACGAGGAACAAATTAGATGTCATGCAATGCACTGAAACCCATGTTAGGTGTTTTCTTTTCACTGCAGAGAGGTTAGCTATTTGCGTGCATATGCATAACGAGAAACAAGTTATATCTTGCAATGCAATGAAACACATCTTAGGTGTTTTCTATTCATTGCACAGAGGATAGTTATTGCATGCATACATAACGAGGAACAAGTTAGATAGGTCATGCAATGCATTGAAACACATCTTAGTTGTTTTCTTTTCATTGCACAGAGGTTATTGCGTGCATATGCAAAACGAGGAACAAGTTAGATATGTCATGCAATGCACTGAAACACATCTTAGGTGTTTTCTTTTCACTGCACAGAGGTTAGTTATTGCGTGCATATGCATAACGAGGAACAAGTTAGATATGTCATGCAATGCAATGAAACACATCTTATGTGTTTTCTTTTCATTGGACAGAGGTTAGTTATCGTGTGCATGTGCAATGCAATCCTAAAGCACAAGCATTGCAAATCTCTTCGTTGCACAAAGGAACAAGTTAGTGTGTGCATTGTAAAGCGATCGCTCTTTTGATGTTTTCTCGTCAAAACACAAATTAATTAGTTGTAGAATGGAAATGCATGGAAAAGCACGCGTGTTTTATCTTTTCTTTTCATTGCATAGAAAAATAAGTTAGAAAATGTAAGAATTGCAATGAAACAACACACGTTATCCAGTCAATGCACTAAGGAAGGGTTTAGTTCTTGAATGCAATAAAGTGCATATTACATATATGGTATTTTTGATGCACAACGTTCTTCATCCACAATCCACATCTCTTCATTGCACAAAGCAACGGGTGTTGTTTTATTGCAATGCATAAAATATCGAACTTGTTATTTCAGCCAGAAAGATATTTGACCTACTGAACATATTTCTGGCCCAAAAGTACTTGATCTTGAACTTTCCATACATACCCATAGACTCCAATAAATGCTTCCTAAGCCATGGAAAAGTCCATATCTGACCTTTTGAACTAATTTCTGGTCAAAGGTTCCTCAAAAACTTTAAAACGATATAAACTTATAGACTCCTTCTGATGTTATATTACATAGGTCAATTTTTGACCTCCAGGAACACTTTTATGGCCCACGGGTCCTTGGTATGTGGGTTATTATACCGACAGATTTACTTCTCATGATGTCATTTCAGCCAGACAAAAATTTGACCTACTGAACATGTTTCTGGCCCAAAAGTACTTGATCTTGAACTTTCCAAACATACTCATAGACTCCAACAGATGCTTTCTAAGCCATAGAGAAGTCCATATCTGACCTATTGAACTCATTTCTGGTCAAATGATCCTCAAAAGGTTTTAAACAATATAAACTTATAGACTCCTGATGTTACATTAGCTATAGATAGGTCAATTTTTGACCTCCAGAAACACATTTATGGTCCACGGGTATTTGATGTTTGGGTTAATGTACCGAGAGCTTTGCTTCTCATGATGTCATTTCAGCCAGAAATATATTTGACCTACTGAACTAATATCTGGCCCAAAAGTACTCGACCTTGTACTTTCCATTCATACTCATAGACTCCAACAGATGCTTCCTAAGCCATAGAGAAGTCCATATCTGACATATTGAACTAATTTCTGGTCAAAGATTTCTCAAAAAGTTTAAAACAATATAAACTTTTAGACTCCTTCTGATGTTATATTAGATATACATAGGTCAATTTTGACCTCCATGAACACATTTATGGCACATTTCCAGAAGAAAATGTGAAGTGGAGCTTGAAGCGGCAAATCTCAGCACCCGGTTGCTAGGGTGTTCTGGGAGGTTGCTACGGTGTTCTGGGTGGTTGGTAGGTTTTTTTTAGGGTATTCTGGGTGGTTGCTATGGTGTTGCTCTGCGGTTGCTAGGGTATTCTGGGTGGTTGCGAACGTGTTCTGGGTGGTTGCTAGGGTGTTGCTATGTGGTTGCTGGGGTATTCTGGGTGGTTGCTATGGTGTTGCTATGCGGTTGCTAGGGTGTTGCTAGGCGATTGCTGGGGTGTTAATGGTGGTTGCTAGGGTGTTGCCAGATGGTTGATGGGGTGTTCTGGTTTGTTTCTAGGCTGTTCTGGATGGTTGCTAGGCTGTTGCTTGGTGGTTGCTAGGGTGTTCTGGTTGTTTGGAGATTTACTTCTCATGATGTCATTTCAGCCAGAAAAATATTTTACCTACTGAACATGTTTCTGGTCCAAAAATACTTGATCTTGAACTTTCCACACATACTCATGTTGCTTGGTGGTTGCTAGGGTGTTCTGGTTGTTTGGAGATTTACTTCTCATGATGTCATTTCAGCCAGAAAAATATTTTACCTACTGAACATGTTTCTGGTCCAAAAATACTTGATCTTGAACTTTCCACACATACTCACAGACTATGTAACATAACATTCTGATGTTATATTACATAGGTCAATTTTTGACCTCCATGAACACTTTTATGGCCCACGGGCACTTGGATATGTTGGTTAATATACCGAGAGATTTACATCTCATGATATCATTTCAGCCAGACAAATATTTGACCTACTGTACATGTTTCTGGCCCAAAAGTACTTGATCTTGATCTTTCCAAACATACTCATAGACTCCAACAGATGCTTACTAAGCCATAGAGAAGTCCATATTTGACATATTGAACTCATTTCTGGTCAAAGGTTTCTCAAAAAGTTTAAAACAATATAGACTTTTAGACTCCATCTGATGTTATATTAGATATACATAGGTCAATTTTGACCTCCATGAACACATTTATGGCACATTTCCTGAAGAAAATGTGAAGTGGAGCTTGAAGCGGCAAATCTCAGCACCCGGTTGCTAGGGTGTTCTGGGAGGTTGCTACGGTGTTCTGGGTGGTTGGTAGGTTTTTTTTTAGGGTATTCTGGGTGGTTGCTATGGTGTTGCTCTGCGGTTGCTAGGGTATTCTGGGTGGTTGCGAACGTGTTCTGGGTGGTTGCTAGGGTGTTGCTATGTGGTTGCTGGGGTATTCTGGGTGGTTGCTATGGTGTTGCTATGCGGTTGCTAGGGTGTTGCTAGGCGATTGCTGGGGTGTTAATGGTGGTTGCTAGGGTGTTGCCAGATGGTTGATGGGGTGTTCTGGTTTGTTTCTAGGCTGTTCTGGATGGTTGCTAGGCTGTTGCTTGGTGGTTGCTAGGGTGTTCTGGTTGTTTGGAGATTTACTTCTCATGATGTCATTTCAGCCAGAAAAATATTTTACCTACTGAACATGTTTCTGGTCCAAAAATACTTGATCTTGAACTTTCCACACATACTCACAGACTATGTAACATAACATTCTGATGTTATATTACATAGGTCAATTTTTGACCTCCATGAACACTTTTATGGCCCACGGGCACTTGGATATGTTGGTTAATATACCGAGAGATTTACATCTCATGATATCATTTCAGCCAGACAAATATTTGACCTACTGTACATGTTTCTGGCCCAAAAGTACTTGATCTTGATCTTTCCAAACATACTCATAGACTCCAACAGATGCTTACTAAGCCATAGAGAAGTCCATATTTGACATATTGAACTCATTTCTGGTCAAAGGTTTCTCAAAAAGTTTAAAACAATATAGACTTTTAGACTCCATCTGATGTTATATTAGATATACATAGGTCAATTTTGACCTCCATGAACACATTTATGGCACATTTCCTGAAGAAAATGTGAAGTGGAGCTTGAAGCGGCAAATCTCAGCACCCGGTTGCTAGGGTGTTCTGGGAGGTTGCTACGGTGTTCTGGGTGGTTGGTAGTTTTTTTTTTTTTTAGGGTATTCTAGGTGGTTGCTATGGTGTTGCTATGCGGTTGCTAGGGTATTCTGGGTGGTTGCGAAGGTGTTCTGGGTGGTTGCCAGGGTGTTGCTATGTGGTTGCTAGTGGATTCTGGGTGGTTGCGAAGCTGTTCTGGGTGGTTGCTAGGGTGTTGCTAGGCGGTTGCTGGGGTATTCTGGGTGGTTGCGAAGGTGTTCTGGGTGGTTGCTCGGTTGTTCTGGTTTGTTTCTAGGGTGTTCTTGGTGGTTGCTATGCTGTTACTTGCTGGTTGCTAGGGTGTTCTGGTTGGTTGGAGATTTATTTCTCATGATGTCATTTCAGCCAGAAAATTTTTTTACCTACTAAACATGTTTCTGGCCCAAAAGTACTAGATCTTGAACTTTCCATACATATTCATAGACTATGTAATATAACATTCAGATGTTATATTACATAGGTCAATTTTTGACCTCCATGAATACTTTTATGGCCCATGGGTACTTGATCTGTGGGTTAATATACCGAGAGATTTACATCTCATGATGTCATTTCAGCCAGACAAATATTTGACCTACTGAACATGTTTCTGGCCCAAAAGTACTTGATCTTGAACTTTCCATAAATACTCATAGACCATGCAATATAACATTCTGATGTTATATTACATAGGTCAATTTTTGACCTCCATGAACACTTTTATGGCCCACGGGTACTTGGATCTGTTGGTTAATATACCGAGAGATTTACATCTCATGATGTCATTTCAGCCAGACAAATATTTGACCTACTGAACATGTTTCTGGCCCAAAAGTACTTGATCTTGAACTTTCCAAACATACTCATAGACTCCAATAGATGCTTCCTAAGAAGCCATAGAGAAGTCCATATCTGACATATTGAACTCATTTCTGGTCAAAGGTTTCTCAAAAAGTTTAAAACAATATAGACTTTTAGACTCCTTCTGATGTTATATTAGATATACATAGGTCAATTTTGACCTCCATGAACACATTTATGGCACATTTCCTGAAGAAAATGTGAAGTGGAGCTTAGAGCGGCAAATCTCAGCACCCGGTTGCTAGGGTGTTCTGGGAGGTTGCTACGGTGTTCTGGGTGGTTGGTAGGTTTTTTTTTAGGGTATTCTGGGTGGTTGCTATGGTGTTGCTATGCGGTTGCTAGGGTATTCTGGGTGGTTGCGAAGGTTTTCTGGGTGGTTGCTAGGGTGTTGCTATGTGGTTGCTAGTGTATTCTGGGTGGTTGCGAAGCTGTTCTGGGTGGTTGCTAGGGTGTTGCTAGGCGGTTGCTAGGGTATTCTTGGTGGTTGCGAAGGTGTTCTGGGTGGTTGCTGGGTTGTTCTGGTTTGTTTCTAGGGTGTTCTGGGTGGTTGCTATGCTGTTCCTTGCTGGTTGCTAGGGTGTTCTGGTTGGTTGGAGATTTATTTCTCATGATGTCATTTCAGCCAGAAAAATGTTTTACCTACTAAACATGTTTCTGGCCCAAAAGTACTAGATCTTGAACTTTCCATACATATTCATAGACTATGTAATATAACATTCAGATGTTATATTACATAGGTCAATTTTTGACCTCCATGAATACTTTTATGGCCCATGGGTACTTGATCTGTGGGTTAATATACCGAGAGATTTACATCTCATGATGTCATTTCAGCCAGACAAATATTTGACCTACTGAACATGTTTCTGGCCCAAAAGTACTTGATCTTGAACTTTCCATACATACTCATAGACCATGCAATATAACATTCTGATGTTATATTACATAGGTCAATTTTTGACCTCCATGAACACTTTTATGGCCCACGGGTACTTGGATCTGTTGGTTAATATACCGAGAGATTTACATCTCATGATGTCATTTCAGCCAGAAAGATATTTGACCTACTGAACATGTTTCTGGCCCAAAAGTACTTGATCTTGAACTTTCCAAACATACTCATAGACTCCAATAGATGCTTCCTAAGAAGCCATAGAGAAGTCCATATCTGACATATTGAACTCATTTCTGGTCAAAGGTTTCTCAAAAAGTTTAAAACAATATAGACTTTTAGACTCCTTCTGATGTTATATTAGATATACATAGGTCAATTTTGACCTCCATGAACACATTTATGGCACATTTCCTGAAGAAAATGTGAAGTGGAGCTTGAAGCGGCAAATCTCAGCACCCGGTTGCTAGGGTGTTCTGGGAGGTTGCTACGGTGTTCTGGGTGGTTGGTAGGTTTTTTTTTAGGGTATTCTGGGTGGTTGCTATGGTGTTGCTATGCGGTTGCTAGGGTATTCTGGGTGGTTGCGAAGGTTTTCTGGGTGGTTGCTAGGGTGTTGCTATGTGGTTGCTAGTGTATTCTGGGTGGTTGCGAAGCTGTTCTGGGTGGTTGCTAGGGTGTTGCTAGGCAGTTGCTAGGGTATTCTTGGTGGTTGCGAAGGTGTTCTGGGTGGTTGCTGGGTTGTTCTGGTTTGTTTCTAGGGTGTTCTGGGTGGTTGCTATGCTGTTGCTTGGTGGTTGCTAGGGTGTTCCTGTTGGTTGGAGATTTATTTCTCATGATGTCATTTCAGCCAGAAAAATATTTTACCTACTAAACATGTTTCTGGCCCAAAAGTACTAGATCTTGAACTTTCCATACATATTCATATACTATGTAATATAACATTCTGATGTTATATTACATAGGTCAATTTTTGACCTCCATGAATACTTTTATGGCCCACGGGTACTTGATCTGTGGGTTAATATACCGAGAGATTTACATCTCATGATGTCATTTCAGCCAGACAAATATTTGACCTACTGAACATGTTTCTGGCCCAAAAGTTCTTGATCTTGAACTTTCCATACAGACTCATAGACTCCAATAGATGCTTCCTAAGAAGCCATAGAGAAGTCCATATCTGACCTATTGAACTCATATCTGGTGAAAAGTTCCTCAAAATAGTTTAAAACAATATAAACTTATAGATTCCTTCTGATGTTATATTAGCTATACATAGGTCAATTTTTGACCTCCAGGAACACATTTATGGCCCACGGGTACTTGATCTATGGGTGAGTATACCGAGAGATTTACTTCTCATGATGTAATTTCAGCCAGACAAATATTTGACCTCCTTCTGATTTTATATAAGATATACATTGGTCAATTATATTAGATATACATAGGTCAATTTTTGACCTCCAGGAACACATTTATGTCCCAAGGGTACTTGATCTGTGGGTTAATATACCGATAGATTTACTTCTCGTGATGTCATGTAACTCATTTCTGGTCAAAGGTTCCTCAAAAAGTTTAAAACAATGTAAACTTTTAGACTTCTTCTGATGTTATATTAGATATACATAGATCAATTTTTGACTACCAAGAACACATTTATGGCACATTTCCAGAAGAAAATGTGAAGTGGAGCTTGAAGCGGCAAATCTCAGCACCAGATTGCTAGGGTGTTCTGGGTGGTTGCTAGGTGTTTTTTTAGGGTATCCCGGGTGGTTGCTATGGTGTTGCTATGCAGTTGCTAGGGTATTCTGGGTGGTTGCGAAGTTGTTCTGGGTGGTTGCTAGGGTGTTGCTAGCCGGTTGCTGGGGTATTCTGAGTGGTTGCTATGGTGTTGCTATGTGGTTGCTAGGGTGTTGCCAGATGGTTGCTGTGGTGTTCTGGTTTGTTTCTAGGGTGTTCTGGATGGTTGCTAGGCTGTTGCTTGGTGGTTGCTAGGGTGTTCTAATTGGTTGGAGATTTACTTCTCATGATGTCATTTCAGCCAGAAAAATATTTTACCTACTGAACATGTTTCTGGTCCAAAAATACTTGATCTTGAACTTTACACACATACTCACAGACTATGTAATATAACATTCTGATATTATATATCATAGGTCAATTTTTGACCTCCATGAACACTTTTATGGCCCATGGGTACTTGATCTGTGGGTTAATATACCGAGAGATTTACATCTCATGATGTCATTTCAGCCAGACAAATATTTTACCTACTGAATATGTTTCTGGCCCAAAAGTACTTGATCTTGAACTTTCCATACATACTCATAGACCATGCAATATAACATTCTGATGTTATATTACATAGGTCAATTTTTGACCTGCATGAACACTTTTATGGCCCACGGGTACTTGGATCTGTTGGTTAATATACCGAGAGATTTACATCTCATGATGTCATTTCAGCCAGACAAATATTTGACCTACTGAACATGTTTCTGGCCCAAAAGTACTTGATCTTGAACTTTCCAAACATACTCATAGACTCCAACAGATGATTCCTAAGCCACAGAGAAGTCCATATCTGACATATTGAACTCATTTCTGGTCAAAGGTTTCTAAAAAAGTTTAAAACAATATAGACTTTTAGACTCCTTCTGATGTTATATTAGATATACATAGGTCAATTTTGACCTCCATGAACACATTTATGGCACATTTCCTGAAGAAAATGTGAAGTGGAGCTTGAAGCGGCAAATCTCAGCACCCGGTTGCTAGGGTGTTCTGGGAGGTTGCTACGGTGTTCTGGGTGGTTGGTAGTTTTTTTTTTTAGGGTATTCTAGGTGGTTGCTATGGTGTTGCTATGCGGTTGCTAGGGTATTCTGGGTGGTTGCGAAGGTGTTCTGGGTGGTTGCCAGGGTGTTGCTATGTGGTTGCTAGTGTATTCTGGGTGGTTGCGAAGCTGTTCTGGGTGGTTGCTAGGGTGTTGCTAGGCGGTTGCTAGGGTATTCTGGGTGGTTGCGAAGGTGTTCTGGGTGGTTGCTGGGTTGTTCTGGTTTGTTTCTAGGGTGTTCTTGGTGGTTGCTATGCTGTTCCTTGCTGGTTGCTAGGGTGTTCTGGTTGGTTGGAGATTTATTTCTCATGATGTCATTTCACCCAGAAATTTTTTTTACCTACTAAACATGTTTCTGGCCCAAAAGTACTAGATCTTGAACTTTCCATACATACTCACAGACTATGTAATATAACATTCTGATGTTATATTACATAGGTCAATTTTTGACCTCCATGAACACTTTTATGGCCCATGGGTACTTGATCTGTGGGTTAATATACCGAGAGATTTACATCTCATGATGTCATTTCAGCCAGACAAATATTTTACCTACTGAACATGTTTCTGGCCCAAAAGTACTTGATCTTGAACTTTCCATACATACTCATAGACCATGCAATATAACATTCTGATGTTATATTACATAGGTCAATTTTTGACCTGCATGAACACTTTTATGGCCCACGGGTACTTGGATCTGTTGGTTAATATACCGAGAGATTTACATCTCATGATGTCATTTCAGCCAGACAAATATTTGACCTACTGAACATGTTTCTTGCCCAAAAGTACTTGATCTTGAACTTTCCAAACATACTCATAGACTCCAATAGATGCTTCCTAAGAAGCCACAGAGAAGTCCATATCTGACATATTGAACTCATTTCTGGTCAAAGGTTTCTAAAAAAGTTTAAAACAATATAGACTTTTAGACTCCTTCTGATGTTATATTAGATATACATAGGTCAATTTTGACCTCCTAAACACATTTATGGCACATTTCCTGAAGAAAATGTGAAGTGGAGCTTGAAGCGGCAAATCTCAGCACCCGGTTGCTAGGGTGTTCTGGGAGGTTGCTACGGTGTTCTGGGTGGTTGGTAGTTGTTTTTTTTTAGGGTATTCTAGGTGGTTGCTATGGAGTTGCTATGCGGTTGCTAGGGTATTCTGGGTGGTTGCGAAGGTTTTCTGGGTGGTTGCCAGGGTGTTGCTATGTGGTTGCTAGTGTATTCTGGGTGGTTGCGAAGCTGTTCTGGGTGGTTGCTAGGGTGTTGCTAGGCGGTTGCTAGGGTATTCTTGGTGGTTGCGAAGGTGTTCTGGGTGGTTGCTGGGTTGTTCTGGTTTGTTTCTAGGGTGTTCTGGGTGGTTGCTATGCTATTCCTTGCTGGTTGCTAGGGTGTTCTGGTTGGTTGGAGATTTATTTCTCATGATGTCATTTCAGCCAGAAAATTTTTTTACCTACTAAACATGTTTCTGGCCCAAAAGTACTAGATCTTGAACTTTCCATACATATTCATAGACTATGTAATATAACATTCAGATGTTATATTACATAGGTCAATTTTTGACCTCCATGAATACTTTTATGGCCCATGGGTACTTGATCTGTGGGTTAATATACCGAGAGATTCACATCTCATGATGTCATTTCAGCCAGACAAATATTTGACCTACTGAACATGTTTCTGGCCCAAAAGTACTTGATCTTGAACTTTCCATACATACTCATAGACCATGCAATATAACATTCTGATGTTATATTACATAGGTCAATTTTTGACCTCCATGAACACTTTTATGGCCCACGGGTACTTGGATCTGTTGGTTAATATACCGAGAGATTTACATCTCATGATGTCATTTCAGCCAGACAAATATTTGACCTACTGAACATGTTTCTGGCCCAAAAGTACTTGATCTTGAACTTTCCAAACATACTCATAGACTCCAATAGATGCTTCCTAAGAAGCCATAGAGAAGTCCATATCTGACATATTGAACTCATTTCTGGTCAAAGGTTTCTCAAAAAGTTTAAAACAATATAGACTTTTAGACTCCTTCTGATGTTATATTAGATATACATAGGTCAATTTTGACCTCCATGAACACATTTATGGCACATTTCCTGAAGAAAATGTGAAGTGGAGCTTGAAGCGGCAAATCTCAGCACCCGGTTGCTAGGGTGTTCTGGGAGGTTGCTACGGTGTTCTGGGTGGTTGGTAGGTTTTTTTTTAGGGTATTCTGGGTGGTTGCTATGGTGTTGCTATGCGGTTGCTAGGGTATTCTGTGTGGTTGCGAAGGTTTTCTGGGTGGTTGCTAGGGTGTTGCTATGTGGTTGCTAGTGTATTCTGGGTGGTTGCGAAGCTGTTCTGGGTGGTTGCTAGGGTGTTGCTAGGCAGTTGCTAGGGTATTCTTGGTGGTTGCGAAGGTGTTCTGGGTGGTTGCTGGGTTGTTCTGGTTTGTTTCTAGGGTGATCTGGGTGGTTGCTATGCTGTTGCTTGGTGGTTGCTAGGGTGTTCTGGTTGGTTGGAGATTTATTTCTCATGATGTCATTTCAGCCAGAAAAATATTTTACCTACTAAACATGTTTCTGGCCCAAAAGTACTAGATCTTGAACTTTCCATACATATTCATAGACTATGTAATATAACATTCTGATGTTATATTACATAGGTCAATTTTTGACCTCCATGAATACTTTTATGGCCCACGGGTACTTGATCTGTGGGTTAATATACCGAGAGATTTACATCTCATGATGTCATTTCAGCCAGACAAATATTTGACCTACTGAACATGTTTCTGGCCCAAAAGTTCTTGATCTTGAACTTTCCATACAGACTCATAGACTCCAATAGATGCTTCCTAAGAAGCCATAGAGAAGTCCATATCTGACCTATTGAACTCATTTCTGGTGAAAAGTTCCTCAAAATAGTTTAAAACAATATAAACTTATAGATTCCTTCTGATGTTATATTAGCTATACATAGGTCAATTTTTGACCTCCAGGAACACATTTATGGCCCACGGGTACTTGATCTATGGGTGAGTATACCGAGAGATTTACTTCTCATGATGTAATTTCAGCCAGACAAATATTTGACCTCCTTCTGATTTTATATAAGATATACATTGGTCAATTATATTAGATATACATAGGTCAATTTTTGACCTCCAGGAACACATTTATGTCCCAAGGGTACTTGATCTGTGGGTTAATATACCGATAGATTTACTTCTCGTGATGTCATGTAACTCATTTCTGGTCAAAGGTTCCTCAAAAAGTTTAAAACAATGTAAACTTTTAGACTTCTTCTGATGTTATATTAGATATACATAGATCAATTTTTGACTACCAAGAACACATTTATGGCACATTTCCAGAAGAAAATGTGAAGTGGAGCTTGAAGCGGCAAATCTCAGCACCCGATTGCTAGGGTGTTCTGGGTGGTTGCTAGGTGTTTTTTTTTAGGGTATTCCGGGTGGTTATTATGGTGTTGCTATGCAGTTGCTAGGGTATTCTGGGTGGTTGCGAAGTTGTTCTGGGTGGTTGCTAGGGTGTTGCTAGCCGGTTGCTGGGGTATTCTGAGTGGTTGCTATGGTGTTGCTATGTGGTTGCTAGGGTGTTGCCAGATGGTTGCTGTGGTGTTCTGGTTTGTTTCTAGGGTGTTCTGGATGGTTGCTAGGCTGTTGCTTGGTGGTTGCTAGGGTGTTCTAATTGGTTGGAGATTTACTTCTCATGATGTCATTTCAGCCAGAAAAATATTTTACCTACTGAACATGTTTCTGGTCCAAAAATACTTGATCTTGAACTTTACACACATACTCACAGACTATGTAATATAACATTCTGATGTTATATTACATAGGTCAATTTTTGACCTGCATGAACACTTTTATGGCCCACGGGTACTTGGATCTGTTGGTTAATATACCGAGAGATTTACATATCATGATGTCATTTCAGCCAGACAAATATTTGACCTACTGAACATGTTTCTGGCCCAAAAGTACTTGATCTTGAACTTTCCAAACATACTCATAGACTCCAACAGATGATTCCTAAGCCACAGAGAAGTCCATATCTGACATATTGAACTCATTTCTGGTCAAAGGTTTCTAAAAAAGTTTAAAACAATATAGACTTTTAGACTCCTTCTGATGTTATATTAGATATACATAGGTCAATTTAGACCTCCATGAACACATTTATGGCACATTTCCTGAAGAAAATGTGAAGTGGAGCTTGAAGCGGCAAATCTCAGCACCCGGTTGCTAGGGTGTTCTGGGAGGTTGCTACGGTGTTCTGGGTGGTTGGTAGGTTTTTTTTAGGGTATTCTGGGTGGTTGCTATGGTGTTGCTATGCGGTTGCTAGGGTATTCTGGGTGGTTGCGAAGGTTTTCTGGGTGGTTGCTAGGGTGTTGCTATGTGGTTGCTAGTGTATTCTGGGTGGTTGCGAAGCTGTTCTGGGTGGTTGCTAGGGTGTTGCTAGGCGGTTGCTAGGGTATTCTTGGTGGTTGCGAAGGTGTTCTGGGTGGTTGCTGGGTTGTTCTGGTTTGTTTCTAGGGTGCTCTGGGTGGTTGCTATGCTGTTGCTTTGTGGTTGCTAGGGTGTTCTGGTTGGTTGGAGATTTATTTCTCATGATGTCATTTCAGCCAGAAAAATATTTTACCTACTAAACATGTTTCTGGCCCAAAAGTACTAGATCTTGAACTTTCCATACATATTCATAGACTATGTAATATAACATTCTGATGTTATATTACATAGGTCAATTTTTGACCTCCATGAATACTTTTATGGCCCACGGGTACTTGATCTGTGGGTTAATATACCGAGAGATTTACATCTCATGATGTCATTTCAGCCAGACAAATATTTGACCTACTGAAAACAGTTGTTTCTGGCCCAAAAGTTCTTGATCTTGAACTTTCCATACAGACTCATAGACTCCAATAGATGCTTCCTAAGAAGCCATAGAAAAGTCCATATCTGACCTATTGAACTCATTTCTGGTGAAAAGTTCCTCAAAATAGTTTAAAACAATATAAACTTATAGATTCCTTCTGATGTTATATTAGCTATACATAGGTCAATTTTTGACCTCCAGGAACACATTTATGGCCCACGGGTACTTGATCTATGGGTGAGTATACCGAGAGATTTACTTCTCATGATGTAATTTCAGCCAGACAAATATTTGACCTCCTTATGATTTTATATAAGATATACATTGGTCAATTATATTAGATATACATAGGTCAATTTTTGACCTCCAGGAACACATTTATGTCCCAAGGGTACTTGATCTGTGGGTTAATATACCGATAGATTTACTTCTCGTGATGTCATGTAACTCATTTCTGGTCAAAGGTTCCTCAAAAAGTTTAAAACAATGTAAACTTTTAGACTTCTTCTGATGTTATATTAGATATACATAGATCAATTTTTGACCACCAAGAACACATTTATGGCACATTTCCAGAAGAAAATGTGAAGTGGAGCTTGAAGCGGCAAATCTCAGCACCCGGTTGCTAGGGTGTTCTGGGTGGTTGCTAGGTGTTTTTTTAGGGTATTCCGGGTGGTTGCTATGGTGTTGCTATGCAGTTGCTAGGGTATTCTGGGTGGTTGCGAAGTTGTTCTGGGTGGTTGCTAGGGTGTTGCTAGCCGGTTGCTGGGGTATTCTGAGTGGTTGCTATGGTGTTGCTATGTGGTTGCTAGGGTGTTGCCAGATGGTTGCTGTGGTGTTCTGGTTTGTTTCTAGGGTGTTCTGGATGGTTGCTAGGCTGTTGCTTGGTGGTTGCTAGGGTGTTCTAATTGGTTGGAGATTTACTTCTCATGATGTCATTTCAGCCAGAAAAATATTTTACCTACTGAACATGTTTCTGGTCCAAAAATACTTGATCTTGAACTTTACACACATACTCACAGACTATGTAATATAACATTCTGATGTTATATTACATAGGTCAATTTTTGACCTGCATGAACACTTTTATGGCCCACGGGTACTTGGATCTGTTGGTTAATATACCGAGAGATTTACATATCATGATGTCATTTCAGCCAGACAAATATTTGACCTACTGAACATGTTTCTGGCCCAAAAGTACTTGATCTTGAACTTTCCAAACATACTCATAGACTCCAACAGATGATTCCTAAGCCACAGAGAAGTCCATATCTGACATATTGAACTCATTTCTGGTCAAAGGTTTCTAAAAAAGTTTAAAACAATATAGACTTTTAGACTCCTTCTGATGTTATATTAGATATACATAGGTCAATTTAGACCTCCATGAACACATTTATGGCACATTTCCTGAAGAAAATGTGAAGTGGAGCTTGAAGCGGCAAATCTCAGCACCCGGTTGCTAGGGTGTTCTGGGAGGTTGCTACGGTGTTCTGGGTGGTTGGTAGGTTTTTTTTAGGGTATTCTGGGTGGTTGCTATGGTGTTGCTATGCGGTTGCTAGGGTATTCTGGGTGGTTGCGAAGGTTTTCTGGGTGGTTGCTAGGGTGTTGCTATGTGGTTGCTAGTGTATTCTGGGTGGTTGCGAAGCTGTTCTGGGTGGTTGCTAGGGTGTTGCTAGGCGGTTGCTAGGGTATTCTTGGTGGTTGCGAAGGTGTTCTGGGTGGTTGCTGGGTTGTTCTGGTTTGTTTCTAGGGTGCTCTGGGTGGTTGCTATGCTGTTGCTTTGTGGTTGCTAGGGTGTTCTGGTTGGTTGGAGATTTATTTCTCATGATGTCATTTCAGCCAGAAAAATATTTTACCTACTAAACATGTTTCTGGCCCAAAAGTACTAGATCTTGAACTTTCCATACATATTCATAGACTATGTAATATAACATTCTGATGTTATATTACATAGGTCAATTTTTGACCTCCATGAATACTTTTATGGCCCACGGGTACTTGATCTGTGGGTTAATATACCGAGAGATTTACATCTCATGATGTCATTTCAGCCAGACAAATATTTGACCTACTGAAAACAGTTGTTTCTGGCCCAAAAGTTCTTGATCTTGAACTTTCCATACAGACTCATAGACTCCAATAGATGCTTCCTAAGAAGCCATAGAAAAGTCCATATCTGACCTATTGAACTCATTTCTGGTGAAAAGTTCCTCAAAATAGTTTAAAACAATATAAACTTATAGATTCCTTCTGATGTTATATTAGCTATACATAGGTCAATTTTTGACCTCCAGGAACACATTTATGGCCCACGGGTACTTGATCTATGGGTGAGTATACCGAGAGATTTACTTCTCATGATGTAATTTCAGCCAGACAAATATTTGACCTCCTTATGATTTTATATAAGATATACATTGGTCAATTATATTAGATATACATAGGTCAATTTTTGACCTCCAGGAACACATTTATGTCCCAAGGGTACTTGATCTGTGGGTTAATATACCGATAGATTTACTTCTCGTGATGTCATGTAACTCATTTCTGGTCAAAGGTTCCTCAAAAAGTTTAAAACAATGTAAACTTTTAGACTTCTTCTGATGTTATATTAGATATACATAGATCAATTTTTGACCACCAAGAACACATTTATGGCACATTTCCAGAAGAAAATGTGAAGTGGAGCTTGAAGCGGCAAATCTCAGCACCCGGTTGCTAGGGTGTTCTGGGTGGTTGCTAGGTGTTTTTTTAGGGTATTCCGGGTGGTTGCTATGGTGTTGCTATGCAGTTGCTAGGGTATTCTGGGTGGTTGCGAAGTTGTTCTGGGTGGTTGCTAGGGTGTTGCTAGCCGGTTGCTGGGGTATTCTGGGTGGTTGCTATGGTGTTGCTATGTGGTTGCTAGGGTGTTGCCAGATGGTTGCTGTGGTGTTCTGGTTTGTTTCTAGGGTGTTCTGGATGGTTGCTAGGCTGTTGCTTGGTGGTTGCTAGGGTGTTCTAATTGGTTGGAGATTTACTTCTCATGATGTCATTTCAGCCAGAAAAATATTTTACCTACTGAACATGTTTCTGGTCCAAAAATACTTGATCTTGAACTTTACACACATACTCACAGACTATGTAATATAACATTCTGATGTTATATTACATAGGTCAATTTTTGACCTCCATGAACACTTTTATGGCCCATGGGTACTTGATCTGTGGGTTAATATACCGAGAGATTTACATCTCATGATGTCATTTCAGCCAGACAAATATTTGACCTACTGAACATGTTTCTGGCCCAAAAGTACTGGATCTTGAACTTTCCATACATACTCATAGACCATGCAATATAACATTCTGATGTTATATTACATAGGTCAATTTTTGACCTGCATGAACACTTTTATGGCCCACGGGTACTTGGATCTGTTGGTTAATATACCGAGAGATTTACATCTCATGATGTCATTTCAGCCAGACAAATATTTGACCTACTGAACATGTTTCTGGCCCAAAAGTACTTGATCTTGAACTTTCCAAACATACTCATAGACTCCAACAGATGATTCCTAAGCCACAGAGAAGTCCATATCTGACATATTGAACTCATTTCTGGTCAAAGGTTTCTAAAAAAGTTTAAAACAATATAGACTTTTTGACTCCTTCTGATGTTATATTAGATATACATAGGTCAATTTTGACCTCCATGAACACATTTATGGCACATTTCCTGAAGAAAATGTGAAGTGGAGCTTGAAGCGGCAAATCTCAGCACCCGGTTGCTAGGGTGTTCTGGGAGGTTGCTACGGTGTTCTGGGTGGTTGGTAGTTTTTTTTTTTAGGGTATTCTAGGTGGTTGCTATGGTGTTGCTATGCGGTTGCTAGGGTATTCTGGGTGGTTGCGAAGGTGTTCTGGGTGGTTGCCAGGGTGTTGCTATGTGGTTGCTAGTGTATTCTGGGTGGTTGCGAAGCTGTTCTGGGTGGTTGCTAGGGTGTTGCTAGGCGGTTGCTAGGGTATTCTGGGTGGTTGCGAAGGTGTTCTGGGTGGTTGCTGGGTTGTTCTGGTTTGTTTCTAGGGTGTTCTTGGTGGTTGCTATGCTGTTCCTTGCTGGTTGCTAGGGTGTTCTGGTTGGTTGGAGATTTATTTCTCATGATGTCATTTCAGCCAGAATTTTTTTTTACCTACTAAACATGTTTCTGGCCCAAAAGTACTAGATCTTGAACTTTCCATACATACTCACAGACTATGTAATATAACATTCTGATGTTATATTACATAGGTCAATTTTTGACCTCCATGAACACTTTTATGGCCCATGGGTACTTGATCTGTGGGTTAATATACCGAGAGATTTACATCTCATGATGTCATTTCAGCCAGACAAATATTTTACCTACTGAACATGTTTCTGGCCCAAAAGTACTTGATCTTGAACTTTCCATACATACTCATAGACCATGCAATATAACATTCTGATGTTATATTACATAGGTCAATTTTTGACCTGCATGAACACTTTTATGGCCCACGGGTACTTGGATCTGTTGGTTAATATACCGAGAGATTTACATCTCATGATGTCATTTCAGCCAGACAAATATTTGACCTACTGAACATGTTTCTTGCCCAAAAGTACTTGATCTTGAACTTTCCAAACATACTCATAGACTCCAATAGATGCTTCCTAAGAAGCCACAGAGAAGTCCATATCTGACATATTGAACTCATTTCTGGTCAAAGGTTTCTAAAAAAGTTTAAAACAATATAGACTTTTAGACTCCTTCTGATGTTATATTAGATATACATAGGTCAATTTTGACCTCCTAAACACATTTATGGCACATTTCCTGAAGAAAATGTGAAGTGGAGCTTGAAGCGGCAAATCTCAGCACCCGGTTGCTAGGGTGTTCTGGGAGGTTGCTACGGTGTTCTGGGTGGTTGGTAGTTGTTTTTTTTTAGGGTATTCTAGGTGGTTGCTATGGAGTTGCTATGCGGTTGCTAGGGTATTCTGGGTGGTTGCGAAGGTTTTCTGGGTGGTTGCCAGGGTGTTGCTATGTGGTTGCTAGTGTATTCTGGGTGGTTGCGAAGCTGTTCTGGGTGGTTGCTAGGGTGTTGCTAGGCGGTTGCTAGGGTATTCTTGGTGGTTGCGAAGGTGTTCTGGGTGGTTGCTGGGTTGTTCTGGTTTGTTTCTAGGGTGTTCTGGGTGGTTGCTATGCTATTCCTTGCTGGTTGCTAGGGTGTTCTGGTTGGTTGGAGATTTATTTCTCATGATGTCATTTCAGCCAGAAAATTTTTTTACCTACTAAACATGTTTCTGGCCCAAAAGTACTAGATCTTGAACTTTCCATACATATTCATAGACTATGTAATATAACATTCAGATGTTATATTACATAGGTCAATTTTTGACCTCCATGAATACTTTTATGGCCCATGGGTACTTGATCTGTGGGTTAATATACCGAGAGATTCACATCTCATGATGTCATTTCAGCCAGACAAATATTTGACCTACTGAACATGTTTCTGGCCCAAAAGTACTTGATCTTGAACTTTCCATACATACTCATAGACCATGCAATATAACATTCTGATGTTATATTACATAGGTCAATTTTTGACCTCCATGAACACTTTTATGGCCCACGGGTACTTGGATCTGTTGGTTAATATACCGAGAGATTTACATCTCATGATGTCATTTCAGCCAGACAAATATTTGACCTACTGAACATGTTTCTGGCCCAAAAGTACTTGATCTTGAACTTTCCAAACATACTCATAGACTCCAATAGATGCTTCCTAAGAAGCCATAGAGAAGTCCATATCTGACATATTGAACTCATTTCTGGTCAAAGGTTTCTCAAAAAGTTTAAAACAATATAGACTTTTAGACTCCTTCTGATGTTATATTAGATATACATAGGTCAATTTTGACCTCCATGAACACATTTATGGCACATTTCCTGAAGAAAATGTGAAGTGGAGCTTGAAGCGGCAAATCTCAGCACCCGGTTGCTAGGGTGTTTTGGGAGGTTGCTACGGTGTTCTGGGTGGTTGGTAGGTTTTTTTTTAGGGTATTCTGGGTGGTTGCTATGGTGTTGCTATGCGGTTGCTAGGGTATTCTGGGTGGTTGCGAAGGTTTTCTGGGTGGTTGCTAGGGTGTTGCTATGTGGTTGCTAGTGTATTCTGGGTGGTTGCGAAGCTGTTCTGGGTGGTTGCTAGGGTGTTGCTAGGCAGTTGCTAGGGTATTCTTGGTGGTTGCGAAGGTGTTCTGGGTGGTTGCTGGGTTGTTCTGGTTTGTTTCTAGGGTGATCTGGGTGGTTGCTATGCTGTTGCTTGGTGGTTGCTAGGGTGTTCTGGTTGGTTGGAGATTTATTTCTCATGATGTCATTTCAGCCAGAAAAATATTTTACCTACTAAACATGTTTCTGGCCCAAAAGTACTAGATCTTGAACTTTCCATACATATTCATAGACTATGTAATATAACATTCTGATGTTATATTACATAGGTCAATTTTTGACCTCCATGAATACTTTTATGGCCCACGGGTACTTGATCTGTGGGTTAATATACCGAGAGATTTACATCTCATGATGTCATTTCAGCCAGACAAATATTTGACCTACTGAACATGTTTCTGGCCCAAAAGTTCTTGATCTTGAACTTTCCATACAGACTCATAGACTCCAATAGATGCTTCCTAAGAAGCCATAGAGAAGTCCATATCTGACCTATTGAACTCATTTCTGGTGAAAAGTTCCTCAAAATAGTTTAAAACAATATAAACTTATAGATTCCTTCTGATGTTATATTAGCTATACATAGGTCAATTTTTGACCTCCAGGAACACATTTATGGCCCACGGGTACTTGATCTATGGGTGAGTATACCGAGAGATTTACTTCTCATGATGTAATTTCAGCCAGACAAATATTTGACCTCCTTCTGATTTTATATAAGATATACATTGGTCAATTATATTAGATATACATAGGTCAATTTTTGACCTCCAGGAACACATTTATGTCCCAAGGGTACTTGATCTGTGGGTTAATATACCGATAGATTTACTTCTCGTGATGTCATGTAACTCATTTCTGGTCAAAGGTTCCTCAAAAAGTTTAAAACAATGTAAACTTTTAGACTTCTTCTGATGTTATATTAGATATACATAGATCAATTTTTGACTACCAAGAACACATTTATGGCACATTTCCAGAAGAAAATGTGAAGTGGAGCTTGAAGCGGCAAATCTCAGCACCCGATTGCTAGGGTGTTCTGGGTGGTTGCTAGGTGTTTTTTTTTTAGGGTATTCCGGGTGGTTATTATGGTGTTGCTATGCAGTTGCTAGGGTATTCTGGGTGGTTGCGAAGTTGTTCTGGGTGGTTGCTAGGGTGTTGCTAGCCGGTTGCTGGGGTATTCTGAGTGGTTGCTATGGTGTTGCTATGTGGTTGCTAGGGTGTTGCCAGATGGTTGCTGTGGTGTTCTGGTTTGTTTCTAGGGTGTTCTGGATGGTTGCTAGGCTGTTGCTTGGTGGTTGCTAGGGTGTTCTAATTGGTTGGAGATTTACTTCTCATGATGTCATTTCAGCCAGAAAAATATTTTACCTACTGAACATGTTTCTGGTCCAAAAATACTTGATCTTGAACTTTACACACATACTCACAGACTATGTAATATAACATTCTGATGTTATATTACATAGGTCAATTTTTGACCTGCATGAACACTTTTATGGCCCACGGGTACTTGGATCTGTTGGTTAATATACCGAGAGATTTACATATCATGATGTCATTTCAGCCAGACAATTATTTGACCTACTGAACATGTTTCTGGCCCAAAAGTACTTGATCTTGAACTTTCCAAACATACTCATAGACTCCAACAGATGATTCCTAAGCCACAGAGAAGTCCATATCTGACATATTGAACTCATTTCTGGTCAAAGGTTTCTAAAAAAGTTTAAAACAATATAGACTTTTAGACTCCTTCTGATGTTATATTAGATATACATAGGTCAATTTAGACCTCCATGAACACATTTATGGCACATTTCCTGAAGAAAATGTGAAGTGGAGCTTGAAGCGGCAAATCTCAGCACCCGGTTGCTAGGGTGTTCTGGGAGGTTGCTACGGTGTTCTGGGTGGTTGGTAGGTTTTTTTTAGGGTATTCTGGGTGGTTGCTATGGTGTTGCTATGCGGTTGCTAGGGTATTCTGGGTGGTTGCGAAGGTTTTCTGGGTGGTTGCTAGGGTGTTGCTATGTGGTTGCTAGTGTATTCTGGGTGGTTGCGAAGCTGTTCTGGGTGGTTGCTAGGGTGTTGCTAGGCGGTTGCTAGGGTATTCTTGGTGGTTGCGAAGGTGTTCTGGGTGGTTGCTGGGTTGTTCTGGTTTGTTTCTAGGGTGCTCTGGGTGGTTGCTATGCTGTTGCTTTGTGGTTGCTAGGGTGTTCTGGTTGGTTGGAGATTTATTTCTCATGATGTCATTTCAGCCAGAAAAATATTTTACCTACTAAACATGTTTCTGGCCCAAAAGTACTAGATCTTGAACTTTCCATACATATTCATAGACTATGTAATATAACATTCTGATGTTATATTACATAGGTCAATTTTTGACCTCCATGAATACTTTTATGGCCCACGGGTACTTGATCTGTGGGTTAATATACCGAGAGATTTACATCTCATGATGTCATTTCAGCCAGACAAATATTTGACCTACTGAAAACAGTTGTTTCTGGCCCAAAAGTTCTTGATCTTGAACTTTCCATACAGACTCATAGACTCCAATAGATGCTTCCTAAGAAGCCATAGAAAAGTCCATATCTGACCTATTGAACTCATTTCTGGTGAAAAGTTCCTCAAAATAGTTTAAAACAATATAAACTTATAGATTCCTTCTGATGTTATATTAGCTATACATAGGTCAATTTTTGACCTCCAGGAACACATTTATGGCCCACGGGTACTTGATCTATGGGTGAGTATACCGAGAGATTTACTTCTCATGATGTAATTTCAGCCAGACAAATATTTGACCTCCTTATGATTTTATATAAGATATACATTGGTCAATTATATTAGATATACATAGGTCAATTTTTGACCTCCAGGAACACATTTATGTCCCAAGGGTACTTGATCTGTGGGTTAATATACCGATAGATTTACTTCTCGTGATGTCATGTAACTCATTTCTGGTCAAAGGTTCCTCAAAAAGTTTAAAACAATGTAAACTTTTAGACTTCTTCTGATGTTATATTAGATATACATAGATCAATTTTTGACCACCAAGAACACATTTATGGCACATTTCCAGAAGAAAATGTGAAGTGGAGCTTGAAGCGGCAAATCTCAGCACCCGGTTGCTAGGGTGTTCTGGGTGGTTGCTAGGTGTTTTTTTAGGGTATTCCGGGTGGTTGCTATGGTGTTGCTATGCAGTTGCTAGGGTATTCTGGGTGGTTGCGAAGTTGTTCTGGGTGGTTGCTAGGGTGTTGCTAGCCGGTTGCTGGGGTATTCTGGGTGGTTGCTATGGTGTTGCTATGTGGTTGCTAGGGTGTTGCCAGATGGTTGCTGTGGTGTTCTGGTTTGTTTCTAGGGTGTTCTGGATGGTTGCTAGGCTGTTGCTTGGTGGTTGCTAGGGTGTTCTAATTGGTTGGAGATTTACTTCTCATGATGTCATTTCAGCCAGAAAAATATTTTACCTACTGAACATGTTTCTGGTCCAAAAATACTTGATCTTGAACTTTACACACATACTCACAGACTATGTAATATAACATTCTGATGTTATATTACATAGGTCAATTTTTGACCTCCATGAACACTTTTATGGCCCATGGGTACTTGATCTGTGGGTTAATATACCGAGAGATTTACATCTCATGATGTCATTTCAGCCAGACAAATATTTGACCTACTGAACATGTTTCTGGCCCAAAAGTACTGGATCTTGAACTTTCCATACATACTCATAGACCATGCAATATAACATTCTGATGTTATATTACATAGGTCAATTTTTGACCTGCATGAACACTTTTATGGCCCACGGGTACTTGGATCTGTTGGTTAATATACCGAGAGATTTACATCTCATGATGTCATTTCAGCCAGACAAATATTTGACCTACTGAACATGTTTCTGGCCCAAAAGTACTTGATCTTGAACTTTCCAAACATACTCATAGACTCCAACAGATGATTCCTAAGCCACAGAGAAGTCCATATCTGACATATTGAACTCATTTCTGGTCAAAGGTTTCTAAAAAAGTTTAAAACAATATAGACTTTTAGACTCCTTCTGATGTTATATTAGATATACATAGGTCAATTTTGACCTCCATGAACACATTTATGGCACATTTCCTGAAGAAAATGTGAAGTGGAGCTTGAAGCGGCAAATCTCAGCACCCGGTTGCTAGGGTGTTCTGGGAGGTTGCTACGGTGTTCTGGGTGGTTGGTAGGTTTTTTTTAGGGTATTCTGGGTGGTTGCTATGGTGTTGCTATGCGGTTGCTAGGGTATTCTGGGTGGTTGCGAAGGTGTTCTGAGTGGTTGCTAGGGTGTTGCTATGTGGTGGCTAGTGTATTCTGGGTGGTTGCGAAGCTGTTCTGGGTGGTTGCTAGGGTGTTGCTAGGCGGTTGCTAGGGTATTCTGGGTGGTTGCGAAGGTGTTCTGGGTGGTTGCTGGGTTGTTCTGGTTTGTTTCTAGGGTGTTCTGGGTGGTTGCTATGCTGTTCCTTGCTGGTTGCTAGGGTGTTCTGGTTGGTTGGAGATGTATTTCTCATGATGTCATTTCAGCCAGAAAAATATTTTACCTACTAAACATGTTTCTGGCCCAAAAGTACTAGATCTTGAACTTTCCATACATATTCATAGACTATGTAATATAACATTCTGATGTTATATTACATAGGTCAATTTTTGACCTCCATGAATACTTTTATGGCCCATGGGTACTTGATCTGTGGGTTAATATACCGAGAGATTCACATCTCATGATGTCATTTCAGCCAGACAAATATTTGACCTACTGAACATGTTTCTGGCCCAAAAGTACTTGATCTTGAACTTTCCATACAGACTCATAGACTCCAATAGATGCTTCCTAAGAAGCCATAGAGAAGTTCATATCTGACGTATTGAACTCATTTCTGGTGAAAAGTTCCTCAAAATAGTTTAAAACAATATAAACTTATAGATTCCTTCTGATGTTATATTAGCTATACATGGGTCAATTTTTGACCTCCAGGAACACATTTATGGCCCACGGGTACTTGATCTATGGGTGAGTATTACGAGAGATTTACTTCTCATGATGTAATTTCAGCCAGACAAATATTTGACCTCCTTCTGATGTTATATAAGATATACATTGGTCAATTATATTAGATATACATATAGGTCAATTTTTTACCTCCAGGAACACATTTATGTCCCACGAGTACTTGATCTGTGAGTTAATATACCGATAGATTTACTTCTCGTGATGTCATTGAACTCATTTCTGGTCAAAGGTTCCTCAAAAAGTTTAAAACAATGTAAACTTTTAGCCTTCGTCTGATGTTATATTAGATATACATAGATCAATTTTTGACCACCAGGAACACATTTATGGTACATTTCCAGAAGAAAATGTGAAGTTCAGCCTGAAGTGGCAAATCTCACCACCCGGTTGCTAGGGTGTTCTGTGTGGTTGCTAGGTGGTTGTTAGGGTATTCTGGGTGGTTGCTATGGTGTTTTTATGTAGTTGCTAGATGCTAATGTTGCTAGGCGGTTGCCAGGTTGCTAGGGTGTTGCTAGGTGGTTGCTGGTGTGTTCTTGTTTGTTGGTGTTGGTTGCTGGGTGGTTGCTAGGGTATTTTAGGTCATTACTATGGTATTCTGGGTTGTTGCTATGGTTTTACCAGGTGGTTGGTAGTGTTCACATATGGTTACTAAAGAGTTTCTGTAATGTTTTTGGGCATGATTTAGCTCTTAACTAATAAATTCTTTTATAATATAATGCAATATGATATAAACTAATCAATATGTTTATATTGTTTGAAACCTTTTGAGGACCCTTTTACCATAACAATATAAACTTATAGAGTCCTTCTGATGTTGTAGTAGCTATACATGGGTCAATTTTTGACCTATGTAAAACATTTATGGCACATTTCCAGAAGAAAATGTGAAGTGCTGCTTGCAGTGGCAAATCTCACCACCCGGTTGCTAGGGTGTTGCCGGTGGTTGCTACAGTGTTCTGGGTGGTTGCTAGGTGGTTGTTAGGGTATTCCGGGTGGTTGCTAGGGTGTTGCTAGGGTGTTCTGGGTGGTTACTAGGGTGTTGCTAGGTGGTTGCTAGGGCAGTGTTTCCCAACCCTGTTCCTGGCGGCACACCAACCCTGCGTGTTTTCTTTGTCTCCCTTATCAAACACACCTTACTCAACCCATCAGCTCATAATCAGGTGGGTTAATGAGCTGATGGGTTGAATCGGGTGTGTTTGATTAGGGAGACAAAGAAAACACGCAGTGTTGGTGTGCCGCCAGGAACAGGGTTGGGAAACACTGTGCTAGGGTGTTCTGGGTGGTTGCTTTGGTGTTGCTAGGTGGTTGCTAGGGTTGGTTGCTTGCTAGGGTGTTGCTAAGGTGTTCTGGGTGGTTGCTAGGCGACCACTTTTGCTAGGCGACCACTGTTGCTCTAGAGTGTTGCTAAGGTGTTCTGGGTGGTTGCTAGGGTGATTTAGGTGGTTACTATGGTAGTCTGTGTGGTTCCTATGGTGTTTTTAGGTGGTTGGTAGTGTCCAAATTACTATAGAGTTTTTATAATGTTTTTGGCAATTGATTTATATATCATCAAAAGGAGCCCGTGTTCAGAAATAATTTCAATAGGTCAGATGTGGACAATTCTATATGGCCTAGGAACCATCAAAAGGAGTCTATGAGTATGTAGAAAGTTCAAGATCAAGTACACATGGGCAAGAAATACAGTCTGTAGGTCAAATATCTGTCTGGCTAAAATAACATGATATGAGGTCATTCTGTATAGTATCCTGATTTTCAAAGAACACCTTAGCCAGAAATATGTTCAGTAGTTAAAATAAGGACTCTTGTATGGCTTCAGTAACATCAAAAGGAGTTAATGAGTATGTTTAGAATGTTCAAGATCAAGTACTCGTGGGCCAGAACTATGTTCAGTAGGTCAAAAAGGAACCTATCTATAGCTCATGTAATATCAGAAGGAGTCTAAAAGTTTTTCTTGTTTAAAAACTTTTGAGGACCCTTTGACCAGACATGAGTTAAATACTTAAGATATGGACATTATATATGCCTTAAGAAGCATCAAAAGGAGTCTATGAGAATTTATACAAAAAGTTCGAGACCTAGTACTCGTCGGCAAGGACTATGTTTGTGAGTCAATGAGGAACCTCTAGGCCTAGGAAGTAGTCTAAGAAGTAGCATAAGAAGTAGTCTATTTAGTATGTATAGAAAGTTCAATATCAGGTACTCGTGGGACAGATATATGTTCAGTATATGTTCAAATATCTTCCTGCTCATAAAACATCATAAGTAGTAAATATCAATGTATAGTAACCTAATGATCAAGTACCCTTTGACCAGAAATGAGTTCAATGGGTCAGATAACAGTAACAACAGGAACAGCAAAAGGAGTCAATGAGCATGTTTAGAAAGTTTAAGATCTAGTACTCGTGGGCCAGAACTATGTTCAGAAGGTCAACTAGGAACCTTTGTATAGCTTATATATAATCAAAAGGTGTCTAATAAGCTTATATTGTTTAAAAACTTCTGAGGTCCCTTTTACCAGAAATGAGTTCAATAGCTATACTATGCACTGTAAAGCTCATGTGTAGTTTTCTCGTCTGTGCACAAATAAATTAGTTTGTAAAATAGAAATGCATGCAAAATCACGTTATATCTTTTCATTGCAACGAGGAACAAGTTAGATATGTCATGCAATGCGACGAAACACATCTCAGGTTAGTTATTGCGTGCATAATCATAACGAGGAACAAGTTAGATATGTCATGCAATGCACTGAAACCCATGTTAGGTGTTTTCTTTTCACTGCAGAGAGGTTTTTGCGTGCATTTGCGTCCATATGCATAACGAGAAACAAGTTATATCTATCATGCAATGCCAAGAAACACATCTCAGGTGTTTTCTTTTTATTGCACAGAGGTTAGTTATTGCGTGCATAATCATAACAACCCTTACGAAAAAGAAGTTTATTCAAGTGTGCCATTAGTATACTTCTTTTAAACTAAAAATAAGAAAGTATACTTTCAGTTTATTTTTCCTGTACTTCTCAGAAGTATACTATATGTACTTCTCAGAAATATACTTCAAATTACACTTAAGTGTACTTGACTTATACTGAGAGAAAAGCAAGTATATTTGTCCTGTTCTTGTACTCAATCTTTTGATAAAGAAATACTTAAAAGTATAATTAACTATTCAAAGTATACTTGTATAAGTATTACAGTAAAAAAGTAAACTACTAGTATACCCATAAATTCACTTGCAGTACACATGAGATACATAATTATGAACTAGTTGTGCACTTACTGTTACACTTATAGTACACTTAAACGTATACTTTTATGTACTAAAAGTGGGCAAATTTAGTCCCAAGCGGTATTAAAATAGTACACTTTCAAGTTTACTACTTGAGTGACATTAGTCACTGACATAGTGACATCAGTATACTTACTACCTAATGTATACTTAAAATATACTTGAACATTACTTAAGTATACTACATAAAATGAACTTGAAATATACTTCTTTTTCGTAAGGGAAGGAACAAGTTAGATATGTCATGCAGTGCGATAAAACACATCTTAGGTGTTTTCTTTTCATTGCACAGAGGTTAGTTATAGCGTGCATATGCATAACGAGGAACAAGTTAGATATGTCATGCAATGCACTGAAACCCATGTTAGGTGTTTTCTTTTCACTGCAGAGAGGTTAGTTATTTGCGTGCATACGCATAACGAGAAACAAGTTGTATCTATCATGCAATGCAATGAAACACATATTAGGTGCTGAAACCCATGTTAGGTGTTTTCTTTTCACTGCAGAGAGGTTACTTATTTGCGTGCATATGCATAACGAGAAACAAACTTATATCTATCATGCAATGCAATGAAACACATCTTAGGTGTTTTCTTTTTATTACACAGAGGTTAGTTATTACGTGCATATGCATAACGAGGAACAAGTTAGATATGTCATGCAATGCAATGAAACACATCTTATGTGTTTTCTTTTCATTGGACAGAGGTTAGTTATCGTGTGCATGTGCAATGCAATCCTAAAGCACAAGCATTGCAAATCTCTTCGTTGCACAAAGGAACAAGTTAGTGTGTGCATTGTAAAGCGATCGCTCTTTTGATGTTTTCTCGTCAAAACACAAATTAATTAGTTGTAGAATGGAAATGCATGGAAAAGCACGCGTGTTTTATCTTTCCTTTTCATTGCAAAGAAAAATAAGTTAGAAAATGTAAGATTTGCAATGAAACAACACACGTTATCCAGTCAATGCACTAAGGAAGGGTTTAGTTCTTGAATGCAATAAAGTGCATATTACATATATGGTATTTTTGTATGGAATGCCAAAGCTGACTTAATTAAAAATAAATATATACATAATTAAATATACAAAGAAATGTAAAAAAGTACAAATAAATGAGTATTTATATTTTTATTTCCATATTTATGTATAATTGTATTTTTTCACACATTTATTTATTTATTTATTTCTACATTTATTCATGTATTTATTTCCACTTCTATTTATTTCCACATTCATTTATGTATTTATGTTTTTATGTCTACATCTATTTATTTTCACATTTATTTATTTATTTCTACATTTATTTATTTCTACATTTAATTATTTCCACATTTATTTATTCCAACATTTCTTCCTCCGTATTCTAATGAGGGCGGCGTGTTTTAACGCAGACATCAGCAATCGACCTCAGAATGGCAGTGCTGAAGCTTTGAGGCCACAGTGACACCTTGTGGTGTGTGACCAAACGAAACGCAAGAGCTGTCCAGGCAATATCACATTTTAAGTCATGTGTATCACCCTAACTGTAGCCTAGGGTAGGCTAAATAGGGTTAACACACATGAACAGAAACTGCACTTCAACGGGTCTGATAGCAGATACTTGGACATGAAAGCGCGTGAAAGTATCCACTATTTATAACAATGTAAATGCGGTGGATAGGGCTGATAGCTTGCGTTTGGCTTGCATTTATTTTCGATGAGACTCGCGCACAAAACGCGACTCAAAACGCGGTTTACATTCGTTTCCTCATTTCGTATGCATAACTGCGTAAGGAAACGCGAATGTAAACCGCGCATTGAGTCGCGTTTTGTGTGCGAGATGCTGCTCTTAGACACTGATTAATCACAAGGCACCAATTTTGAATTATTCTTAAATTAAACAATGGGGCATGTAATCGAGTGAGCCTCGCATCCCACGCCATGCATTCTGTATTAAGATTTTGACTTTTAATGACTTATTGACTTTTGTTCATTTTATTTTACTGATAACAGTGCCTTATTATTATAATAACTGAGTAGTTTATCGATTAATTAAGAACTTGACATATATGATGATGTAGCTATAAGCCTTATTTAATCATGTTTGGGGAGATATAATATCAATTATATGGGGAAATATCACCAGGACCATGGGCATGACCGGTGCTGTTTGAATGGGCATATGATTCTTCTGTGCTCCATGGCGTGAGATGTAGCTCACTGCGTTTACATGAGCCCCTTTTGTTTGATTTAAGAATAATTCAAAATTGATGACTTTATCAGTAGATCAGTAGATATCTAAGAGCAGCATCCATGTTATATGGGTTGCGTTTTAAACATTTGAATTGTCACCTGTTATGCATACAAAAGGAAACGCCACTGTAAACCACTGAGTCGCGTTTCAAACTGATCATATAGGAGTCAGTGAAATGTGCGCTGGTTTCTCTCCGCGTTCTGCGCTGGTGTGCAAGTCTTATCGACAATAAACGCAAGCTATCAGCTATCCACCGCATGTTATTAATAGTGGATATACTTTCACGCACTTTCATGTCCATTGTCCAACTATCAGACCCGTTGAAGGGTCAGGGGATCTCTGGATAATCCGTAATTCGTTTGTAATTATAAAACGAAAATACCGTTTTTCTGTTTTTTGTTTCAAATAGAAAAACCAAATAACCGTTTTTGGTGTCAGAATCAAAAAACGAAAAACAAATTAAAAACTGCCCGATTTTCGTTTTTTTGGCGATCATTTTATCGTTATTCATTTTTGAACAAAGAATGAAGTGAGTCTTTGAACTTCTGTCAATTCGTTTTTCGTTTATAAACCAAAAACGGAAATCACGTGGTCCATTCCTTATTTGGAAGCGAATGTAACCGGAAACACTTTCAAAATAAAAGTAACTACAGTTAGCGAGGTGATGGTAGACTAAAACTGAACTAATATAACATTTTTTAGTACAACTAAAGTAGCACTGGGTGTGAGTAAGACTTTAGTTAACTGAAATAAAATTTCAAACAAATAAAATAATAACTCTGGCTGTTAGGGAGAATTAAACATTTGTAAAACCATTGGTGAATAGGGCCTACAGCTATGTATGCTATGAGCAGGGCTCTGGATTGCAACTCTTTCACTAGCATATATGGCCTAAAATGTTTTACAAGCATAGTGGGTGAGTGAAGACTAAAACCTACTGTAAATGTTATATTATACTTTTATACATTTATAGTTCCTCCTCCAGGTTGTGGTTATTAGCCTCTGCAGTGGACAGATGTAGATTTAGCCAGAGCCAGGATGTCACTGTGCAAAAACACAATTTATAAAATATATATTTCATAAATCATATTTTTTTTAAATAAAAAACTGAACTTCACCTGCCTTCCAGCTCCCCTTTCTATCGCTATAATAGCATAGCTGCTAAAAACTCTCTTTATTTTTCCTTTGCATTTTTCTCCAGTGTAATATTATTATGTTAGTTAAGTAGATTAAATATTTTAACCCTTGTGCATCAATTATATAGAGGACAAAAATGTCCGTGTCAAAAAACTGTCATAGAAATGTGAAGCTTGGAGCACAGACTTAAGTTGGTATCATTTTAAAGAAGACCCATGGCAGATTATTGCTGAAGTAAACTAAAGCTAAACTAAAATAATAAGTAGTAAATCCAAAAAAAAAAAAGTTATATAGGTATAAGTTTATGAAAATTATTTATAAAAAAACATGATTTATAAAATATATATTTTATAAATCAGGTTGAACTCAAAAACTGCAAGAAAATCAAAGCCATGAATCTGAATAGGTTGTGTTCCAAATTTGAGTTGGATAGGCCTATCTAAAAAAAAATGAGCTTTCAGTAAGAGTTTGTTTGGGTGCAGTAACAGATTTCCCCCACTGGGTGCCAGCAAAACTCCACTGGTGCACACAGTGATTGGATTTTAGATTTGCAAATGAGTTTTTCTCTCTCAAATATTACAAGCACACAAAAAAATGTATTACACACATACAAACAAACCACACTCTGACATCCACCCACACAATTATCGTTAATAAGCAGAAAAGAGGAATAAAGCAATATTTGTTTTATAGGCCAAACCTGGACAACTGGCACCATCTGATAAAAAAAATAGTAAAAATTAAACTTTTGGAGCCTTGCCAACAGAATAAAAGCCTCTTAACAAAGATTGCATCATTTTATAGTTAAATGACCCTGGGATTAAAAATTGCGGTTTCAATGGGAACATTTTTGTCCAAAGGGCGCAGATAGGGAGTATTTTGTGTACCTAATGCAAAATCATTATTATTTTTTTTTAAGAAAATCAAATATAAATAGTAAAAATAGTAAAATTCCATGAAAATACACACCTGTGCCAAATTAGCATTAACACAGGTTAAGTGATAAAAAAAACTGAAAAGGACAAAAATATCCATAAGGATGCACAAGGGTTAATGCAGCTTGTAGTTCTCATTAGTTATGTAGACCTACTTGTGTGTGAAACCCAGCATTACTCGGTCAAAAATGAACTGGGACTTTCAGATCTTTTAGCGCTTTTGGGGGGTTTAATTCTGTTTGATGAACCACCAGGTAAAGGCAGTGCTCTGTACTTTTGGTACTTGTGTAAAGTAAAATAAAAGTGTTTAGTTTTTTACTTTTAGTTTTTTGGCATTTATTTTTTCTCCCTGGTACTCGTGTCAGGGCCTCCCAGAGTTTCCCCAATACCTGTCCTGGAGGATGTGAGCCTGTCCACTGTGTGCAGGGTTTAAGGACTGATGATAGTAGCAGGACTGGCCCCTTCACCTACCATCACTCTCTCTTCAAATAAATGCTGGACAGGACAACGCAGAACACCACTCCTTCCTCTGGCACCATAAAAGGGCCTTAATTGTTGTCACTTTCAGATATGTATGGTTTATGTTAAGCCACATCTTTGTGGATTTTGTGGCACTGCTTTTGTGGAATTGGATGATGTCAGCTTATGACTTTAATTACAAATGTACATCATATTGTACAACGGTACAGTAAAGCATGGCTCTGCATTGCAACTCTTTCACTTCCACACACAACCAACACCACACTTTATGTAAAAAAAGATTGGAGAGCATTATTTATTATCTTTAACTTCAGTAGATGTAAAACACTACAAAGGGAATGTGTTGCTCTCAGGAGGAGGCTGTATTTGTACAATGACATCCTGGCTCTGGCTAAATCTACATCTGTCCACTGCAGAGGCTAATAACCACAACCTGGAAGAGGAACTATATAAATGTATCAAAGTATAATATAACCTTATAACATTTACAGTATTTGAGTCTTCACTCACCCACTATGCTTGTAAAACATGTTAGGCCATATATGCCATTGAAAGAGTTGCAATGCAGAGCCCTGCTCATAGCATACATAGCTGTAGGCCCTATTCACCAATGCTCTTACAAATGTTTAATTCTCCAGAGCTATCTGGTTTAATTCAACCAGAGCTATTATTTTATTAATTTTTATTTTAGTTAACTAAAGTGTTTTTCATACACAGTGCTACTTTAGTTGTACTAAAAAAGTTATATTAGTTCAGTTATTAGTCAGTTTTTAAGTGGTTTCTCGTTTTTTGATTCTGACACCAAAAACGGTTATTTGGTTTTTCTATATGAAACAAAAAACAAAAAACGGTATTTTCGTTTCATAATTACAAACGAACTACGGTTTATCCAGAGATCCCCTGACCGTTTTCATTTCACTGCACAGAGGTTAGTTATTGTGTGCATCTACATAACGAGGAACAAGTTATATATGTCATGCAATGCACTGAAACACATCTTAGGTGTTTTCTTTTCATTGCAAAAAGGTTAGTTATTGCGTGGATAGAGTCTTTAGACATCTACACGACACATCTAACTTGTTCCTCGTTATAACTATCCATGCAATAACTAACCTTTGTGCAATGAAAAGAAAACACCAAAGATGTGTTTCAGTGCATTGCATGACATATCTAACTTGTTCCTCGTTATGCATATACACGCAATAACTAACCTCTGTGCAATGCAATGAAACACCTAAAATGTGTTTCAGTGCATTGCATGACATATCTAACTTGTTCCTCGTTATAACTATGCACGCAATAACTAAACACTGTGCAATGAAAAGAAAACACCTAAGATGTGTTTCATTGCATTGCACGACATATCTAACTTGTTCCTCGTTATGCATAAGCACGCAATAACTAACCTCTGTGCAATGAAAAGAAAACAACTAAGATGTGTTTCATTGCATTGCATGACATATCTAACTTGTTCCTCGTTATGCATAAGCACGCAATAACTAACCTCTGTGCAATGAAAAGAAAACAACTAAGATGCATTTCATTGCATTGCATGACATATCTAACTTGTTCCTTGTTATGCATATGCACGCAATAACTAACTTCTGTGCAATGAAAAGAAAACACCAAAGATGTGTTTCAGTGCAATGCATGACATATCTAACTTGTTCCTCGTTATGTATATACACGCAATAACTAGCCTCTGTGCAATGCAATGAAACACCTAAGATGTGTTTCAGTGCATTGCATGACATATCTAACTTGTTCCTCGTTATAACTATGCACCCAATAACTAAACTCTGTGCAATGAAAAGTAAACACCTAAGATGTGTTTCATTGCATTGCAAGACATATCTAACTTGTTCCTCGTTATAACTATGCACCCAATAACTAAACTCTGTGCAATGAAAAGTAAACACCTAAGATGTGTTTCATTGCATTGCAAGACATATCTAACTTGTTCCTCGTTATGCTTAAGCAGGCAATAACTAACCTCTGTGCAATGAAAAGAAAACACCTAAGATGTGTTTCATTGCATTGCACGACATATCTAACTTGTTCCTCGTTATGCATATGCACGCAATAACTAACTTCTGTGCAATGAAAAGAAAACACCTAAGATGTGTTTCAGTGCATTGCATGACATATCTAACTTGTTCCTCGTTATGCATAAGCAGGCAATAACTAACCTCTGTGCAATGAAAAGAAAACACCTAAGATGTGTTTCATTGCATTGCATGACATATCTAACTTGTTCCTCGTTATAACTATCCACGCAATAACTAACCTCTGTGCAATGAAAAGAAAACACCTAAGATGTGTTTCATTGCATTGCACGACATATCTAACTTGTTCCTCGTTATGCATATGCACGTAATAACTAACTTCTGTGCAATGAAAAGAAAACACCTAAGATGTGTTTCAGTGCATTGCATGACATATCTAACTTGTTCCTCGTTATGCTTATACACGCAATAATTAACTTACTATCATATCTAACATATCTAACTTGTTCCTCGTTATGCATATGCACGCAATAACTAACTTCTGTGCAATGAAAAGAAAACACCTAAGATGTGTTTCAGTGCATTGCATGACATATCTAACTTGTTCCTCGTTATGCATATACACGCAATAACTAACTTCTGTGCAATGAAAAGAAAACACCTAAGATGTGTTTCATTGCATTGCACGACATATCTAACTTGTTCCTCGTTATGCATATGCACGCAATAACTAACTTCTGTGCAATGAAAAGAAAACACCTAAGATGTGTTTCATTGCATTGCACGACATATCTAACTTGTTCCTCGTTATGCATATACACGCAATAACTAACTTACTATCATATCTAACATATCTAACTTGTTCCTCGTTATGCATAAGCACGCAATAACTAACCTCTGTGCAGTGAAAAGAAAACCCCTAAGATGTGTTTCAGTGCATTGCATGACATATCTTACTTGTTCCTCGTTATGCATAAGCACGCAATAACTAACTTCTGTGCAATGAAAAGAAAACAGCTAAGATGTGTTTTCTTTTCATTGCACAGAAGTTAGTTATTGCGTGCTTATACATAACGAGGAACAAGTTAGATGTTCCTGTTCAATGCACTGAAACACATCTTAGGTGTTTTCTTTTCATTGTACAGAGGTTATTTGTTGTGTGCTTATGCTTAACGAGGACCAAGTTAGATATGTCATGCAATGCACTGAAACACATCTTAGGTGTTTCCTTTTCATTGCACAGAGGTTAGTTATTGCGTACATATGCATAACGAGGAACAAGTTAGATATGTCATGCAATGCACTGAAACACATCTTAGGTGTTTTATTTTCACTGCAGAGAGGTTTTTGCGTGCATATGCATAACGAGAAACAAGTTATATCTATCATGCAATGCAATGATACACATCTTTGGTGTTTTCTTTTTATTGTACAGATGTTAGTTATTTTACGTGCATATGCATAACGATGAACAAGTTAGATATGTCATGCAATGCACTGAAACCCATGTTAGGTGTTTTCTTTTCACTGCAGAGAAGTTAGTTATTTGCGTGCATACGCATAACGAGAAACAAGTTGTATATGCATAACGCTATTTGCGTTTTGCGTGCATATGCATAACGCTAAATAGCTATTTGCGTGCATATGCATAACGAGAAACAAGTTATATCTATCATGCAATGCAATGAAACATATCTTAGGTGTTTTCTTTTCATTGCACAGAGGATAGTTATTGCATGCATACATAACGAGGAACAAGTTAGATAGGTCAAGCAATGCATTGAAACATATCTTAGTTGTTTTCTTTTCATTGCACAGAGGTTATTGTGTGCATGTCATAACGAGGAACAAGTTAGATATGTCATGCAATGCACTGAAACACATCTTAGGTGTTTTCTTTTCACTGCACAGAGGTTAGTTATTGCGTGCATATGCATAACGAGGAACAAGTTATATAGGTCATGCAATGCAATGAAACACATCTTAAGTGTTTTCTTTTCATTGCACAGAGGATAGTTATTGCATGCATACATAACGAGGAACAAGTTAGATAGGTCATGCAATGCATTGAAACACATCTTAGTTGTTTTCTTTTCATTGCACAGAGGTTATTGCGTGCATGTGCATATGCATAACGAGGAACAAGTTAGATATGTCATGCAATGCAATGAAACACATCTTAGGTGTTTTCTTTTCATTGCACAGAGGTTAGTTATTCCGTGCATATGCATAACGAGTAACAAGTTAGATAAGTCATGTAATACACTGAAACACATCTTAGGTGTTTTCTTTTCACTGCACAGAGCGAGTTATTGCGTGCATATGCATAACGAGAAACAAGTTAGATCTGTCATGCAATGCACTGAAACACATCTTAGGTGTTTTCTTTTCACTGCACAGAGGTTAGTTATTGCGTGCATATGCATAACGAGGAACAAGTTAGATATGTCATGCAATGCACTGAAACCCATGTTAGGTGTTTTCTTTTCACTGCAGAGAAGTTAGTTATTTGCGTGCATACGCATAACGAGGAACAAGTTGTATCTATCAAGTAATGCAATGAAACACATCTTAGGTGTTTCCTTTTCATTACACAGAGGTTAGTTATTATGTGCATATGCATTACGAGGAACAAATTAGATATGTCATGCAATGCACTGAAACCCATGTTAGGTGTTTTCTTTTCACTGCAGAGAGGTTTTTGCGTGCAAATGCATAACGAGAAACAAGTTATATCTATCATGCAATGCAATGAAACACATCTTAGGTGTTTTCTTTTTATTGCACAGAGCGAGTTATTGCATAACGAGAAACAAGTTAGATCTGTCATGCAAAGCACTGAAACACATCTTAGGTGTTTTCTTTTCACTGCACAGAGGTTAGTTATGCATATGCATAACGAGGAACAAGTTAGATGGTCATGCAATGCATTGAAACACATCTTAGGTGTTTTCATTTCATTGCATAGAGGTTAGTTATTCCGTGCATATGAATAACGAGTAACAAGTTAGATATGTCATGTAATGCACTGAAACACATCTTAGGTGTTTTCTTTTCACTGCACAGAGCGAGTTATTGCGTGTATATGCATAACGAGAAACAAGTTAGATCCGTCATGCAAAGCACTGAAACACATCTTAGGTGTTTTCTTTTCACTGCACAGAGCGAGTTATTGCGTGCATATGCATAACGAGAAACAAGTTAGATCTGTCATGCAATGCACTGAAACACATCATAGGTGTTTTCTTTTCACTGCACAGAGCGAGTTATTGCGTGTATATGCATAACGAGAAACAAGTTAGATCTGTCATGCAATGCGATGAAACACATCTTAGGTGTTTTCTTTTCATTGCACAGAGGATAGTTGTTGCATGCATACATAACGAGGAACAAGTTAGATATGTCATGCAATGCAATGAAACACATCTTAGGTGTTTTCTCTTCATTGCACAGAGGTTAGTTATTCCGTGTATAGGCTATGCATAACGAGTAACAAGTTAGATCTGTCATGCAATGCACTGAAACTTAGGTGTTTTCTTTTCATTGGACAGAGGTTAGTTATCGTGTGCATGTGCAATGCAATCCTAAAGCACAAGCATTGCAAATCTCTTCGTTGCACAAGGAACAAGTTAGTGTGTGCATTGTAAAGCGATCGCTCTTTTGATGTATTCTCGTCAAAACAGAAATTAATTAGTTGTAGAATGGAAAAGCACGCGTGTTTTATCTTTTCTTTTCATTGCAAAGAAAAATAAGTTAGAAAATGTAAGAATTGCAATGAAACAACACACGTTATCCAGTCAAAGCATAAGGAAGGGTTTAGTTCTTGAATGCAATAAAGTGCATATTGCATCAATATGGTATTTTTGATGCACAACGTTCTTCATGCACAATCCACATCTCTTCATGCACAAAGCAACGGGTTTTGTTTTATTGCAATGCATAAAATATCGAACTTGTTCCTCATTGCAATGAAAAGAAAATATATGCATGTGCTTTCGCATGCATTTCTATTTTACAAACTAGATTGTTTGTGCATTGACGAGAATACATTTTCATTGCGACAAAGAACAAGTTAGATTGTTATGCAATCCAATGAAACTAGATATTAGGTGTTTTCTTTTCATTGCACAGAGAAACATGTTAGTTATTGCGTGCATATTCTTTAATGCACAACGTTAGACGTTAGATGTGTTTTCGTTGAACAACGGAATGAGTTAGATATTGAATGCGTTCCTCTGTTGCACAAAGGAACGAGTAAGTTATTGCATTGCACGACCGCTCAAGTGATGTTCTTTCGTCAGTGCACAAAAGAATTAGTAGTAGAATCCATGCGAAAGAGTCAAAGGGTCCTCAAAGGTTTTAATAAATATTAACTTATTGACTTTTTTTATGATTTGTAAGCTATAGCTAGGTTCCTTTTTGTCCTAGTGAACATATTTCTGGCTCACGGGTACTTGATTCTAAGCCATAGAGAAGTCCATATCTGACCTATTGTACTAATTTCTTGTCTATGTTTCCTCAAATGTTTTTAAATAATATCAACTGATAGACTCAATCTGATGTTATATACATAGGTTCCTTTTTGACCTACTGAACATGTTTCTAGCCTATGGGTTATTAATTGATCCTTCTCATGATGTTATTTCAGACAGAAAGATATTTGAAATACTGAACATATTTCTGGCCCAAAAGTACTTGATCTTGAACTTTCCATACATACTCATAGACTCCAATAAATGGTTCCTAAGCCATGGAAAAGTCCATATCTGACCTTTTGAACTAATTTCTGGTCAAAGGTTCCTCAAAAACTTTAAAACGATCGAAACGAAAATTGACCTATGTAATATAACATCAGAAGGAGTCTATAAAGTTTATACTTTATAGACTCCTTCTGATGTTATATTACATAGGTCAATTTTTGACCTCCAGGAACACTTTTATGGCCCACGGGTCCTTGGTATGTGGGTTATTATACCGAGAGATTTACTTCTCATGATGTCATTTCACCCAGACAAAAATTTGACCTACTGAACATGTTTCTGGCCAAAAAGTACTTAATCTTGAACTTTTCAAACATACTCATAGACTCCAACAGATGCTTCCTAAGCCATAGAGATGTCCATATCTGACCTAATGAACTCATTTCTGGTCAAAGGATCCTCAAAAGGTTTTAAACAATATAAACTTATAGACTCCTGATGTTACATTAGCTATACATAGGTACATTTTTGACCTTCAGAAACACATTTATGGTCCACGGGTATTTGAAGTTTGGGTTAATGTACCGAGAGCTTTGCTTCTCATGATGTAATTTCAGCCATAAATATATTTGACCTACTGAACATATATCTGGCCCAAAAGTACTTGACCTTGTACTTTCCATTCATACTCAGAGACTCCAACAGATGCTTCCTAAGCCATAGAGAAGTCCATATCTGACATATTGAACTAATTTCTGGTCAAAGATTTCTCAAAAAGTGATGAGAAAAAAGTAATATAACTGATGTTATATTAGATATACAAAGGTCAATTTTGACCTGCATGAACACATTTATGGCACATTTCCAGAAGAAAATGTGAAGTGGAGCTTGAAGCGGCAAATCTCAGCACCCGGTTGCTGGGGTGTTCTGGTTTGTTTCTAGGGTGTTCTGGATGTTTGCTAGGCTGTTGCTTGGTGGTTGCTAGGGTGTTCTGGTTGGTTGGAGATTTACTTCTCATGATGTCATTTCAGCAAGAAAAATATTTTACCTACTGAACATGTTTCTGGTCCAAAAATACTTGATCTTGAACTTTCCACACATACTCACAGACTATGTAATATAACATTCTGATGTTATATGACATAGGTCAATGTTTGACCTCCATGAACACTTTTATGGCCCATGGGTACTTGATCTGTGGGTTAATATACCGAGAGATTTACTTCTCATGATGTCATTTCAGCCAGAAAAATATTTTACCTACTGAACATGTTTCTGGTCCAAAAATACTTGATCTGGAACTTTCCACACATACTCACAGACTATGTAATATAACATTCTGATGTTATATGACATAGGTCAATTTTTGACCTCCATGAACACTTTTATGGCCCATGGGTACTTGATCTGTGGGTTAATATACCGAGAGATTTACATCTCATGATGTCATTTCAGCCAGACAAATATTTGACCTACTGAACATGTTTCTGGCCCAAAAGTACTTGATCTTGAACTTTCCATACATACTCATAGACTCCAATAGATGCTTCCTAAGAAGCCATAGAGAAGTCCATATCTGACCTATTGAACTCATTTCTGGTGAAAAGTTCCTCAAAATAGTTTAAAACAATATAAACTTATAGATTCCTTCTGATGTTATTTTAGCTATACATAGGTCAATTTTTGACCTCCAGGAACACATTTATGGCCCACGGGTACTTGATCTATGGGTGAGTATACCGAGAGATTTACTTCTCATGATGTAATTTCAGCCAGACAAATATTTGACCTCCTTCTGATGTTATATAAGATATACATTGGTCAATTATATTAGATATACATAGGTCAATTTTTGACCTCCAGGAACACATTTATGTCCCACGGGTACTTGATCTCTGGGTTAATATACCGATAGATTTACGTGTCGTGATCTCATTGAACTCATTTCTTGTCAAAGGTTCCTTAAAAAGTTTAAAACAATGTAAACTTTTAGACTTCTTCTGATGTTATATTAGATATACATAGATCAATTTTTGACCACCAGGAACACATTTATGGCACATTTCCAGAAGAAAATATGAAGTGGAGCTTGAAGCGGCAAATCTCATCAACCGGTTGCTAGGGTGTTCTGGGAGGTTGCTACGGTGTTCTTGGTTGTTGCTAGGTGTTTTTTAGGGTATTCTGGGTGTTTGCTATGGTGTTGCTATGCGGTTGCTAGGGTATTCTGGGTGGTTGCGAAGGTGTTCTTGGTTGTTGCTAGGTGTTTTTTAGGGTATTCTGGGTGGTTGCGAAGGTGTTCTGGGTGGTTGCTAGGGTGTTGCTAGGCGGTTGCTGGGGTATTCTGGGTGGTTGCAATTGTGTTGCTATGTGGTTGCTAGGGTGTTGCTAGGCGATTGCTGGGGTGTTAATGGTGGTTGCTAGGGTGTTGCCAGATGGTTGCTGGGGTGTTCTGGTTTGTTTATAGGGTGTTCTGGATGGTTGCTAGGCTGTTGCTTGGTGGTTGCTAGGGTGTTCTGGTTGGTTGGAGATTTACTTCTCATGATGTCATTTCAGCCAGAAAAATATTTTACCTACTGAACATGTTTCTGGTCCAAAAATACTTGATCTTGAACTTTCCACACATACTCACAGACTATGTAATATAACATTCTGATGTTATATGACATAGGTCAATGTTTGACCTCCATGAACACTTTTATGGCCCATGGGTACTTGATCTGTGGGTTAATATACCGAGAGATTTACTTCTCATGATGTCATTTCAGCCAGAAAAATATTTTACCTACTGAACATGTTTCTGGTCCAAAAATACTTGATCTGGAACTTTCCACACATACTCACAGACTATGTAATATAACATTCTGATGTTATATGACATAGGTCAATTTTTGACCTCCATGAACACTTTTATGGCCCATGGGTACTTGATCTGTGGGTTAATATACCGAGAGATTTACATCTCATGATGTCATTTCAGCCAGACAAATATTTGACCTACTGAACATGTTTCTGGCCCAAAAGTACTTGATCTTGAACTTTCCATACATACTCATAGACCATTCAATATAACATTCTGATGTTATATTACACAGGTCAATTTTTGACCTCCATGAACACTTTTATGGCCAACGGGTACTTGGATCTGTTGGTTAATATACCGAGAGATTTACATCTCATGATGTCATTTCAGCCAGACAAATATTTGACCTACTGAACATGTTTCTGGCCCAAAAGTACTTGATCTTGAACTTTCAAAACATACTCCAACAGATGCTTCCTAAGCCACAGAGAAGTCCAACAGATGCTTCCTAAGCCACAGAGAAGTCCATATCTGATATATTGAACTCATTTCTGGTCAAAGGTTTCTCAAAAAGTTTAAAACAATATAGACTTTTAGACTCCTTCTGATGTTATATTAGATATACATAGGTCAATTTTGACCTCCATGAACACATTTATGGCACATTTCCTGAAGAAAATGTGAAGTGTCGCTTGAAGCGGCAAATCTCAGCACCCGGTTGCTAGGGTGTTCTGGGAGGTTGCTACGGTGTTCTGGGTGGTTGCTAGGTGTTTTTTAGGGTATTCTGGGTGGTTGCTATGGTGTTGCTATGCGGTTGTTAGGGTATGCTTGGTGGTTGCGAAGGTGTTCTGGGTGGTTGCTAGGGTGTTGCTAGGCGGTTGCTGGGGTGTTAATGGTGGTTGCTAGGGTGTTGCCAGATGGTTGCTGGGGTGTTCTGGTTTGTTTCTAGGGTGTTTTGGATGGTTGCTAGGCTGTTGCTTGGTGGTTGCTAGGGTGTTCTGGTTGGTTGGAGATTTACTTCTCATGATGTCATTTCAGCCAGAAAAATATTTTACCTACTGAACATGTTTCTGGTCCAAAAATACTTGATCTTGAACTTTCCACACATACTCACAGACTATGTAATATAACATTCTGATGTTTTATGACATAGGTCAATTTTTGACCTCCATGAACACTTTTATGGCCCACGGGTACTTGGATCTGTTGGTTAATATACCGAGAGATTTACATCTCATGATGTCATTTCAGCCAGACAAATATTTGACCTACTGAACATGTTTCTGGCCCAAAAGTACTTGATCTTGAACTTTCCATACATACTCATAGACCATGCAATATAACATTCTGATGTTATATTACACAGGTCAATTTTTGACCTCCATGAACACTTTTATGGCCCACGGGTACTTGGATTTGTTGGTTAATATACCGAGAGATTTACATCTCATGATGTCATTTCAGCCAGACAAATATTTGACCTACTGAACATGTTTCTGGCCCAAAAGTTCTTGATCTTGAACTTTCCATACAGACTCATAGACTCCAATAGATGCTTCCTAAGAAGCCATAGAGAAGTCCATATCTGACCTATTGAACTCATTTCTGGTGAAAAGTTCCTCAAAATAGTTTAAAACAATATAAACTTATAGATACCTTCTGATGTTATATTAGCTATACATAGGTCAATTTTTGACCTCCAGGAACACATTTATGGCCCACGGGTACTTGATCTATGGGTGAGTATACCGAGAGATTTACTTCTCATGATGTAATTTCAGCCAGACAAAAATTTGACCTCCTTCTGATGTTATATAAGATATACATTGGTCAATTATATTAGATAGGTCAATTTTTGACCTCCAGGAACACATTTATGTCCCACGGGTACTTGATCTGTGAGTTAATATACCGATAGATTTACTTCTCGTGATGTCATTGAACTCATTTCTGGTCAAAAGTTCCTCAAAAAGTTTAAAACAATGTAAACTTTTAGACTTCTTCTGATGTTAGATTAGATATACATAGATACATTTTTGACCACCAGGAACACATTTATGGCACATTTCCAGAAGAAAATGTGAAGTTGAGCCTGAAGTGGCAAATCTCACCACCCGGTTACCAGGGTGTTCTGTGTGGTTGCTAGGTGGTTGTTAGGGTATTCTGGGTGGTTGCTATGGTGTTTTTATGTGGTTGCTAGGTGCTAATGTTGCTAGGCGGTTGCCAGGTTCATCTATTGGAGTCTATGAGTCTGTATGGAAAGTTCAAGATCAAGAACTTTTGGGCCAGAAACATGTTCAGTAGGTCAAATATTTGTCTGGCTGAAATGCCATCATGAGATGTAAATCTCTTGGAATATTAACCAACAGATCCAAGTACCCGTGGGCCATAAAAGTGTTCATGGAGGTCAAAAATTGACCTATGTAATATAACATCAGAATGTTATATTACATAGTCTGTGAGTATGTGTGGAAAGTTCAAGATCAAGTATTTTTGGACCAGAAACATGTTCAGTAGGTAAAATATTTTTCTGGCTGAAATGACATCATGAGAAGTAAATCTCCAACCAACCAGAACACCCTAGCAACCACCAAGCAACAGCCTAGCAACCATCCAGAACACCCTATAAACAAACCAGAACACCCCAGCAACCATCTGGCAACACCCTAGCAACCACTATTAACACCCCAGCAACCGCCTAGCAACACCCTAGCAACCACCCAGAACACCTTCGCAACCACCCACAATACCCTAGCAACCGCATAACAACACCATAGCAACCACCCGGAATACCCTAAAAAAACACCTAGCAACCACCCAGAACACCGTAGCAACCTCCCAGAACACCCTAGCAACCGGTTGGATTTAGCTCTTAACTAATAAATTCTTTTGTAATATAATGTAATATGATATAAACTAATCAATATGTTTATATTGTTTGAAACCTTTTGAGGACCCTTTTACCATAACAATATAAACTTCTAGAGTCCATCTGATGTTGTATTAGCTATACATGGGTCAATTTTTGACCTATGTAACACATTTATGGCACATTTCCAGAAGAAAATGTGAAGTACTGCTTGCAGTGGCAAATCTCACCACCCGGTTGCTAGGGTGTTCCCGGTGGTTGCTACAGTGTTCTGGGTGGTTGCTAGGTGGTTGTTAGGGTATTCCGGGTGGTTGCTAGGGTGTTGCTAGGGTGTTCTGGGTGGTTACTAGGGTGTTGCTAGGTGGTTGCTAGGGTGTTCTGGGTGGTTGCTTGGGTGTTGCTAAGGTTGGTTGCTTGGTAGGGTGTTGCTAAGGTGTTCTGGGTGGTTGCTAGGTGGTTGCTAGAGTGTTGCTAAGGTGTTCTGGGTGGTTGCTAGGGTGATTTAGGTGGTTACTATGGTAGTCTGTGTGGTTCCTATGGTGTTTCTAGGTGGTTGGTAGTGTCCAAATTACTATAGAGTTTTTATAATGTTTTTGGCAATTGATTTATATATCATCAAAAGGAGCCCATAAGTTTTTCAGAAATAATTTCAATAGGTCAGATGTGGACAATTCTATATGGCCTAGGAACCATCAAAAGGAGTCTATGAGTATGTAGAAAGTTCAAGATCAAGTACACATGGGCAAGAAATACAGTCTTTAGGTCAAATATCTGTCTGGCTAAAATAACATGATAAGAGGTCATTCTGTATAGTATCCTGATTTTCAAAGAACACCTTAGCCAGAAATATGTTCAGTAGTTAAAATAAGGACTCTTGTATGGCTTCAGTAACATCAAAAGAAGTTAATGAGTATGTTTAGAATGTTCAAGATCAAGTACTCGTGGGCCAGAACTATATTCAGTAGGTCAAAAAGGAACCTATCTATAGCTCATGTAATATCAGAAGGAGTCTAAAAGTTTTTCTTGTTTAAAAACTTTTGAGGACCCTTTGACCAGACATGAGTTAAATACTTAAGATATGGACATTCTATATGCCTTAAGAAGCATCAAAAGGAGTCTATGAGAATTTATACAAAAAGTTCGAGACCTAGTACTCGTCGGCAAGGACTATGTTTGTGGGTCAATGAGGAACCTCTAGGCCTAGAAAGCAGTCTAAGAAGTAGCATAAGAAGTAGTCTATTTTTTATGTATAGAAAGTTCAATATCAGGTACTCGTGGGACAGATATATGTTCAGTATATGTTCAAATATCTTCCTGCTCATAAAACATCATAAGTAGTAAATATCAATGTATAGTAACCTAATGATATAGTAACCTATGTTCAGTAGGTCAAATAGGAACCTTTGTATAGCTTATCATCAAAAGGTGTCTAATAAGCTTATATTGCTTAAAAACTTTTGAGGTCCCTTTTACCAGAAATGAGTTCAATAGCTATACTATGCACTGTAAAGCTCATGTGTTGTTTTCTCGTCTGTGCACAAATAAATTAGTTTGTAAAATAGAAATGCATGCAAAATCACGTTATATCTTTTCATTGCAACGAGGAACAAGTTAGATATGTCATGCAATGCACTGAAACCCATGTTAGGTGTTTTCTTTTCACTGCAGAGAGGTTTTTGCGTGGATATGCATAACGAGAAACAAGTTAGATATGTCATGCAATGCAATGAAACACATCTTAGGTGTTTTCTTTTTATTGCACAGAGGTTAGTTATTCCGTGCATATGAATAACGAGTAACAAGTTAGATATGTCAGGCAATGCACTGAAACACATCTTAGGTGTTTTCTTTTCACTGCACAGAGCGAGTTATTGCTTGCATATGCATAACGAGAAACAAGTTAGATCTGTCATGCAATGCACTGAAACACATCTTAGGTGTTTTCTTTTCACTGCACAGAGGTTAGTTATTGCGTGCATATGCATAACGAGGAACAAGTTAGATAGGTCATGCAATGCGATGAAACACATCTTAGGTGTTTTCTTTTCATTGCACAGAGGATAGTTATTGCATGCATACATATCGAGGAACAAGTTAGATTAGGTCATGCAATGCATTGAAACACATCTTAGTTGTTTTCTTTTCATTGCACAGAGGTTATTGCGTGCATATGCATAACGAGGAACAAGTTAGATATGTCATGCAATGCAATGAAACACATCTTAGGTGTTTTCTTTTCATTGCACAGAGGTTAGTTATTGCGTGCATATGCATAACGAGTAACAAGTTAGATCTGTCATGCAATGCACTGAAACACATCTTAGGTGTTTTCTTTTCACTGCACAGAGGTTAGTTATTGCGTGCATATGCATAACGAGGAACAAGTTAGATCTGTCATGCAATGCGATGAAACACATCTTAGGTGTTTTCTTTTAATTGCACAGAGGTTAGTTATTGCGTGCATATGCATAACGACTAACGAGTAACAAGTTAGATCTGTCTTGCAATGCAATGAAGCACATCTTAGGTGTTTTCTTTTCATTGCACAGAGGATAGTTATTGCATGCATACATAACGAGGAACAAGTTAGATATGTCATGCAATGCAATGAAACACATCTTAGGTATTTTCTTTTCATTGCACAGAGGTTAGTTATTCCGTGCATATGCATAACGAGGAACAAGTTAGATAGGTCATGCAATGCGATGAAACACATCTTAGGTGTTTTCTTTTCATTGCACAGAGGATAGTTATTGCATGCATACATAACGAGGAACAAGTTAGATTAGGTCATGCAATGCATTGAAACACATCTTAGTTGTTTTCTTTTCATTGAATAGAGGTTATTGCGTGCATATGCATAACGAGGAACAAGTTAGATATGTCATGCAATGCAATGAAACACATCTTAGGTGTTTTCTTTTCATTGCACAGAGGTTAGTTATTCCGTGCATATGAATAACGAGTAACAAGTTAGATATGTCATGTAATGCACTGAAACACATCTTAGGTGTTTTCTTTTCACTGCACAGAGCGAGTTATTGCTTGCATATGCATAACGAGAAACAAGTTAGATCTGTCATGCAATGCACTGAAACACATCTTAGGTGTTTTCTTTTCACTGCACAGAGGTTAGTTATTGCGTGCATATGCATAACGAGGAACAAGTTAGATAGGTCATGCAATGCGATGAAACACATCTTAGGTGTTTTCTTTTCATTGCACAGAGGATAGTTATTGCATGCATACATATCGAGGAACAAGTTAGATTAGGTCATGCAATGCATTGAAACACATCTTAGTTGTTTTCTTTTCATTGCACAGAGGTTATTGCGTGCATATGCATAACGAGGAACAAGTTAGATATGTCATGCAATGCAATGAAACACATCTTAGGTGTTTTCTTTTCATTGCACAGAGGTTAGTTATTGCGTGCATATGCATAACGAGTAACAAGTTAGATCTGTCATGCAATGCACTGAAACACATCTTAGGTGTTTTCTTTTCACTGCACAGAGGTTAGTTATTGCGTGCATATGCATAACGAGGAACAAGTTAGATCTGTCATGCAATGCGATGAAACACATCTTAGGTGTTTTCTTTTAATTGCACAGAGGTTAGTTATTGCGTGCATATGCATAACGACTAACGAGTAACAAGTTAGATCTGTCATGCAATGCACTGAAACACATCTTAGGTGTTTTCTTTTCACTGCACAGAGGTTAGTTATTGCGTGCATATGCATAACGAGGAACAAGTTAGATATGTCATGCAATGCAATTAAACACATCTTAGGTGTTTTCTTTTCATTGGACAGAGGTTAGTTATCGTGTGCATGTGCAAATGCAATCCTAAAGCACAAGCATTGCAAATCTCTTCGTTGCACAAGGAACAAGTTAGTGTGTGCATTGTAAAGCGATCGCTCTTTTGATGTTTTCTCGTCAAAACAGAAATTAATTAGTTGTAGAATGGAAGCGCATGGAAAAGCACTTGTGTTTTATCTTTTCTTTTCATTGCAAAGAAAAATAAGTTAGAAAATGTAAGAATTGCAATGAAACAACACACGTTATCCAGTCAAAGCAGAAGGAAGGGTTTAGTTCTTGAATGCAATAAAGTGCATATTACATATATGGTATTTTTGATGCACAACGTTCTTCATGCACAATCCACATCTCTTCATTGCACAAAGCAACGAGTGTTGTTTTATTGCAATGCATAAAATATCGAACTTGTTCTTCAATGCAATGAAAAGAAAATGTATGCATGTGCTTTCGCATGCATTTCTATTTTACAAACTAGATTGTTTGTGCACAGACAAGAAAACATCACGTTATGCCTTTTCATTGCAACGAAGAACAAGTTAGATTGTTATGCAATCCAAGGAAACTAGATATTAGGTGTTTTCTTTTCATTGCACAGAGAAACATGTTAGTTATTGCGTGCATATTCTTTAATGCACAACGTTAGACGTTAGATGTGTTTTCGTTGAACAACGGAATGAGTTAGATATTGAATGCGTTCCTCTGTTGCACAAAGGAACGAGTAAGTTATTGCATTGCACGACCGCTCAAGTGATGTTTTTTCGTCAGTGCACAAAAGAATTAGTAGTAGAATCCATACGAAAGAGTCAAAGGGTCTTCAAAGGTTTTAATAAATATTAACTTATTGACTTTTGATGATTTGTAAGCTATAGATAGGTTCCTTTTTGTCCTAGTGAACATATTTCTGGCTCACGGGTACTTGATTCTAAGCCATAGAGAAGTCCATATCTGACCTATTGTACTAATTTCTGGTCTATGTTTCCTCAAATGTTTTTAAATAATATCAACTGATAGACTCAATCTGATGTTATATACATAGGTTCCTTTTTGACCTACAAAACATGTTTCTAGCCTATGGGTAATTAATTGATCCTTCTCATGATATTATTTCAGCCAGAAAGATATTTGACCTACTGAACATATTTCTGGCCCAAAAGTACTTGATCTTGAACTTTCCATACATACTCAGAGACTCCAATAAATGCTTCCTAAGCCATGGAAAAGTCCATATCTGACCTTTTGAACTAATTTCTGGTCAAAGGTTCCTCAAAAACTTTAAAACGATATAGACTTATAGACTCCTTCTGATGTTATATTACATAGGTCAATTTTTGACCTCCAGGAACACTTTTATGGCCCACGGGTCCTTGGTATGTGGGTTATTATACCGAGAGATTTACTTCTCATGATGTCATTTCAGCCAGACAAAAATTTGACCTACTGAACATATATCTGGCCCAAAAGTACTTGACCTTGTACTTTCCATTCATACTCATAGACTCCAACAGATGCTTCCTAAGCCATAGAGAAGTCCATATCTGACATATTGAACTAATTTCTGGTCAAAGATTTCTCAAAAAGTTTGAAACAATATAAACTTTTAGACTCCTTCTGATGTTATATTAGATATACATAGGTCAATTTTGACCTCCATGAACACATTTGTGGCACATTTCCAGAAGAAAATGTGAAGTGCTTGAAGCGGCAAATCTCAGCACCCGGTTGCTAGGGTGTTCTGAGAGGTTGCTACGGTGTTCTGGGTGGTTGCTAGGTGTTTTTTTTAGGGTATTCTTGGTGGTTGCTATGGCGTTGCTATGCGGTTGTTAGGGTATTCTGGGTGGTTGCGAAGGTGTTCTGGGTGGTTGATAGGGTGTTGCTAGGCGGTTAATGGGGTGTTAATGGTGGTTGCTAGGGTGTTGCCAGATGGTTGCTGGGTTGTTCTGGTTTGTTTCTAGGGTGTTCTGGATGGTTGCTAGGCTGTTGCTTGGTGGTTGCTACGGTGTTCTGGGTGGTTGCTAGGTGTTTTTTTAGGGTATTCCGGGTGGTTGCTATGGTGTTGTTATGCGGTTGCTAGGGTATTGTGGGTGGTTGCGAAGGTGTTCTGGGTGGTTGCTAGGGTGTTGCTAGGCGGTTGCTGGGGTGTTAATGGTGGTTGCTAGGGTGTTGCCAGATGGTTGCTGGGGTGTTCTGGTTTGTTTATAGGGTGTTCTGGATGGTTGCTAGGCTGTTGCTTGGTGGTTGCTAGGGTGTTCTGGTTGGTTGGAGATTTACTTCTCATGATGTCATTTCAGCCAGAAAAATATTTTACCTACTGAACATGTTTCTGGTCCAAAAATACTTGATCTTGAACTTTCCACACATATTCACAGACTATGTAATATAACATTCTGATGTTATATGACATAGGTCAATTTTTGACCTCCATGAACACTTTTATGGCCCACGGGTACTTGGATCTGTTGGTTAATATACCGAGAGATTTAAATCTCATGATGTCATTTCAGCCAGACAAATATTTGGGCTACTGAACATGTTTCTGGCCCAAAAGTTCTTGATCTTGAACTTTCCATACAGACTCATAGACTCCAATAGATGCTTCCTAAGAAGCCATAGAGAAGTCCATATCTGACCTATTGAACTCATTTCTGGTGAAAAGTTCCTCAAAATAGTTTAAAACAATATAAACTTATAGATTCCTTCTGATGTTATATTAGCTATACATAGGTCAATTTTTGACCTCCAGGAACACATTTATGTCCCACGGGTACTTGATCTGTGGGTTAATATACCGATAGATTTACTTCCGTGATCTCATTGAACTCATTTCTTGTCAAATGTTCCTCAAAAAGTTTAAAACAATGTAAACTTTTAGACTTCTTCTGATGTTATATTAGATATACATAGATACATTTTTGATGACCAGGAACACATTTATGGCACATTTCCAGAAGAAAATATGAAGTGGAGCTTGAAGCGGCAAATCTCAGCACCCGGTTGCTAGGGTGTTCTGGGAGGTTGCTACAGTGTTCTGGGTGGTTGCTAGGTGGTTTTTTTTAGGGTATTCTGGGTGGTTGCTATGGTGTTGCTATGCGGTTGCTAGGGTATTCTGGGTGGTTGCGAAGGTTTTCTGGTTGGTTGTTAGGTTGTTGCTAGGCGGTTGCTGGGGTATTCTGGGTGGTTGCTATGGTGTTGCTATGTGGTTGCTAGGGTGTTGCTAGGCGATTGCTGGGGTGTTAATGGTGGTTTCTAGGGTGTTGCCAGATGGTTGCTGGGGTGTTCTGGTTTGTTTATAGGGTGTTCTGGATGGTTGCTAGGTTGTTGCTTGGTGGTTGCTAGGGTGTTCTGGTTGGTTGGAGATTTACTTCTCATGATGTCATTTCAGCCAGAAAAATATTTTACCTACTGAACATGTTTCTGGTCCAAAAATACTTGATCTTGAACTTTCCACACATACTCACAGACTATATAATATAACATTCTGATGTTATATTACATGGGTCAATTTTTGACCTCCATGAACACTTTTATGGCCCACGGGTACTTGATCTGTGTGTTAATGTACCGAGAGATTTACATCTCATGATGTCATTTCAGCCAGACAAATATTTGACCTACTGAACATGTTTCTGGTCCAAAAGTTCTTGATCTTGAACTTTCCATACAGACTCATAGACTCCAATAGATGCTTCCTAAGAAGCCATAGAGAAGTCCATATCTGACATATTGAACTCATTTCTCGTCAAGGGTTTCTCAAATAGTTTAAAACAATATAGACTTTTAGACTCCTTCTAATGTTATATTAGATATACATAGGTCAATTTTGACCTCCATGAACACATTTATGGCACATTTCCTGAAGAAAATGTGAAGTGGAGCTTGAAGCGGCAAATCTCAGCACCCGGTTGCTAGGGTATTCTGGGTGGTTGCGAAGGTGTTCTGGGTGGTTGCTAGGGTGTTGCTATGTGGTTGCTAGGGTATTCTGGGTGGTTGTGAAGCTGTTCTGGGTGGTTGCTAGGGTGTTGCAAGGCGGTTGCTAGGGTATTCTGGGTGGTTGTGAAGCTGTTCTGGGTGGTTGCTAGGGTGTTGCAAGGCGGTTGCTAGGGTATTCTGGGTGGTTGCGAAGGTGTTCTGGGTGGTTGGTAGGTTTTTTTTAGGGTATTCTGGGTGGTTGCTATGGTGTTGCTATGCGGTTGCTAGGGTATTCTGGGTGGTTGCGAAGGTGTTCTGGGTGGTTGCTAGAGTGTTGCTATGTGGTTGCTAGGGTATTCTGGGTGGTTGTGAAGCTGTTCTGGGTGGTTGCTAGGGTGTTGCAAGGCGGTTGCTAGGGTATTCTGGGTGGTTGCGAAGGTGTTCTGGGTGGTTGCTGGGTTGTTCTGGGTGGTTGCTATGCTGTTGCTTGGTGGTTGCTAGGGTGTTCTGGTTGGTTGGAGATTTATTTTTCATGATGTCATTTCAGCCAGAAAAATATTTTACCTACTAAACATGTTTCTGGCCCAAAAGTACTAGATCTTGAACTTTCCATACATATTCATAGACTATGTAATAATATAACATTCTGATGTTATATTACATAGGTCAATTTTTGACCTCCATGAATACTTTTATGGCCCACGGGTACTTGATCTGTGGGTTAATATACAGAGAGATTTACATCTCATGATGTCATTTCAGCCAGAGAAATATTTGACCTACTTTTTCTGGCCCAAAAGTTCTTGATCTTGAACTTTCCATACAGACTCATAGACTCCAATAGATGAACCTGGCAACTGCCTAGCAACATTAGCACCTAGCAACCACATAAAAACACCATAGCAACCACCCAGAATACCCTAACAACCACCTAGCAACCACACAGAACACCCTGGTAACCGGGTGGTGAGATTTGCCACTTCAGGCTCAACTTCACATTTTCTTCTGGAAATGTGCCATAAATGTGTTCCTGGTGGTCAAAAATGTGTCTATGTATATCTAATCTAACATCAGAAGAAGTCTAAAAGTTTACATTGTTTTAAACTTTTTGAGGAACCTTTGACCAGAAATGAGTTCAATGACATCACGAGAAGTAAATCTATCGGTATATTAACTCACAGATCAAGTACCCGTGGGACATAAATGTGTTCCTGGAGGTCAAAAATTGACCTATATATATCTAATATAATTGACCAATGTATATCTTATATAACATCAGAAGGAGGTCAAATATTTGTCTGGCTGAAATTACATCATGAGAAGTAAATCTCTCGGTATACTCACCCATAGATCAAGTACCTGTGGGCCATAAAAGTATTCATGGAGGTCAAAAATTGACCTATGTAGTATAACATCAGAATGTTATATTACATAGTCTATGAATATGTATGGAAAGTTCAAGATCTAGTACTTTTGGGCCAGAAACATGTTTAGTAGGTAAAATATTTTTCTGGCTGAAATGACATCATGAGAAATAAATCTCCAACCAATCAGAACACCCTAGCAACCACCAAGCAACAGCATAGCAACCACCCAGAACACCCTAGAAACAAACCAAAACAACCCAGCAACCACCCAAAACACCTTCGCAACCACCCAGAATACCCTAGCAACCGCCTAGCAACACCCTAGCAACCACCCCGAACAGCTTCGCAACCACCCAGAATACCCTAGCAACCACATAGCAACAACCTAGCAACCAACCAGAACACCTTCGCAACCACCCAGAATACCCTAGCAACCGCATAGCAACACCTTAGCAACCACCCAGAATACCCTAAAAAAAAACCTACCAACCACCCAGAACACCGTAGCAACCTCCCAGAACACCCTAGCAACCGGGTGCTGAGATTTGCAGCTTCAAGCTCCACTTCACATTTTCTTCAGGAAATGTGCCATAAATGTGTTCATGGAGGTCAAATTTGACCTATGTATATCTAATTTAACATCAGAAGGAGTCTAAAAGTCTATATTGTTTTAAACTTTTTGAGAAACCTTTGACCCGAAATGAGTTCAATATGTCAGATATGGACTTCTCTGTGGCTTAGGAATCATCTGTTGGAGTCTATGAGTATGTTTGGAAAGTTCAAGATCAAGTGCTTTTGGGCAAGAAACATGTTCAGTAGGTCAAATATTTGTCTGGCTGAAATGACATCATGAGATGTAAATCTCTTGGTATATTAACCAACAGATCCAAGTACCAGTGGGCCATAAAAGTGTTCATGGAGGTCAAAAATTGACCTATGTAATATAACATCAGAATGTTACATTACATAGTCTGTGAGTATGTGTGGAAAGTTCAAGATCAAGTATTTTTGGACCAGAAACATGTTCAGTAGGTAAAATATTTTTCTGGCTGAAATGACATCATGAGAAGTAAATCTCCAACCAACCAGAACACCCTAGCAACCACCAAGCAACAGCCTAGCAACCATCCAGAACACCCTATAAACAAACCAGAACACCCCAGCAACCATCTGGCAACACCCTAGCAACCACCATTAACACCCCAGCAACCGCCTAGCAACACCCTAGCAACCACCCACAATACCCTAGCAACCGCATAACAACACCATAGCAACCACCCGGAATACCCTAAAAAAACACCTAGCAACCACCCAGAACACCGTAGCAACCTCCCAGAACACCCTAGCAACCGGTTGGATTTAGCTCTTAACTAATAAATTCTTTTGTAATATAATGTAATATGATATAAACTAATCAATATGTTTATATTGTTTGAAACCTTTTGAGGACCCTTTTACCATAACAATATAAACTTCTAGAGTCCATCTGATGTTGTATTAGCTATACATGGGTCAATTTTTGACCTATGTAACACATTTATGGCACATTTCCAGAAGAAAATGTGAAGTACTGCTTGCAGTGGCAAATCTCACCACCCGGTTGCTAGGGTGTTCCCGGTGGTTGCTACAGTGTTCTGGGTGGTTGCTAGGTGGTTGTTAGGGTATTCCGGGTGGTTGCTAGGGTGTTGCTAGGGTGTTCTGGGTGGTTACTAGGGTGTTGCTAGGTGGTTGCTAGGGTGTACTGGGTGGTTGCTTGGGTGTTGCTACGGTTGGTTGCTTGGTAGGGTGTTGCTAAGGTGTTCTGGGTGGTTGCTAGGTGGTTGCTAGAGTGTTGCTAAGGTGTTCTGGGTGGTTGCTAGGGTGATTTAGGTGGTTACTATGGTAGTCTGTGTGGTTCCTATGGTGTTTCTAGGTGGTTGGTAGTGTCCAAATTACTATAGAGTTTTTATAATGTTTTTGGCAATTGATTTATATATCATCAAAAGGAGCCCATAAGTTTTTCAGAAATAATTTCAATATGTCAGATGTGGACAATTCTATATGGCCTGGGAACCATCAAAAGGAGTCTATGAGTATGTAGAAAGTTCAAGATCAAGTACACATGGGCAAGAAATACAGTCTTTAGGTCAAATATCTGTCTGGCTAAAATAACATGATAAGAGGTCATTCTGTATAGTATCCTGATTTTCAAAGAACACCTTAGCCAGAAATATGTTCAGTAGTTAAAATAAGGACTCTTGTATGGCTTCAGTAACATCAAAAGGAGTTAATGAGTATGTTTAGAATGTTCAAGATCAAGTACTCGTGGGCCAGAACTATATTCAGTAGGTCAAAAAGGAACCTATCTATAGCTCATGTAATATCAGAAGGAGTCTAAAAGTTTTTCTTGTTTAAAAACTTTTGAGGACCCTTTGACCAGACATGAGTTAAATACTTAAGATATGGACATTCTATATACCTTAAGAAGCATCAAAAGGAGTCTATGAGAATTTATACAAAAAGTTCGAGACCTAGTACTCGTCGGCAAGGACTATGTTTGTGGGTCAATGAGGAACCTCTAGGCCTAGAAAGCAGTCTAAGAAGTAGCATAAGAAGTAGTCTATTTTTTATGTATAGATGTATAGAAAGTTCAATATCAGGTACTCGTGGGACAGATATATGTTCAGTATATGTTCAAAGTAAATATCAATGTATAGTAACCTAATGATATAGTAACCTATGTTCAGTAGGTCAAATAGGAACCTTTGTATAGCTTATCATCAAAAGGTGTCTAATAAGCTTATATTGCTTAAAAATGTTTGAGGTCCCTTTTACCAGAAATGAGTTCAATAGCTATACTATGCACTGTAAAGCTCATGTGTTGTTTTCTCGTCTGTGCACAAATAAATTAGTTTGTAAAATAGAAATGCATGCAAAATCACGTTATATCTTTTCATTGCAACGAGGAACAAGTTAGATATGTCATGCAATGCGACGAAACACATCTCAGGTGTTTTCTTTTCATTGCACAGAGGTTAGTTAAAGCGTGCATACGCATAACGAGGAACAAGTTAGATATGTCATGCAATGCACTGAAACCCATGTTAGGTGTTTTCTTTTCACTGCAGAGAGGTTTTTGCGTGGATATGCATAACGAGAAACAAGTTATATCTATCATGCAATGCAATGAAACACATCTTAGGTGTTTTCTTTTTATTGCACAGAGGTTAGTTATTACGTGCATATGCATAACGAGGAACAAGTTAGATATGTCAGGCAATGCACTGAAACCCATGTTAGGTGTTTTCTTTTCACTGCAGAGAGGTTACTTATTTGCGTGCATATGCATAACGAGAAACAAGTTATATCTATCATGCAATGCAATGAAACACATCTTAGGTGTTTTCTTTTTATTACACAGAGGTTAGTTATTACGTGCATATGCATTACGAGGAACAAATTAGATATGTCATGCAATGCACTGAAACCCATGTTAGGTGTTTTCTTTTCACTGCAAGAAAGGTTAGCTATTTGCGTGCATATGCATAACGAGAAACAAGTTATATCTATCTTGCAATGCAATGAAGCACATCTTAGGTGTTTTCTTTTCATTGCACAGAGGATAGTTATTGCATGCATACATAACGAGGAACAAGTTAGATATGTCATGCAATGCAATGAAACACATCTTAGGTATTTTCTTTTCATTGCACAGAGGTTAGTTATTCCGTGCATATGCATAACGAGGAACAAGTTAGATAGGTCATGCAATGCGATGAAACACATCTTAGGTGTTTTCTTTTCACTGCACAGAGCGAGTTATTGCGTGCATATGCATAACGAGAAACAAGTTAGATCTGTCAAGCAATGCACTGAAACACATCTTAGGTGTTTTCTTTTCACTGCACAGAGCGAGTTATTGCGTGTATATGCATAACGAGAAACAAGTTAGATCTGTCATGCAATGCACTGAAACACATCTTAGGTGTTTTGTTTTCACTGCACAGAGGTTAGTTATTGCGTGCATATCCATAACGAGGAACATGTTAGATAGGTCATGCAATGCGATAAAACACATCTTAGGTGTTTTCTTTTCATTGCACAGAGGATAGTTATTGCATGCATACATATCGAGGAACAAGTTAGATTAGGTCATGCAATGCATTGAAACACATCTTAGTTGTTTTCTTTTCATTGCACAGAGATTATTGCGTGCATATGCATAACGAGGAACAAGTTAGATATGTCATGCAATGCAATGAAACACATCTTAGGTGTTTTCTTTTCATTGCACAGAGGTTAGTTATTGCGTGCATATGCATAACGAGTAACAAGTTAGATCTGTCATGCAATGCACTGAAACACATCTTAGGTGTTTTCTTTTCACTGCACAGAGGTTAGTTATTGCGTGCATAGGCATAATGAGGAACAAGTTAGATATGTCATGCAATGCAATGAAACACATATGGTGTTTTCTTTTCATTGGACAGAGGTTGGTTATCGTGTGCATGTGCAATGCAATCCTAAAGCACAAGCATTGCAAATCTCTTCGTTGCACAAGGAACAAGTTAGTGTGTGCATTGTAAAGCGATCGCTCTTTTGATGTTTTCTCGTCAAAACAGAAATTAATTAGTTGTAGAATGGAAGTGCATGGAAAAGCACTTGTGTTTTATCTTTTCTTTTCATTGCAAAGAAAAATAAGTTCGAAAATGTAAGAATTGCAATGAAACAACACACGTTATCCAGTCAAAGCAGAAGGAAGTGTTTAGTTCTTGAATGCAATAAAGTGCATATTACATATATGGTATTTTTGATGCACAACGTTCTTCATGCACAATCCACATCTCTTCATTGCACAAAGCAACGAGTGTTGTTTTATTGCAATGCATAAAATATCGAACTTGTTCCTCATTGCAACGAAGAACAAGTTAGATTGTTATGCAATCCAAGGAAACTAGATATTAGGTGTTTTCTTTTCATTGCACAGAGAAACATGTTAGTTATTGCGTGCATATTCTTTAATGCACAACGTTAGACGTTAGATGTGTTTTCGTTGAACAACGGAATGAGTTAGATATTGAATGCGTTCCTCTGTTGCACAAAGGAACGAGTAAGTTATTGCATTGCACGACCGCTCAAGTGATGTTTTTTCGTCAGTGCACAAAAGAATTAGTAGTAGAATCCATGCGAAAGAGTCAAAGGGTCTTCAAAGGTTTTAATAAATATTAACTTATTGACTTTTGATGATTTGTAAGCTATAGATAGGTTCCTTTTTGTCCTAGTGAACATATTTCTGTCTCACGGGTACTTGATTCTAAGTCATAGAGAAGTCCATATCTGACCTATTGTACTAATTTCTGGTCTATGTTTCCTCAAATGTTTTTAAATAATATCAACTGATAGACTCAATCTGATGTTATATACATAGGTTCCTTTTTGACCTACAAAACATGTTTCTAGCCTATGGGTAATTAATTGATCCTTCTCATGATATTATTTCAGCCAGAAAGATATTTGACCTACTGAACATATTTCTGGCCCAAAAGTACTTGATCTTGAACTTTCCATACATACTCATAGACTCCAATAAATGCTTCCTAAGCCATGGAAAAGTCCATATCTGACCTTTTGAACTAATTTCTGGTCAAAGGTTCCTCAAAAACTTTAAAACGATATAAACTTATAGACTCCTTCTGATGTTATATTACATAGGTCAATTTTTGACCTCCAGGAACACTTTTATGGACCACGGGTCCTTGGTATGTGGGTTATTATACCGAGAGATTTACTTCTCATGATGTCATTTCAGCCAGACAAAAATTTGACCTACTGAACATGTTTCTGGCCCAAAAGTACTTGATCTTGAACTTTCCAAACATACTCATAGACTCCAACAGATGCTTTCTAAGCCATAGAGAAGTCCATATCTGACCTATTGAACTCATTTCTGGTCAAAGGATCCTCAAAAGGTTTTAAACAATATAAACTTATAGACTCCTGATGTTACATTAGCTATACATAGGTCAATTTTTGACCTTCAGAAACACATTTATGGTCCACGGGTATTTGATGTTTGGGTTAATGTACCGAGAGCTTTGCTTCTCATGATGTAATTTCAGCCATAAATATATTTGACCTACTGAACATATATCTGGCCCAAAAGTACTTGACCTTGTACTTTCCATTCATACTCATAGACTCCAACAGATGCTTCCTAAGCCATAGAGAAGTCCATATCTGACATATTGAACTAATTTCTGGTCAAAGATTTCTCAAAAAGTTTGAAACAATATAAACTTTTAGACTCCTTCTGATGTTATATTAGATATACATAGGTCAATTTTGACCTCCATGAACACATTTATGGCACATTTCCAGAAGAAAATGTGAAGTGCTTGAAGCGGCAAATCTCAGCACCCGGTTGCTAGGGTGTTCTGGGAGGTTGCTACGGTGTTCTGGGTGGTTGCTAGGTGTTTTTTTTAGGGTATTCTTGGTGGTTGCTATGGAGTTGCTATGCGGTTGTTAGGGTATTCTGGTTGGTGCGAAGGTGTTCTGGGTGGTTGATAGGGTGTTGCTAGGCGGTTAATGGGGTGTTAATGGTGGTTGCTAGGGTGTTGCCAGATGGTTGCTGGGTTGTTCTGGTTTGTTTCTAGGGTGTTCTGGATGGTTGCTAGGCTGTTGCTTGGTGGTTGCTAGGGTGGTCTGGTTGGTTGGAGATTTACTTCTCATGATGTCATTTCAGCCAGAAAAATATTTTACCTACTGAACATGTTTCTGGTCCAAAAATACTTGATCTTGAACTTTCCACACATATTCACAGACTATGTAATATAACATTCTGATGTTATATGACATAGGTCAATTTTTGACCTCCATGAACACTTTTATGGCCCACGGGTACTTGGATCTGTTGGTTAATATACCGAGAGATTTAAATCTCATGATGTCATTTCAGCCAGACAAATATTTGACCTACTGAACATGTTTCTGGCCCAAAAGTTCTTGATCTTGAACTTTCCATACAGACTCATAGACTCCAATAGATGCTTCCTAAGAAGCCATAGAGAAGTCCATATCTGACCTATTGAACTCATTTCTGGTGAAAAGTTCCTCAAAATAGTTTAAAACAATATAAACTTATAGATTCCTTCTGATGTTATATTAGCTATACATAGGTCAATTTTTGACCTCCAGGAACACATTTATGTCCCACGGGTACTTGATCTGTGGGTTAATATACCGATAGATTTACTTCTCGTGATCTCATTGAACTCATTTCTTGTCAAAGGTTCCTCAAAAAGTTTAAAACAATGTAAACTTTTAGACTTCTTCTGATGTTATATTAGATATACATAGATCAATTTTTGACGACCAGGAACACATTTATGGCACATTTCCAGAAGAAAATATGAAGTGGAGCTTGAAGTGGCAAATCTCAGCACCCGGTTGCTAGGGTGTTCTGGGAGGTTGCTACAGTGTTCTGGGTGGTTGCCAGGTGGTTTTTTTAGGGTATTCTGGGTGGTTGCTATGGTGTTGCTATGCGGTTGCTAGGGTATTCTGGGTGGTTGCGAAGGTGTTCTGGGTGGTTGTTAGAGTGTTGCTAGGCGGTTGCTAGGGTATTCGGGGTGGTTGCTATGGTGTTGCTATGTGGTTGCTAGGGTGTTGCTAGGCGATTGCTGGGGTGTTAATGGTGGTTTCTAGGGTGTTGCCAGATGGTTGCTGGGGTGTTCTGGTTTGTTTAAAGGGTGTTCTGGATGGTTGCTAGGCTGTTGCTTGGTGGTTGCTAGGGTGTTCTGGTTGGTTGGAGATTTACTTCTCATGATGTCATTTCAGCCAGAAAAATATTTTACCTACTGAACATGTTTCTGGTCCAAAAATACTTGATCTTGAACTTTCCACACATACTCACAGACTATGTAATATAACATTCTGATGTTATATTACATAGGTCAATTTTTGACCTCCATGAACACTTTTATTGCCAACGGGTACTTGATCTGTGTGTTAATGTACCAAGAGATTTACATCTCATGATGTCATTTCAGCCAGACAAATATTTGACCTACTGAACATGTTTCTGGTCCAAAAGTTCTTGATCTTGAACTTTCCATACAGACTCATAGACTCCAATAGATGCTTCCTAAGAAGCCATAGAGAAGTCCATATCTGACATATTGAACTCATTTCTCGTCAAGGGTTTCTCAAATAGTTTAAAACAATATAGACTTTTAGACTCCTTCTGATGTTATATTAAATATACATAGGTCAATTTTGACCTCCATGAACACATTTATGGCACATTTCCTGAAGAAAATGTGAAGTGGAGCTTGAAGCGGCAAATCTCAGCACCCGGTTGCTAGGGTGTTCTGGGAGGTTGCTACGGTGTTCTGGGTGGTTGGTAGGTTTTTTTTTAGGGTATTCTGGGTGGTTGCTATGGTGTTGCTATGCGGTTGCTAGGGTATTCTGGGTGGTTGCGAAGGTGTTGTGGGTGGTTGCTAGGGTGTTGCTATGTGGTTGCTAGGGTATTCTGGGTGGTTGTGAAGCTGTTCTGGGTGGTTGCTAGGGTGTTGCAAGGCAGTTGCTAGGGTATTCTGGGTGGTTGCGAAGGTGTTCTGGGTGGTTGCTGGGTTGTTCTGGGTGGTTGCTATGCTGTTGCTTGGTGGTTGCTAGGGTGTTCTGGTTGGTTGGAGATTTATTTTTCATGATGTCATTTCAGCCAGAAAAATATTTTACCTACTAAACATGTTTCTGGCCCAAAAGTACTAGATCTTGAACTTTCCATACATATTCATAGACTATGTAATAATATAACATTCTGATGTTATATTACATAGGTCAATTTTTGACCTCCATGAATACTTTTATGGCCCACGGGTACTTGATCTGTGGGTTAATATACAGAGAGATTTACATCTCATGATGTCATTTCAGCCAGAGAAATATTTGACCTACTTTTTCTGGCCCAAAAGTTCTTGATCTTGAACTTTCCATACAGACTCACAGACTCCAATAGATGAACCTGGCAACCGCCTAGCAACATTAGCACCTAGCAACCACATAAAAACACCATAGCAACCACCCAGAATACCCTAACAACCACCATCAACCACACAGAACACCCTGGTAACCGGGTGGTGAGATTTGCCACTTCAGGCTCAACTTCACATTTTCTTCTGGAAATGTGCCATAAATGTGTTCCTGGTGGTCAAAAATGTGTCTATGTATATCTAATCTAACATCAGAAGAAGTCTAAAAGTTTACATTGTTTTAAACTTTTTGAGGAACCTTTGACCAGAAATGAGTTCAATGACATCACGAGAAGTAAATCTATCGGTATATTAACTCACAGATCAAGTACCCGTGGGACATAAATGTGTTCCTGGAGGTCAAAAATTGACCTATATATATCTAATATAATTGACCAATGTATATCTTATATAACATCAGAAGGAGGTCAAATATTTGTCTGGCTGAAATTACATCATGAGAAGTAAATCTCTCGGTATACTCACCCATAGATCAAGTACCCGTGGGCCATAAATGTGTTCCTGGAGGTCAAAAATTGACCTATGTATAGCTAATATAACATCAGAAGGAATCTATAAGTTTATATTGTTTTAAACTATTTTGAGGAACTTTTCACCAGAAATGAGTTCAATAGGTCAGATATGGACTTCTCTATGGCTTCTTAGGAAGTCTATGAATACGTCTATTGGAGTCTATGAGTCTGTATGGAAAGTTCAAGATCAAGAACTTTTGGGCCAGAAACATGTTCAGTAGGTCAAATATTTGTCTGGCTGAAATGACATCATGAGATGTAAATCTCTCTGTATATTAACCCACAGATCAAGTACCTGTGGGCCATAAAAGTATTCATGGAGGTCAAAAATTGACCTATGTAGTATAACATCAGAATGTTATATTACATAGTCTATGAATATGTATGGAAAGTTCAAGATCTAGTACTTTTGGGCCAGAAACATGTTTAGTAGTTAAAATATTTTTCTGGCTAAAATGACATCATGAGAAATAAATCTCCAACCAACCAGAACACCCTAGCAACCACCAAGCAACAGCATAGCAACCACCCAGAACACCCTAGAAACAAACCAAAACAACCCAGCAACCACCCAAAACACCTTCGCAACCACCCAGAATACCCTAGCAACCGCCTAGCAACACCCTAGCAACCACCCCGAACAGCTTCGCAACCACCCAGAATACCCTAGCAACCACATAGCAACACCCTAGCAACCGACCAGAACACCTTGGCAACCACCCAGAATACCCTAGCAACCGCATAGCAACACCTTAGCAACCACCCAGAATACCCTAAAAAAAAAACTACCAACCACCCAGAACACCGTAGCAACCTCCCAGAACACCCTAGCAACCGGGTGCTGAGATTTGCCGCTTCAAGCTCCACTTCACATTTTCTTCAGGAAATGTGCCATAAATGTGTTCATGGAGGTCAAATTTGACCTATGTATATCTAATTTAACATCAGAAGGAGTCTAAAAGTCTATATTGTTTTAAACTTTTTGAGAAACCTTTGACCCGAAATGAGTTTAATATGTCAGATATGGACTTCTCTGTGGCTTAGGAATCATCTGTTGGAGTCTATGAGTATGTTTGGAAAGTTCAAGATCAAGTACTTTTGGGCAAGAAACATGTTCAGTAGGTCAAATATTTGTCTGGCTGAAATGACATCATGAGATGTAAATCTCTTGGTATATTAACCAACAGATCCAAGTACCCGTGGGCCATAAAAGTGTTCATGGAGGTCAAAAATTGACCTATGTAATATAACATCAGAATGTTATATTACATAGTCTGTGAGTATGTGTGGAAAGTTCAAGATCAAGTATTTTTGGACCAGAAACATGTTTAGTAGGTAAAATATTTTTCTGGCTGAAATGACATCATGAGAAGTAAATCTCCAACCAACCAGAACACCCTAGCAACCACCAAGCAACAGCCTAGCAACCATCCAGAACACCCTAAAAAAAAAAAACCAGAACACCCCAGCAACCATCTGGCAACACCCTAGCAACCACCATTAACACCCTAGCAACCGCCTAGCAACACCCTAGCAACCACCCCGAACAGCTTCGCAACCACCCAGAATACCCTAGCAACCACATAGCAACACCCTAGCAACCAACCAGAACACCTTCGCAACCAACCAGAATACCCTAGTAATCGCATAGCAACACCTTAGCAACCACCCAGAATACCCTAAAAAAAAAACTACCAACCACCCAGAAAACCGTAGCAACCTCCCAGAACACTCTAGCTACCGGGTGCTGAGATTTGCCGCTTCAAGCTCCACTTCACATTTTCTTCAGGAAATGTGCCATAAATGTGTTCATGGAGGTCAAATTTGACCTATGTATATCTAATTTAACATCAGAAGGAGTCTAAAAGTCTATATTGTTTTAAACTTTTTGAGAAACCTTTGACCCGAAATGAGTTCAATATGTCAGATATGGACTTCTCTGTGGCTTAGGAATCATCTGTTGGAGTCTATGAGTATGTTTGGAAAGTTCAAGATCAAGTACTTTTGGGCAAGAAACATGTTCAGTAGGTCAAATATTTGTCTGGCTGAAATGACATCATGAGATGTAAATCTCTTGGTATATTAACCAACAGATCCAAGTACCCGTGGGCCATAAAAGTGTTCATGGAGGTCAAAAATTGACCTATGTAATATAACATCAGAATGTTATATTACATAGTCTGTGAGTATGTGTGGAAAGTTCAAGATCAAGTATTTTTGGACCAGAAACATGTTCAGTAGGTAAAATATTTTTCTGGCTGAAATGACATCATGAGAAGTAAATCTCCAACCAACCAGAACACCCTAGCAACCACCAAGCAACAGCCTAGCAACCATCCAGAACACCCTATAAACAAACCAGAACACCCCAGCAACCATCTGGCAACACCCTAGCAACCACCATTAACACCCCAGCAACCGCCTAGCAACACCCTAGCAACCACCCACAATACCCTAGCAACCGCATAACAACACCATAGCAACCACCCGGAATACCCTAAAAAAACACCTAGCAACCACCCAGAACACCGTAGCAACCTCCCAGAACACCCTAGCAACCGGTTGGATTTAGCTCTTAACTAATAAATTCTTTTGTAATATAATGTAATATGATATAAACTAATCAATATGTTTATATTGTTTGAAACCTTTTGAGGACCCTTTTACCATAACAATATAAACTTCTAGAGTCCATCTGATGTTGTATTAGCTATACATGGGTCAATTTTTGACCTATGTAACACATTTATGGCACATTTCCAGAAGAAAATGTGAAGTACTGCTTGCAGTGGCAAATCTCACCACCCGGTTGCTAGGGTGTTCCCGGTGGTTGCTACAGTGTTCTGGGTGGTTGCTAGGTGGTTGTTAGGGTATTCCGGGTGGTTGCTAGGGTGTTGCTAGGGTGTTCTGGGTGGTTACTAGGGTGTTGCTAGGTGGTTGCTAGGGTGTACTGGGTGGTTGCTTGGGTGTTGCTACGGTTGGTTGCTTGGTAGGGTGTTGCTAAGGTGTTCTGGGTGGTTGCTAGGTGGTTGCTAGAGTGTTGCTAAGGTGTTCTGGGTGGTTGCTAGGGTGATTTAGGTGGTTACTATGGTAGTCTGTGTGGTTCCTATGGTGTTTCTAGGTGGTTGGTAGTGTCCAAATTACTATAGAGTTTTTATAATGTTTTTGGCAATTGATTTATATATCATCAAAAGGAGCCCATAAGTTTTTCAGAAATAATTTCAATATGTCAGATGTGGACAATTCTATATGGCCTGGGAACCATCAAAAGGAGTCTATGAGTATGTAGAAAGTTCAAGATCAAGTACACATGGGCAAGAAATACAGTCTTTAGGTCAAATATCTGTCTGTCTAAAATAACATGATAAGAGGTCATTCTGTATAGTATCCTGATTTTCAAAGAACACCTTAGCCAGAAATATGTTCAGTAGTTAAAATAAGGACTCTTGTATGGCTTCAGTAACATCAAAAGGAGTTAATGAGTATGTTTAGAATGTTCAAGATCAAGTACTCGTGGGCCAGAACTATATTCAGTAGGTCAAAAAGGAACCTATCTATAGCTCATGTAATATCAGAAGGAGTCTAAAAGTTTTTCTTGTTTAAAAACTTTTGAGGACCCTTTGACCAGACATGAGTTAAATACTTAAGATATGGACATTCTATATGCCTTAAGAAGCATCAAAAGGAGTCTATGAGAATTTATACAAAAAGTTCGAGACCTAGTACTCGTCGGCAAGGACTATGTTTGTGGGTCAATGAGGAACCTCTAGGCCTAGAAAGCAGTCTAAGAAGTAGCATAAGAAGTAGTCTATTTTTTATGTATAGATGTATAGAAAGTTCAATATCAGGTACTCGTGGGACAGATATATGTTCAGTATATGTTCAAATATCTTCCTGCTCATAAAACATCATAAGTAGTAAATATCAATGTATAGTAACCTAATGATATAGTAACCTATGTTCAGTAGGTCAAATAGGAACCTTTGTATAGCTTATCATCAAAAGGTGTCTAATAAGCTTATATTGCTTAAAAATGTTTGAGGTCCCTTTTACCAGAAATGAGTTCAATAGCTATACTATGCACTGTAAAGCTCATGTGTTGTTTTCTCGTCTGTGCACAAATAAATTAGTTTGTAAAATAGAAATGCATGCAAAATCACGTTATATCTTTTCATTGCAACGAGGAACAAGTTAGATATGTCATGCAATGCGACGAAACACATCTCAGGTGTTTTCTTTTCATTGCACAGAGGTTAGTTAAAGCGTGCATACGCATAACGAGGAACAAGTTAGATATGTCATGCAATGCACTGAAACCCATGTTAGGTGTTTTCTTTTCACTGCAGAGAGGTTTTTGCGTGGATATGCATAACGAGAAACAAGTTATATCTATCATGCAATGCAATGAAACACATCTTAGGTGTTTTCTTTTTATTGCACATAGGTTAGTTATTACGTGCATATGCATAACGAGGAACAAGTTAGATATGTCAGGCAATGCACTGAAACCCATGTTAGGTGTTTTCTTTTCACTGCAGAGAGGTTACTTATTTGCGTGCATATGCATAACGAGAAACAAGTTATATCTATCATGCAATGCAATGAAACACATCTTAGGTGTTTTCTTTTTATTACACAGAGGTTAGTTATTACGTGCATATGCATTACGAGGAACAAATTAGATATGTCATGCAATGCACTGAAACCCATGTTAGGTGTTTTCTTTTCACTGCAGAGAGGTTACTTATTTGCGTGCATATGCATAACGAGAAACAAGTTATATCTATCATGCAATGCAATGAAACACATCTTAGGTGTTTTCTTTTAATTACACAGAGGTTAGTTATTACGTGCATATGCATTACGAGGAACAAATTAGATATGTCATGCAATGCACTGAAACCCATGTTAGGTGTTTTCTTTTCACTGCAAGAAAGGTTAGCTATTTGCGTGCATATGCATAACGAGAAACAAGTTATATCTATCTTGCAATGCAATGAAGCACATCTTAGGTGTTTTCTTTTCATTGCACAGAGGATAGTTATTGCATGCATACATAACGAGGAACAAGTTAGATATGTCATGCAATGCAATGAAACACATCTTAGGTATTTTCTTTTCATTGCACAGAGGTTAGTTATTCCGTGCATATGCATAACGAGGAACAAGTTAGATAGGTCATGCAATGCGATGAAACACATCTTAGGTGTTTTCTTTTCACTGCACAGAGCGAGTTATTGCGTGCATATGCATAACGAGAAACAAGTTAGATCTGTCAAGCAATGCACTGAAACACATCTTAGGTGTTTTCTTTTCACTGCACAGAGCGAGTTATTGCGTGTATATGCATAACGAGAAACAAGTTAGATCTGTCATGCAATGCACTGAAACACATCTTAGGTGTTTTGTTTTCACTGCACAGAGGTTAGTTATTGCGTGCATATCCATGACGAGGAACATGTTAGATAGGTCATGCAATGCGATAAAACACATCTTAGGTGTTTTCTTTTCATTGCACAGAGGATAGTTATTGCATGCATACATATCGAGGAACAAGTTAGATTAGGTCATGCAATGCATTGAAACACATCTTAGTTGTTTTCTTTTCATTGCACAGAGGTTATTGCGTGCATATGCATAACGAGGAACAAGTTAGATATGTCATGCAATGCAATGAAACACATCTTAGGTGTTTTCTTTTCATTGCACAGAGGTTAGTTATTGCGTGCATATGCATAACGAGTAACAAGTTAGATCTGTCATGCAATGCACTGAAACACATCTTAGGTGTTTTCTTTTCACTGCACAGAGGTTAGTTATTGCGTGCATATGCATAACGAGGAACAAGTTAGATCTGTCATGCAATGCGATGAAACACATCTTAGGTGTTTTCTTTTCACTGCACAGAGGTTAGTTATTGCGTGCATAGGCATAATGAGGAACAAGTTAGATAAGTCATGCAATGCAATGAAACACATATGGTGTTTTCTTTTCATTGGACAGAGGTTGGTTATCGTGTGCATGTGCAATGCAATCCTAAAGCACAAGCATTGCAAATCTCTTCGTTGCACAAGGAACAAGTTAGTGTGTGCATTGTAAAGCGATCGCTCTTTTGATGTTTTCTCGTCAAAACAAAAAATAAATTAGTTGTAGAATGGAAGTGCATGGAAAAGCACTTGTGTTTTATCTTTTCTTTTCATTGCAAAGAAAAATAAGTTCGAAAATGTAAGAATTGCAATGAAACAACACACGTTATCCAGTCAAAGCAGAAGGAAGTGTTTAGTTCTTGAATGCAATAAAGTGCATATTACATATATGGTATTTTTGATGCACAACGTTCTTCATGCACAATCCACATCTCTTCATTGCACAAAGCAACGAGTGTTGTTTTATTGCAATGCATAAAATATCGAACTTGTTCCTCATTGCAATGAAAAGAAAATGTATGCATGTGCTTTCGCATGCATTTCTATTTTACAAAATAGATTGTTTGTGCACAGACAAGAAAACATCACGTTATGCCTTTTCATTGCAACGAAGAACAAGTTAGATTGTTATGCAATCCAAGGAAACTAGATATTAGGTGTTTTCTTTTCATTGCACAGAGAAACATGTTAGTTATTGCGTGCATATTCTTTAATGCACAACGTTAGACGTTAGATGTGTTTTCGTTGAACAACGGAATGAGTTAGATATTGAATGCGTTCCTCTGTTGCACAAAGGAACGAGTAAGTTATTGCATTGCACGACCGCTCAAGTGATGTTTTTTCGTCAGTGCACAAAAGAATTAGTAGTAGAATCCATGCGAAAGAGTCAAAGGGTCTTCAAAGGTTTTAATAAATATTAACTTATTGACTTTTGATGATTTGTAAGCTATAGATAGGTTCCTTTTTGTCCTAGTGAACATATTTCTGGCTCACGGGTACTTGATTCTAAGCCATAGAGAAGTCCATATCTGACCTATTGTACTAATTTCTGGTCTATGTTTCCTCAAATGTTTTTAAATAATATCAACTGATAGACTCAATCTGATGTTATATACATAGGTTCCTTTTTGACCTACAAAACATGTTTCTAGCCTATGGGTAATTAATTGATCCTTCTCATGATATTATTTCAGCCAGAAAGATATTTGACCTACTGAACATATTTCTGGCCCAAAAGTACTTGATCTTGAACTTTCCATACATACTCATAGACTCCAATAAATGCTTCCTAAGCCATGGAAAAGTCCATATCTGACCTTTTGAACTAATTTCTGGTCAAAGGTTCCTCAAAAACTTTAAAACGATATAAACTTATAGACTCCTTCTGATGTTATATTACATAGGTCAATTTTTGACCTCCAGGAACACTTTTATGGACCACGGGTTCCTTGGTATGTGGGTTATTATACCGAGAGATTTACTTCTCATGATGTCATTTCAGCCAGACAAAAATTTGACCTCCTGAACATGTTTCTGGCCCAAAAGTACTTGATCTTGAACTTTCCAAACATACTCATAGACTCCAACAGATGCTTTCTAAGCCATAGAGAAGTCCATATCTGACCTATTGAACTCATTTCTGGTCAAAGGATCCTCAAAAGGTTTTAAACAATATAAACTTATAGACTCCTGATGTTACATTAGCTATACATAGGTCAATTTTTGACCTTCAGAAACACATTTATGGTCCACGGGTATTTGATGTTTGGGTTAATGTACCGAGAGCTTTGCTTCTCATGATGTAATTTCAGCCATAAATATATTTGACCTACTGAACATATATCTGGCCCAAAAGTACTTGACCTTGTACTTTCCATTCATACTCATAGACTCCAACAGATGCTTCCTAAGCCATAGAGAAGTCCATATCTGACATATTGAACTAATTTCTGGTCAAAGATTTCTCAAAAAGTTTGAAACAATATAAACTTTTAGACTCCTTCTGATGTTATATTAGATATACATAGGTCAATTTTGACCTCCATGAACACATTTATGGCACATTTCCAGAAGAAAATGTGAAGTGCTTGAAGCGGCAAATCTCAGCACCCGGTTGCTAGGGTGTTCTGGGAGGTTGCTACGGTGTTCTGGGTGGTTGCTAGGTGTTTTTTTTAGGGTATTCTTGGTGGTTGCTATGGAGTTGCTATGCGGTTGTTAGGGTATTCTGGTTGGTGCGAAGGTGTTCTGGGTGGTTGATAGGGTGTTGCTAGGCGGTTAATGGGGTGTTAATGGTGGTTGCTAGGGTGTTGCCAGATGGTTGCTGGGTTGTTCTGGTTTGTTTCTAGGGTGTTCTGGATGGTTGCTAGGCTGTTGCTTGGTGGTTGCTAGGGTGGTCTGGTTGGTTGGAGATTTACTTCTCATGATGTCATTTCAGCCAGAAAAATATTTTACCTACTGAACATGTTTCTGGTCCAAAAATACTTGATCTTGAACTTTCCACACATATTCACAGACTATGTAATATAACATTCTGATGTTATATGACATAGGTCAATTTTTGACCTCCATGAACACTTTTATGGCCCACGGGTACTTGGATCTGTTGGTTAATATACCGAGAGATTTAAATCTCATGATGTCATTTCAGCCAGACAAATATTTGACCTACTGAACATGTTTCTGGCCCAAAAGTTCTTGATCTTGAACTTTCCATACAGACTCATAGACTCCAATAGATGCTTCCTAAGAAGCCATAGAGAAGTCCATATCTGACCTATTGAACTCATTTCTGGTGAAAAGTTCCTCAAAATAGTTTAAAACAATATAAACTTATAGATTCCTTCTGATGTTATATTAGCTATACATAGGTCAATTTTTGACCTCCAGGAACACATTTATGTCCCACGGGTACTTGATCTGTGGGTTAATATACCGATAGATTTACTTCTCGTGATCTCATTGAACTCATTTCTTGTCAAAGGTTCCTCAAAAAGTTTAAAACAATGTAAACTTTTAGACTTCTTCTGATGTTATATTAGATATACATAGATCAATTTTTGACGACCAGGAACACATTTATGGCACATTTCCAGAAGAAAATATGAAGTGGAGCTTGAAGTGGCAAATCTCAGCACCCGGTTGCTAGGGTGTTCTGGGAGGTTGCTACAGTGTTCTGGGTGGTTGCCAGGTGGTTTTTTTAGGGTATTCTGGGTGGTTGCTATGGTGTTGCTATGCGGTTGCTAGGGTATTCTGGGTGGTTGCGAAGGTGTTCTGGGTGGTTGTTAGAGTGTTGCTAGGCGGTTGCTAGGGTATTCGGGGTGGTTGCTATGGTGTTGCTATGTGGTTGCTAGGGTGTTGCTAGGCGATTGCTGGGGTGTTAATGGTGGTTTCTAGGGTGTTGCCAGATGGTTGCTGGGGTGTTCTGGTTTGTTTAAAGGGTGTTCTGGATGGTTGCTAGGCTGTTGCTTGGTGGTTGCTAGGGTGTTCTGGTTGGTTGGAGATTTACTTCTCATGATGTCATTTCAGCCAGAAAAATATTTTACCTACTGAACATGTTTCTGGTCCAAAAATACTTGATCTTGAACTTTCCACACATACTCACAGACTATGTAATATAACATTCTGATGTTATATTACATAGGTCAATTTTTGACCTCCATGAACACTTTTATTGCCAACGGGTACTTGATCTGTGTGTTAATGTACCAAGAGATTTACATCTCATGATGTCATTTCAGCCAGACAAATATTTGACCTACTGAACATGTTTCTGGTCCAAAAGTTCTTGATCTTGAACTTTCCATACAGACTCATAGACTCCAATAGATGCTTCCTAAGAAGCCATAGAGAAGTCCATATCTGACATATTGAACTCATTTCTTGTCAAGGGTTTCTCAAATAGTTTAAAACAATATAGACTTTTAGACTCCTTCTGATGTTATATTAAATATACATAGGTCAATTTTGACCTCCATGAACACATTTATGGCACATTTCCTGAAGAAAATGTGAAGTGGAGCTTGAAGCGGCAAATCTCAGCACCCGGTTGCTAGGGTGTTCTGGGAGGTTGCTACGGTGTTCTGGGTGGTTGGTAGGTTTTTTTTAGGGTATTCTGGGTGGTTGCTATGGTGTTGCTATGCGGTTGCTAGGGTATTCTGGGTGGTTGCGAAGGTGTTGTGGGTGGTTGCTAGGGTGTTGCTATGTGGTTGCTAGGGTATTCTGGGTGGTTGTGAAGCTGTTCTGGGTGGTTGCTAGGGTGTTGCAAGGCAGTTGCTAGGGTATTCTGGGTGGTTGCGAAGGTGTTCTGGGTGGTTGCTGGGTTGTTCTGGGTGGTTGCTATGCTGTTGCTTGGTGGTTGCTAGGGTGTTCTGGTTGGTTGGAGATTTATTTTTCATGATGTCATTTCAGCCAGAAAAATATTTTACCTACTAAACATGTTTCTGGCCCAAAAGTACTAGATCTTGAACTTTCCATACATATTCATAGACTATGTAATAATATAACATTCTGATGTTATATTACATAGGTCAATTTTTGACCTCCATGAATACTTTTATGGCCCACGGGTACTTGATCTGTGGGTTAATATACAGAGAGATTTACATCTCATGATGTCATTTCAGCCAGAGAAATATTTGACCTACTTTTTCTGGCCCAAAAGTTCTTGATCTTGAACTTTCCATACAGACTCATAGACTCCAATAGATGAACCTGGCAACCGCCTAGCAACATTAGCACCAAGCAACCACATAAAAACACCATAGCAACCACCCAGAATACCCTAACAACCACCATCAACCACACAGAACACCCTGGTAACCGGGTGGTGAGATTTGCCACTTCAGGCTCAACTTCACATTTTCTTCTGGAAATGTGCCATAAATGTGTTCCTGGTGGTCAAAAATGTGTCTATGTATATCTAATCTAACATCAGAAGAAGTCTAAAAGTTTACATTGTTTTAAACTTTTTGAGGAACCTTTGACCAGAAATGAGTTCAATGACATCACGAGAAGTAAATCTATCGGTATATTAACTCACAGATCAAGTACCCGTGGGACATAAATGTGTTCCTGGAGGTCAAAAATTGACCTATATATATAATATAATTGACCAATGTATATCTTATATAACATCAGAAGGAGGTCAAATATTTGTCTGGCTGAAATTACATCATGAGAAGTAAATCTCTCGGTATACTCACCCATAGATCAAGTACCCGTGGGCCATAAATGTGTTCCTGGAGGTCAAAAATTGACCTATGTATAGCTAATATAACATCAGAAGGAATCTATAAGTTTATATTGTTTTAAACTATTTTGAGGAACTTTTCACCAGAAATGAGTTCAATAGGTCAGATATGGACTTCTCTATGGCTTCTTAGGAAGTCTATGAATACGTCTATTGGAGTCTATGAGTCTGTATGGAAAGTTCAAGATCAAGAACTTTTGGGCCAGAAACATGTTTAGTAGGTAAAATATTTTTCTGGCTAAAATGACATCATGAGAAATAAATCTCCAACCAACCAGAACACCCTAGCAACCACCAAGCAACAGCCTAGCAACCATCCAGAACACCCTATAAACAAACCAGAACACCCCAGCAACCATCTGGCAACACCCTAGCAACCACCATTAACACCCCAGCAACCGCCTAGCAACACCCTAGCAACCACCCACAATACCCTAGCAACCGCATAACAACACCATAGCAACCACCCGGAATACCCTAAAAAAACACCTAGCAACCACCCAGAACACCGTAGCAACCTCCCAGAACACCCTAGCAACCGGTTGGATTTAGCTCTTAACTAATAAATTCTTTTGTAATATAATGTAATATGATATAAACTAATCAATATGTTTATATTGTTTGAAACCTTTTGAGGACCCTTTTACCATAACAATATAAACTTCTAGAGTCCATCTGATGTTGTATTAGCTATACATGGGTCAATTTTTGACCTATGTAACACATTTATGGCACATTTCCAGAAGAAAATGTGAAGTACTGCTTGCAGTGGCAAATCTCACCACCCGGTTGCTAGGGTGTTCCCGGTGGTTGCTACAGTGTTCTGGGTGGTTGCTAGGTGGTTGTTAGGGTATTCCGGGTGGTTGCTAGGGTGTTGCTAGGGTGTTCTGGGTGGTTACTAGGGTGTTGCTAGGTGGTTGCTAGGGTGTACTGGGTGGTTGCTTGGGTGTTGCTACGGTTGGTTGCTTGGTAGGGTGTTGCTAAGGTGTTCTGGGTGGTTGCTAGGTGGTTGCTAGAGTGTTGCTAAGGTGTTCTGGGTGGTTGCTAGGGTGATTTAGGTGGTTACTATGGTAGTCTGTGTGGTTCCTATGGTGTTTCTAGGTGGTTGGTAGTGTCCAAATTACTATAGAGTTTTTATAATGTTTTTGGCAATTGATTTATATATCATCAAAAGGAGCCCATAAGTTTTTCAGAAATAATTTCAATATGTCAGATGTGGACAATTCTATATGGCCTGGGAACCATCAAAAGGAGTCTATGAGTATGTAGAAAGTTCAAGATCAAGTACACATGGGCAAGAAATACAGTCTTTAGGTCAAATATCTGTCTGTCTAAAATAACATGATAAGAGGTCATTCTGTATAGTATCCTGATTTTCAAAGAACACCTTAGCCAGAAATATGTTCAGTAGTTAAAATAAGGACTCTTGTATGGCTTCAGTAACATCAAAAGGAGTTAATGAGTATGTTTAGAATGTTCAAGATCAAGTACTCGTGGGCCAGAACTATATTCAGTAGGTCAAAAAGGAACCTATCTATAGCTCATGTAATATCAGAAGGAGTCTAAAAGTTTTTCTTGTTTAAAAACTTTTGAGGACCCTTTGACCAGACATGAGTTAAATACTTAAGATATGGACATTCTATATGCCTTAAGAAGCATCAAAAGGAGTCTATGAGAATTTATACAAAAAGTTCGAGACCTAGTACTCGTCGGCAAGGACTATGTTTGTGGGTCAATGAGGAACCTCTAGGCCTAGAAAGCAGTCTAAGAAGTAGCATAAGAAGTAGTCTATTTTTTATGTATAGATGTATAGAAAGTTCAATATCAGGTACTCGTGGGACAGATATATGTTCAGTATATGTTCAAATATCTTCCTGCTCATAAAACATCATAAGTAGTAAATATCAATGTATAGTAACCTAATGATATAGTAACCTATGTTCAGTAGGTCAAATAGGAACCTTTGTATAGCTTATCATCAAAAGGTGTCTAATAAGCTTATATTGCTTAAAAATGTTTGAGGTCCCTTTTACCAGAAATGAGTTCAATAGCTATACTATGCACTGTAAAGCTCATGTGTTGTTTTCTCGTCTGTGCACAAATAAATTAGTTTGTAAAATAGAAATGCATGCAAAATCACGTTATATCTTTTCATTGCAACGAGGAACAAGTTAGATATGTCATGCAATGCGACGAAACACATCTCAGGTGTTTTCTTTTCATTGCACAGAGGTTAGTTAAAGCGTGCATACGCATAACGAGGAACAAGTTAGATATGTCATGCAATGCACTGAAACCCATGTTAGGTGTTTTCTTTTCACTGCAGAGAGGTTTTTGCGTGGATATGCATAACGAGAAACAAGTTATATCTATCATGCAATGCAATGAAACACATCTTAGGTGTTTTCTTTTTATTGCACATAGGTTAGTTATTACGTGCATATGCATAACGAGGAACAAGTTAGATATGTCAGGCAATGCACTGAAACCCATGTTAGGTGTTTTCTTTTCACTGCAGAGAGGTTACTTATTTGCGTGCATATGCATAACGAGAAACAAATTAGATATGTCATGCAATGCAATGAAACACATCTTAGGTGTTTTCTTTTTATTGCACATAGGTTAGTTATTACGTGCATATGCATAACGAGGAACAAGTTAGATATGTCAGGCAATGCACTGAAACCCATGTTAGGTGTTTTCTTTTCACTGCAGAGAGGTTACTTATTTGCGTGCATATGCATAACGAGAAACAAGTTATATCTATCATGCAATGCAATGAAACACATCTTAGGTGTTTTCTTTTTATTACACAGAGGTTAGTTATTACGTGCATATGCATTACGAGGAACAAATTAGATATGTCATGCAATGCACTGAAACCCATGTTAGGTGTTTTCTTTTCACTGCAGAGAGGTTACTTATTTGCGTGCATATGCATAACGAGAAACAAGTTATATCTATCATGCAATGCAATGAAACACATCTTAGGTGTTTTCTTTTTATTACACAGAGGTTAGTTATTACGTGCATATGCATTACGAGGAACAAATTAGATATGTCATGCAATGCACTGAAACCCATGTTAGGTGTTTTCTTTTCACTGCAAGAAAGGTTAGCTATTTGCGTGCATATGCATAACGAGAAACAAGTTATATCTATCTTGCAATGCAATGAAGCACATCTTAGGTGTTTTCTTTTCATTGCACAGAGGATAGTTATTGCATGCATACATAACGAGGAACAAGTTAGATATGTCATGCAATGCAATGAAACACATCTTAGGTATTTTCTTTTCATTGCACAGAGGTTAGTTATTCCGTGCATATGCATAACGAGGAACAAGTTAGATAGGTCATGCAATGCGATGAAACACATCTTAGGTGTTTTCTTTTCACTGCACAGAGCGAGTTATTGCGTGCATATGCATAACGAGAAACAAGTTAGATCTGTCAAGCAATGCACTGAAACACATCTTAGGTGTTTTCTTTTCACTGCACAGAGCGAGTTATTGCGTGTATATGCATAACGAGAAACAAGTTAGATCTGTCATGCAATGCACTGAAACACATCTTAGGTGTTTTGTTTTCACTGCACAGAGGTTAGTTATTGCGTGCATATCCATAACGAGGAACATGTTAGATAGGTCATGCAATGCGATAAAACACATCTTAGGTGTTTTCTTTTCATTGCACAGAGGATAGTTATTGCATGCATACATATCGAGGAACAAGTTAGATTAGGTCATGCAATGCATTGAAACACATCTTAGTTGTTTTCTTTTCATTGCACAGAGGTTATTGCGTGCATATGCATAACGAGGAACAAGTTAGATATGTCATGCAATGCAATGAAACACATCTTAGGTGTTTTCTTTTCATTGCACAGAGGTTAGTTATTGCGTGCATATGCATAACGAGTAACAAGTTAGATCTGTCATGCAATGCACTGAAACACATCTTAGGTGTTTTCTTTTCACTGCACAGAGGTTAGTTATTGCGTGCATATGCATAACGAGGAACAAGTTAGATCTGTCATGCAATGCGATGAAACACATCTTAGGTGTTTTCTTTTCACTGCACAGAGGTTAGTTATTGCGTGCATAGGCATAATGAGGAACAAGTTAGATAAGTCATGCAATGCAATGAAACACATATGGTGTTTTCTTTTCATTGGACAGAGGTTGGTTATCGTGTGCATGTGCAATGCAATCCTAAAGCACAAGCATTGCAAATCTCTTCGTTGCACAAGGAACAAGTTAGTGTGTGCATTGTAAAGCGATCGCTCTTTTGATGTTTTCTCGTCAAAACAAAAAATAAATTAGTTGTAGAATGGAAGTGCATGGAAAAGCACTTGTGTTTTATCTTTTCTTTTCATTGCAAAGAAAAATAAGTTCGAAAATGTAAGAATTGCAATGAAACAACACACGTTATCCAGTCAAAGCAGAAGGAAGTGTTTAGTTCTTGAATGCAATAAAGTGCATATTACATATATGGTATTTTTGATGCACAACGTTCTTCATGCACAATCCACATCTCTTCATTGCACAAAGCAACGAGTGTTGTTTTATTGCAATGCATAAAATATCGAACTTGTTCCTCATTGCAATGAAAAGAAAATGTATGCATGTGCTTTCGCATGCATTTCTATTTTACAAAATAGATTGTTTGTGCACAGACAAGAAAACATCACGTTATGCCTTTTCATTGCAACGAAGAACAAGTTAGATTGTTATGCAATCCAAGGAAACTAGATATTAGGTGTTTTCTTTTCATTGCACAGAGAAACATGTTAGTTATTGCGTGCATATTCTTTAATGCACAACGTTAGACGTTAGATGTGTTTTCGTTGAACAACGGAATGAGTTAGATATTGAATGCGTTCCTCTGTTGCACAAAGGAACGAGTAAGTTATTGCATTGCACGACCGCTCAAGTGATGTTTTTTCGTCAGTGCACAAAAGAATTAGTAGTAGAATCCATGCGAAAGAGTCAAAGGGTCTTCAAAGGTTTTAATAAATATTAACTTATTGACTTTTGATGATTTGTAAGCTATAGATAGGTTCCTTTTTGTCCTAGTGAACATATTTCTGGCTCACGGGTACTTGATTCTAAGCCATAGAGAAGTCCATATCTGACCTATTGTACTAATTTCTGGTCTATGTTTCCTCAAATGTTTTTAAATAATATCAACTGATAGACTCAATCTGATGTTATATACATAGGTTCCTTTTTGACCTACAAAACATGTTTCTAGCCTATGGGTAATTAATTGATCCTTCTCATGATATTATTTCAGCCAGAAAGATATTTGACCTACTGAACATATTTCTGGCCCAAAAGTACTTGATCTTGAACTTTCCATACATACTCATAGACTCCAATAAATGCTTCCTAAGCCATGGAAAAGTCCATATCTGACCTTTTGAACTAATTTCTGGTCAAAGGTTCCTCAAAAACTTTAAAACGATATAAACTTATAGACTCCTTCTGATGTTATATTACATAGGTCAATTTTTGACCTCCAGGAACACTTTTATGGACCACGGGTCCTTGGTATGTGGGTTATTATACCGAGAGATTTACTTCTCATGATGTCATTTCAGCCAGACAAAAATTTGACCTACTGAACATGTTTCTGGCCCAAAAGTACTTGATCTTGAACTTTCCAAACATACTCATAGACTCCAACAGATGCTTTCTAAGCCATAGAGAAGTCCATATCTGACCTATTGAACTCATTTCTGGTCAAAGGATCCTCAAAAGGTTTTAAACAATATAAACTTATAGACTCCTGATGTTACATTAGCTATACATAGGTCAATTTTTGACCTTCAGAAACACATTTATGGTCCACGGGTATTTGATGTTTGGGTTAATGTACCGAGAGCTTTGCTTCTCATGATGTAATTTCAGCCATAAATATATTTGACCTACTGAACATATATCTGGCCCAAAAGTACTTGACCTTGTACTTTCCATTCATACTCATAGACTCCAACAGATGCTTCCTAAGCCATAGAGAAGTCCATATCTGACATATTGAACTAATTTCTGGTCAAAGATTTCTCAAAAAGTTTGAAACAATATAAACTTTTAGACTCCTTCTGATGTTATATTAGATATACATAGGTCAATTTTGACCTCCATGAACACATTTATGGCACATTTCCAGAAGAAAATGTGAAGTGCTTGAAGCGGCAAATCTCAGCACCCGGTTGCTAGGGTGTTCTGGGAGGTTGCTACGGTGTTCTGGGTGGTTGCTAGGTGTTTTTTTTAGGGTATTCTTGGTGGTTGCTATGGAGTTGCTATGCGGTTGTTAGGGTATTCTGGTTGGTGCGAAGGTGTTCTGGGTGGTTGATAGGGTGTTGCTAGGCGGTTAATGGGGTGTTAATGGTGGTTGCTAGGGTGTTGCCAGATGGTTGCTGGGTTGTTCTGGTTTGTTTCTAGGGTGTTCTGGATGGTTGCTAGGCTGTTGCTTGGTGGTTGCTAGGGTGGTCTGGTTGGTTGGAGATTTACTTCTCATGATGTCATTTCAGCCAGAAAAATATTTTACCTACTGAACATGTTTCTGGTCCAAAAATACTTGATCTTGAACTTTCCACACATATTCACAGACTATGTAATATAACATTCTGATGTTATATGACATAGGTCAATTTTTGACCTCCATGAACACTTTTATGGCCCACGGGTACTTGGATCTGTTGGTTAATATACCGAGAGATTTAAATCTCATGATGTCATTTCAGCCAGACAAATATTTGACCTACTGAACATGTTTCTGGCCCAAAAGTTCTTGATCTTGAACTTTCCATACTTTCTTGATCTTGATAGAAACTTTTAGACTCCTTCTGATGTTATATTAGATATACATAGGTCAATTTTGACCTCCATGAACACATTTATGGCACATTTCCAGAAGAAAATGTGAAGTGCTTGAAGCGGCAAATCTCAGCACCCGGTTGCTAGGGTGTTCTGGGAGGTTGCTACAGTGTTCTGGGTGGTTGCCAGGTGGTTTTTTTAGGGTATTCTGGGTGGTTGCTATGGTGTTGCTATGCGGTTGCTAGGGTATTCTGGGTGGTTGCGAAGGTGTTCTGGGTGGTTGTTAGAGTGTTGCTAGGCGGTTGCTAGGGTATTCGGGGTGGTTGCTATGGTGTTGCTATGTGGTTGCTAGGGTGTTGCTAGGCGATTGCTGGGGTGTTAATGGTGGTTTCTAGGGTGTTGCCAGATGGTTGCTGGGGTGTTCTGGTTTGTTTAAAGGGTGTTCTGGATGGTTGCTAGGCTGTTGCTTGGTGGTTGCTAGGGTGTTCTGGTTGGTTGGAGATTTACTTCTCATGATGTCATTTCAGCCAGAAAAATATTTTACCTACTGAACATGTTTCTGGTCCAAAAATACTTGATCTTGAACTTTCCACACATACTCACAGAGTATGTAATATAACATTCTGATGTTATATTACATAGGTCAATTTTTGACCTCCATGAACACTTTTATTGCCAACGGGTACTTGATCTGTGTGTTAATGTACCAAGAGATTTACATCTCATGATGTCATTTCAGCCAGACAAATATTTGACCTACTGAACATGTTTCTGGTCCAAAAGTTCTTGATCTTGAACTTTCCATACAGACTCATAGACTCCAATAGATGCTTCCTAAGAAGCCATAGAGAAGTCCATATCTGACATATTGAACTCATTTCTTGTCAAGGGTTTCTCAAATAGTTTAAAACAATATAGACTTTTAGACTCCTTCTGATGTTATATTAAATATACATAGGTCAATTTTGACCTCCATGAACACATTTATGGCACATTTCCTGAAGAAAATGTGAAGTGGAGCTTGAAGCGGCAAATCTCAGCACCCGGTTGCTAGGGTGTTCTGGGAGGTTGCTACGGTGTTCTGGGTGGTTGGTAGGTTTTTTTTAGGGTATTCTGGGTGGTTGCTATGGTGTTGCTATGCGGTTGCTAGGGTATTCTGGGTGGTTGCGAAGGTGTTGTGGGTGGTTGCTAGGGTGTTGCTATGTGGTTGCTAGGGTATTCTGGGTGGTTGTGAAGCTGTTCTGGGTGGTTGCTAGGGTGTTGCAAGGCAGTTGCTAGGGTATTCTGGGTGGTTGCGAAGGTGTTCTGGGTGGTTGCTGGGTTGTTCTGGGTGGTTGCTATGCTGTTGCTTGGTGGTTGCTAGGGTGTTCTGGTTGGTTGGAGATTTATTTTTCATGATGTCATTTCAGCCAGAAAAATATTTTACCTACTAAACATGTTTCTGGCCCAAAAGTACTAGATCTTGAACTTTCCATACATATTCATAGACTATGTAATAATATAACATTCTGATGTTATATTACATAGGTCAATTTTTGACCTCCATGAATACTTTTATGGCCCACGGGTACTTGATCTGTGGGTTAATATACAGAGAGATTTACATCTCATGATGTCATTTCAGCCAGAGAAATATTTGACCTACTTTTTCTGGCCCAAAAGTTCTTGATCTTGAACTTTCCATACAGACTCATAGACTCCAATAGATGAACCTGGCAACCGCCTAGCAACATTAGCACCAAGCAACCACATAAAAACACCATAGCAACCACCCAGAATACCCTAACAACCACCATCAACCACACAGAACACCCTGGTAACCGGGTGGTGAGATTTGCCACTTCAGGCTCAACTTCACATTTTCTTCTGGAAATGTGCCATAAATGTGTTCCTGGTGGTCAAAAATGTGTCTATGTATATCTAATCTAACATCAGAAGAAGTCTAAAAGTTTACATTGTTTTAAACTTTTTGAGGAACCTTTGACCAGAAATGAGTTCAATGACATCACGAGAAGTAAATCTATCGGTATATTAACTCACAGATCAAGTACCCGTGGGACATAAATGTGTTCCTGGAGGTCAAAAATTGACCTATATATATCTAATATAATTGACCAATGTATATCTTATATAACATCAGAAGGAGGTCAAATATTTGTCTGGCTGAAATTACATCATGAGAAGTAAATCTCTCGGTATACTCACCCATAGATCAAGTACCCGTGGGCCATAAATGTGTTCCTGGAGGTCAAAAATTGACCTATGTATAGCTAATATAACATCAGAAGGAATCTATAAGTTTATATTGTTTTAAACTATTTTGAGGAACTTTTCACCAGAAATGAGTTCAATAGGTCAGATATGGACTTCTCTATGGCTTCTTAGGAAGTCTATGAATACGTCTATTGGAGTCTATGAGTCTGTATGGAAAGTTCAAGATCAAGAACTTTTGGGCCAGAAACATGTTCAGTAGGTCAAATATTTGTCTGGCTGAAATGACATCATGAGATGTAAATCTCTCTGTATATTAACCCACAGATCAAGTACCTGTGGGCCATAAAAGTATTCATGGAGGTCAAAAATTGACCTATGTAGTATAACATCAGAATGTTATATTACATAGTCTATGAATATGTATGGAAAGTTCAAGATCTAGTACTTTTGGGCCAGAAACATGTTTAGTAGGTAAAATATTTTTCTGGCTAAAATGACATCATGAGAAATAAATCTCCAACCAACCAGAACACCCTAGCAACCACCAAGCAACAGCATAGCAACCACCCAGAACACCCTAGAAACAAACCAAAACAACCCAGCAACCACCCAAAACACCTTCGCAACCACCCAGAATACCCTAGCAACCGCCTAGCAACACCCTAGCAACCACCCCGAACAGCTTCGCAACCACCCAGAATACCCTAGCAACCACATAGCAACACCCTAGCAACCGACCAGAACACCTTGGCAACCACCCAGAATACCCTAGCAACCGCATAGCAACACCTTAGCAACCACCCAGAATACCCTTAAAAAAAAAACTACCAACCACCCAGAACACCGTAGCAACCTCCCAGAACACCCTAGCAACCGGGTGCTGAGATTTGCCGCTTCAAGCTCCACTTCACATTTTCTTCAGGAAATGTGCCATAAATGTGTTCATGGAGGTCAAATTTGACCTATGTATATCTAATTTAACATCAGAAGGAGTCTAAAAGTCTATATTGTTTTAAACTTTTTGAGAAACCTTTGACCCGAAATGAGTTTAATATGTCAGATATGGACTTCTCTGTGGCTTAGGAATCATCTGTTGGAGTCTATGAGTATGTTTGGAAAGTTCAAGATCAAGTACTTTTGGGCAAGAAACATGTTCAGTAGGTCAAATATTTGTCTGGCTGAAATGACATCATGAGATGTAAATCTCTTGGTATATTAACCAACAGATCCAAGTACCCGTGGGCCATAAAAGTGTTCATGGAGGTCAAAAATTGACCTATGTAATATAACATCAGAATGTTATATTACATAGTCTGTGAGTATGTGTGGAAAGTTCAAGATCAAGTATTTTTGGACCAGAAACATGTTCAGTAGGTAAAATATTTTTCTGGCTGAAATGACATCATGAGAAGTAAATCTCCAACCAACCAGAACACCCTAGCAACCACCAAGCAACAGCCTAGCAACCATCCAGAACACCCTATAAACAAACCAGAACACCCCAGCAACCATCTGGCAACACCCTAGCAACCACCATTAACACCCTAGCAACCGCCTAGCAACACCCTAGCAACCACCCCGAACAGCTTCGCAACCACCCAGAATACCCTAGCAACCACATAGCAACACCCTAGCAACCAACCAGAACACCTTCGCAACCAACCAGAATACCCTAGTAATCGCATAGCAACACCTTAGCAACCACCCAGAATACCCTAAAAAAAAAACTACCAACCACCCAGAAAACCGTAGCAACCTCCCAGAACACTCTAGCTACCGGGTGCTGAGATTTGCCGCTTCAAGCTCCACTTCACATTTTCTTCAGGAAATGTGCCATAAATGTGTTCATGGAGGTCAAATTTGACCTATGTATATCTAATTTAACATCAGAAGGAGTCTAAAAGTCTATATTGTTTTAAACTTTTTGAGAAACCTTTGACCCGAAATGAGTTCAATATGTCAGATATGGACTTCTCTGTGGCTTAGGAATCATCTGTTGGAGTCTATGAGTATGTTTGGAAAGTTCAAGATCAAGTACTTTTGGGCAAGAAACATGTTCAGTAGGTCAAATATTTGTCTGGCTGAAATGACATCATGAGATGTAAATCTCTTGGTATATTAACCAACAGATCCAAGTACCCGTGGGCCATAAAAGTGTTCATGGAGGTCAAAAATTGACCTATGTAATATAACATCAGAATGTTATATTACATAGTCTGTGAGTATGTGTGGAAAGTTCAAGATCAAGTATTTTTGGACCAGAAACATGTTCAGTAGGTAAAATATTTTTCTGGCTGAAATGACATCATGAGAAGTAAATCTCCAACCAACCAGAACACCCTAGCAACCACCAAGCAACAGCCTAGCAACCATCCAGAACACCCTATAAACAAACCAGAACACCCCAGCAACCATCTGGCAACACCCTAGCAACCACCATTAACACCCCAGCAACCGCCTAGCAACACCCTAGCAACCACCCACAATACCCTAGCAACCGCATAACAACACCATAGCAACCACCCGGAATACCCTAAAAAAACACCTAGCAACCACCCAGAACACCGTAGCAACCTCCCAGAACACCCTAGCAACCGGTTGGATTTAGCTCTTAACTAATAAATTCTTTTGTAATATAATGTAATATGATATAAACTAATCAATATGTTTATATTGTTTGAAACCTTTTGAGGACCCTTTTACCATAACAATATAAACTTCTAGAGTCCATCTGATGTTGTATTAGCTATACATGGGTCAATTTTTGACCTATGTAACACATTTATGGCACATTTCCAGAAGAAAATGTGAAGTACTGCTTGCAGTGGCAAATCTCACCACCCGGTTGCTAGGGTGTTCCCGGTGGTTGCTACAGTGTTCTGGGTGGTTGCTAGGTGGTTGTTAGGGTATTCCGGGTGGTTGCTAGGGTGTTGCTAGGGTGTTCTGGGTGGTTACTAGGGTGTTGCTAGGTGGTTGCTAGGGTGTACTGGGTGGTTGCTTGGGTGTTGCTACGGTTGGTTGCTTGGTAGGGTGTTGCTAAGGTGTTCTGGGTGGTTGCTAGGTGGTTGCTAGAGTGTTGCTAAGGTGTTCTGGGTGGTTGCTAGGGTGATTTAGGTGGTTACTATGGTAGTCTGTGTGGTTCCTATGGTGTTTCTAGGTGGTTGGTAGTGTCCAAATTACTATAGAGTTTTTATAATGTTTTTGGCAATTGATTTATATATCATCAAAAGGAGCCCATAAGTTTTTCAGAAATAATTTCAATATGTCAGATGTGGACAATTCTATATGGCCTGGGAACCATCAAAAGGAGTCTATGAGTATGTAGAAAGTTCAAGATCAAGTACACATGGGCAAGAAATACAGTCTTTAGGTCAAATATCTGTCTGTCTAAAATAACATGATAAGAGGTCATTCTGTATAGTATCCTGATTTTCAAAGAACACCTTAGCCAGAAATATGTTCAGTAGTTAAAATAAGGACTCTTGTATGGCTTCAGTAACATCAAAAGGAGTTAATGAGTATGTTTAGAATGTTCAAGATCAAGTACTCGTGGGCCAGAACTATATTCAGTAGGTCAAAAAGGAACCTATCTATAGCTCATGTAATATCAGAAGGAGTCTAAAAGTTTTTCTTGTTTAAAAACTTTTGAGGACCCTTTGACCAGACATGAGTTAAATACTTAAGATATGGACATTCTATATGCCTTAAGAAGCATCAAAAGGAGTCTATGAGAATTTATACAAAAAGTTCGAGACCTAGTACTCGTCGGCAAGGACTATGTTTGTGGGTCAATGAGGAACCTCTAGGCCTAGAAAGCAGTCTAAGAAGTAGCATAAGAAGTAGTCTATTTTTTATGTATAGATGTATAGAAAGTTCAATATCAGGTACTCGTGGGACAGATATATGTTCAGTATATGTTCAAATATCTTCCTGCTCATAAAACATCATAAGTAGTAAATATCAATGTATAGTAACCTAATGATATAGTAACCTATGTTCAGTAGGTCAAATAGGAACCTTTGTATAGCTTATCATCAAAAGGTGTCTAATAAGCTTATATTGCTTAAAAATGTTTGAGGTCCCTTTTACCAGAAATGAGTTCAATAGCTATACTATGCACTGTAAAGCTCATGTGTTGTTTTCTCGTCTGTGCACAAATAAATTAGTTTGTAAAATAGAAATGCATGCAAAATCACGTTATATCTTTTCATTGCAACGAGGAACAAGTTAGATATGTCATGCAATGCGACGAAACACATCTCAGGTGTTTTCTTTTCATTGCACAGAGGTTAGTTAAAGCGTGCATACGCATAACGAGGAACAAGTTAGATATGTCATGCAATGCACTGAAACCCATGTTAGGTGTTTTCTTTTCACTGCAGAGAGGTTTTTGCGTGGATATGCATAACGAGAAACAAGTTATATCTATCATGCAATGCAATGAAACACATCTTAGGTGTTTTCTTTTTATTGCACATAGGTTAGTTATTACGTGCATATGCATAACGAGGAACAAGTTAGATATGTCAGGCAATGCACTGAAACCCATGTTAGGTGTTTTCTTTTCACTGCAGAGAGGTTACTTATTTGCGTGCATATGCATAACGAGAAACAAATTAGATATGTCATGCAATGCAATGAAACACATCTTAGGTGTTTTCTTTTTATTGCACATAGGTTAGTTATTACGTGCATATGCATAACGAGGAACAAGTTAGATATGTCAGGCAATGCACTGAAACCCATGTTAGGTGTTTTCTTTTCACTGCAGAGAGGTTACTTATTTGCGTGCATATGCATAACGAGAAACAAGTTATATCTATCATGCAATGCAATGAAACACATCTTAGGTGTTTTCTTTTTATTACACAGAGGTTAGTTATTACGTGCATATGCATTACGAGGAACAAATTAGATATGTCATGCAATGCACTGAAACCCATGTTAGGTGTTTTCTTTTCACTGCAGAGAGGTTACTTATTTGCGTGCATATGCATAACGAGAAACAAGTTATATCTATCATGCAATGCAATGAAACACATCTTAGGTGTTTTCTTTTTATTACACAGAGGTTAGTTATTACGTGCATATGCATTACGAGGAACAAATTAGATATGTCATGCAATGCACTGAAACCCATGTTAGGTGTTTTCTTTTCACTGCAAGAAAGGTTAGCTATTTGCGTGCATATGCATAACGAGAAACAAGTTATATCTATCTTGCAATGCAATGAAGCACATCTTAGGTGTTTTCTTTTCATTGCACAGAGGATAGTTATTGCATGCATACATAACGAGGAACAAGTTAGATATGTCATGCAATGCAATGAAACACATCTTAGGTATTTTCTTTTCATTGCACAGAGGTTAGTTATTCCGTGCATATGCATAACGAGGAACAAGTTAGATAGGTCATGCAATGCGATGAAACACATCTTAGGTGTTTTCTTTTCACTGCACAGAGCGAGTTATTGCGTGCATATGCATAACGAGAAACAAGTTAGATCTGTCAAGCAATGCACTGAAACACATCTTAGGTGTTTTCTTTTCACTTCACAGAGCGAGTTATTGCGTGTATATGCATAACGAGAAACAAGTTAGATCTGTCATGCAATGCACTGAAACACATCTTAGGTGTTTTGTTTTCACTGCACAGAGGTTAGTTATTGCGTGCATATCCATAACGAGGAACATGTTAGATAGGTCATGCAATGCGATAAAACACATCTTAGGTGTTTTCTTTTCATTGCACAGAGGATAGTTATTGCATGCATACATATCGAGGAACAAGTTAGATTAGGTCATGCAATGCATTGAAACACATCTTAGTTGTTTTCTTTTCATTGCACAGAGGTTATTGCGTGCATATGCATAACGAGGAACAAGTTAGATATGTCATGCAATGCAATGAAACACATCTTAGGTGTTTTCTTTTCATTGCACAGAGGTTAGTTATTGCGTGCATATGCATAACGAGTAACAAGTTAGATCTGTCATGCAATGCACTGAAACACATCTTAGGTGTTTTCTTTTCACTGCACAGAGGTTAGTTATTGCGTGCATATGCATAACGAGGAACAAGTTAGATCTGTCATGCAATGCGATGAAACACATCTTAGGTGTTTTCTTTTCACTGCACAGAGGTTAGTTATTGCGTGCATAGGCATAATGAGGAACAAGTTAGATAAGTCATGCAATGCAATGAAACACATATGGTGTTTTCTTTTCATTGGACAGAGGTTGGTTATCGTGTGCATGTGCAATGCAATCCTAAAGCACAAGCATTGCAAATCTCTTCGTTGCACAAGGAACAAGTTAGTGTGTGCATTGTAAAGCGATCGCTCTTTTGATGTTTTCTCGTCAAAACAAAAAATAAATTAGTTGTAGAATGGAAGTGCATGGAAAAGCACTTGTGTTTTATCTTTTCTTTTCATTGCAAAGAAAAATAAGTTCGAAAATGTAAGAATTGCAATGAAACAACACACGTTATCCAGTCAAAGCAGAAGGAAGTGTTTAGTTCTTGAATGCAATAAAGTGCATATTACATATATGGTATTTTTGATGCACAACGTTCTTCATGCACAATCCACATCTCTTCATTGCACAAAGCAACGAGTGTTGTTTTATTGCAATGCATAAAATATCGAACTTGTTCCTCATTGCAATGAAAAGAAAATGTATGCATGTGCTTTCGCATGCATTTCTATTTTACAAAATAGATTGTTTGTGCACAGACAAGAAAACATCACGTTATGCCTTTTCATTGCAACGAAGAACAAGTTAGATTGTTATGCAATCCAAGGAAACTAGATATTAGGTGTTTTCTTTTCATTGCACAGAGAAACATGTTAGTTATTGCGTGCATATTCTTTAATGCACAACGTTAGACGTTAGATGTGTTTTCGTTGAACAACGGAATGAGTTAGATATTGAATGCGTTCCTCTGTTGCACAAAGGAACGAGTAAGTTATTGCATTGCACGACCGCTCAAGTGATGTTTTTTCGTCAGTGCACAAAAGAATTAGTAGTAGAATCCATGCGAAAGAGTCAAAGGGTCTTCAAAGGTTTTAATAAATATTAACTTATTGACTTTTGATGATTTGTAAGCTATAGATAGGTTCCTTTTTGTCCTAGTGAACATATTTCTGGCTCACGGGTACTTGATTCTAAGCCATAGAGAAGTCCATATCTGACCTATTGTACTAATTTCTGGTCTATGTTTCCTCAAATGTTTTTAAATAATATCAACTGATAGACTCAATCTGATGTTATATACATAGGTTCCTTTTTGACCTACAAAACATGTTTCTAGCCTATGGGTAATTAATTGATCCTTCTCATGATATTATTTCAGCCAGAAAGATATTTGACCTACTGAACATATTTCTGGCCCAAAAGTACTTGATCTTGAACTTTCCATACATACTCATAGACTCCAATAAATGCTTCCTAAGCCATGGAAAAGTCCATATCTGACCTTTTGAACTAATTTCTGGTCAAAGGTTCCTCAAAAACTTTAAAACGATATAAACTTATAGACTCCTTCTGATGTTATATTACATAGGTCAATTTTTGACCTCCAGGAACACTTTTATGGACCACGGGTCCTTGGTATGTGGGTTATTATACCGAGAGATTTACTTCTCATGATGTCATTTCAGCCAGACAAAAATTTGACCTACTGAACATGTTTCTGGCCCAAAAGTACTTGATCTTGAACTTTCCAAACATACTCATAGACTCCAACAGATGCTTTCTAAGCCATAGAGAAGTCCATATCTGACCTATTGAACTCATTTCTGGTCAAAGGATCCTCAAAAGGTTTTAAACAATATAAACTTATAGACTCCTGATGTTACATTAGCTATACATAGGTCAATTTTTGACCTTCAGAAACACATTTATGGTCCACGGGTATTTGATGTTTGGGTTAATGTACCGAGAGCTTTGCTTCTCATGATGTAATTTCAGCCATAAATATATTTGACCTACTGAACATATATCTGGCCCAAAAGTACTTGACCTTGTACTTTCCATTCATACTCATAGACTCCAACAGATGCTTCCTAAGCCATAGAGAAGTCCATATCTGACATATTGAACTAATTTCTGGTCAAAGATTTCTCAAAAAGTTTGAAACAATATAAACTTTTAGACTCCTTCTGATGTTATATTAGATATACATAGGTCAATTTTGACCTCCATGAACACATTTATGGCACATTTCCAGAAGAAAATGTGAAGTGCTTGAAGCGGCAAATCTCAGCACCCGGTTGCTAGGGTGTTCTGGGAGGTTGCTACGGTGTTCTGGGTGGTTGCTAGGTGTTTTTTTTAGGGTATTCTTGGTGGTTGCTATGGAGTTGCTATGCGGTTGTTAGGGTATTCTGGTTGGTGCGAAGGTGTTCTGGGTGGTTGATAGGGTGTTGCTAGGCGGTTAATGGGGTGTTAATGGTGGTTGCTAGGGTGTTGCCAGATGGTTGCTGGGTTGTTCTGGTTTGTTTCTAGGGTGTTCTGGATGGTTGCTAGGCTGTTGCTTGGTGGTTGCTAGGGTGGTCTGGTTGGTTGGAGATTTACTTCTCATGATGTCATTTCAGCCAGAAAAATATTTTACCTACTGAACATGTTTCTGGTCCAAAAATACTTGATCTTGAACTTTCCACACATATTCACAGACTATGTAATATAACATTCTGATGTTATATGACATAGGTCAATTTTTGACCTCCATGAACACTTTTATGGCCCACGGGTACTTGGATCTGTTGGTTAATATACCGAGAGATTTAAATCTCATGATGTCATTTCAGCCAGACAAATATTTGACCTACTGAACATGTTTCTGGCCCAAAAGTTCTTGATCTTGAACTTTCCATACAGACTCATAGACTCCAATAGATGCTTCCTAAGAAGCCATAGAGAAGTCCATATCTGACCTATTGAACTCATTTCTGGTGAAAAGTTCCTCAAAATAGTTTAAAACAATATAAACTTATAGATTCCTTCTGATGTTATATTAGCTATACATAGGTCAATTTTTGACCTCCAGGAACACATTTATGTCCCACGGGTACTTGATCTGTGGGTTAATATACCGATAGATTTACTTCTCGTGATCTCATTGAACTCATTTCTTGTCAAAGGTTCCTCAAAAAGTTTAAAACAATGTAAACTTTTAGACTTCTTCTGATGTTATATTAGATATACATAGATCAATTTTTGACGACCAGGAACACATTTATGGCACATTTCCAGAAGAAAATATGAAGTGGAGCTTGAAGTGGCAAATCTCAGCACCCGGTTGCTAGGGTGTTCTGGGAGGTTGCTACAGTGTTCTGGGTGGTTGCCAGGTGGTTTTTTTAGGGTATTCTGGGTGGTTGCTATGGTGTTGCTATGCGGTTGCTAGGGTATTCTGGGTGGTTGCGAAGGTGTTCTGGGTGGTTGTTAGAGTGTTGCTAGGCGGTTGCTAGGGTATTCGGGGTGGTTGCTATGGTGTTGCTATGTGGTTGCTAGGGTGTTGCTAGGCGATTGCTGGGGTGTTAATGGTGGTTTCTAGGGTGTTGCCAGATGGTTGCTGGGGTGTTCTGGTTTGTTTAAAGGGTGTTCTGGATGGTTGCTAGGCTGTTGCTTGGTGGTTGCTAGGGTGTTCTGGTTGGTTGGAGATTTACTTCTCATGATGTCATTTCAGCCAGAAAAATATTTTACCTACTGAACATGTTTCTGGTCCAAAAATACTTGATCTTGAACTTTCCACACATACTCACAGACTATGTAATATAACATTCTGATGTTATATTACATAGGTCAATTTTTGACCTCCATGAACACTTTTATTGCCAACGGGTACTTGATCTGTGTGTTAATGTATCAAGAGATTTACATCTCATGATGTCATTTCAGCCAGACAAATATTTGACCTACTGAACATGTTTCTGGTCCAAAAGTTCTTGATCTTGAACTTTCCATACAGACTCATAGACTCCAATAGATGCTTCCTAAGAAGCCATAGAGAAGTCCATATCTGACATATTGAACTCATTTCTTGTCAAGGGTTTCTCAAATAGTTTAAAACAATATAGACTTTTAGACTCCTTCTGATGTTATATTAAATATACATAGGTCAATTTTGACCTCCATGAACACATTTATGGCACATTTCCTGAAGAAAATGTGAAGTGGAGCTTGAAGCGGCAAATCTCAGCACCCGGTTGCTAGGGTGTTCTGGGAGGTTGCTACGGTGTTCTGGGTGGTTGGTAGGTTTTTTTTAGGGTATTCTGGGTGGTTGCTATGGTGTTGCTATGCGGTTGCTAGGGTATTCTGGGTGGTTGCGAAGGTGTTGTGGGTGGTTGCTAGGGTGTTGCTATGTGGTTGCTAGGGTATTCTGGGTGGTTGTGAAGCTGTTCTGGGTGGTTGCTAGGGTGTTGCAAGGCAGTTGCTAGGGTATTCTGGGTGGTTGCGAAGGTGTTCTGGGTGGTTGCTGGGTTGTTCTGGGTGGTTGCTATGCTGTTGCTTGGTGGTTGCTAGGGTGTTCTGGTTGGTTGGAGATTTATTTTTCATGATGTCATTTCAGCCAGAAAAATATTTTACCTACTAAACATGTTTCTGGCCCAAAAGTACTAGATCTTGAACTTTCCATACATATTCATAGACTATGTAATAATATAACATTCTGATGTTATATTACATAGGTCAATTTTTGACCTCCATGAATACTTTTATGGCCCACGGGTACTTGATCTGTGGGTTAATATACAGAGAGATTTACATCTCATGATGTCATTTCAGCCAGAGAAATATTGCTATGGTCTGTGAGTATGTGTGGAAAGTTCAAGATCAAGTATTTTTGGACCAGAAACATGTTCAGTAGGTAAAATATTTTTCTGGCTGAAATGACATCATGAGAAGTAAATCTCCAACCAACCAGAACACCCTAGCAACCACCAAGCAACAGCCTAGCAACCATCCAGAACACCCTATAAACAAACCAGAACACCCCAGCAACCATCTGGCAACACCCTAGCAACCACCATTAACACCCCAGCAACCGCCTAGCAACACCCTAGCAACCACCCAGAACACCTTCGCAACCACCCAGAATACCCTAGCAACCGCATAGCAACACCATAGCAACCACCCGGAATACCCTAAAAAAACACCTAGCAACCACCCAGAACACCGTAGCAACCTCCCAGAACACCCTAGCAACCGGTTGGATTTAGCTCTTAACTAATAAATTCTTTTGTAATATAATGTAATATGTTATAAACTAATCAATATGTTTATATTGTTTGAAACCTTTTGAGGACCCTTTTACCATAACAATATAAACTTCTAGAGTCCATCTGATGTTGTATTAGCTATACATGGGTCATTTTTTGACCTATGTAACACATTTATGGCACATTTCCAGAAGAAAATGTGAAGTACTGCTTGCAGTGGCAAATCTCACCACCCGGTTGCTAGGGTGTTCCCGGTGGTTGCTACAGTGTTCTGGGTGGTTGCTAGGTGGTTGTTAGGGTATTCCGGTGGTTGCTAGGGTGTTGCTAGGGTGTTCTGGGTGGTTACTAGGGTGTTGCTAGGTGGTTGCTAGGGTGTACTGGGTGGTTGCTTGGGTGTTGCTACGGTTGGTTGCTTGGTAGGGTGTTGCTAAGGTGGTTGGTGTTGCTAGGTGTTGCTAGGTGGTTGCTAGGGTGTTCTGGGTGGTTGCTTGGGTGTTGCTAAGGTGTTCTGGGTGGTTGCTAGGTGGTTGCTAGAGTGTTGCTAAGGTGTTCTGTGTGGTTCCTATGGTGTTTCTAGGTGGTTGGTAGTGTCCAAATTACTATAGAGTTTTTATAATGTTTTTGGCAATTGATTTATATATCATCAAAAGGAGCCCATAAGTTTTTCAGAAATAATTTCAATAGGTCAGATGTGCACAATTCTATATGGCCTAGGAACCATCAAAAGGAGTCTATGAGTATGTAGAAAGTTCAAGATCAAGTACACATGGGCAAGAAATACAGTCTTTAGGTCAAATATCTGTCTGGCTAAAATAACATGATAAGAGGTCATTCTGTATAGTATCCTGATTTTCAAAGAACACCTTAGCCAGAAATATGTTCAGTAGTTAAAATAAGGACTCTTGTATTGCTTCAGTAACATCAAAAGGAGTTAATGAGTATGTTTAGAATGTTCAAGATCAAGTACTCGTGGGCCAGAACTATATTCAGTAGGTCAAAAAGGAACCTATCTATAGCTCATGTAATATCAGAAGGAGTCTAAAAGTTTTTCTTGTTTAAAAACTTTTGAGGACCCTTTGACCAGACATGAGTTAAATACTTAAGATATGGACATTCTATATGCCTTAAGAAGCATCAAAAGGAGTCTATGAGAATTTATACAAAAAGTTCGAGACCTAGTACTCGTCGGCAAGGACTATGTTTGTGGGTCAATGAGGAACCTCTAGGCCTAGAAAGCAGTCTAAGAAGTAGCATAAGAAGTAGTCTATTTTTTATGTATAGAAAGTTCAATATCAGGTACTCGTGGGACAGATATATGTTCAGTATATGTTCAAATATCTTCCTGCTCATAAAACATCATAAGTAGTAAATATCAATGTATAGTAACCTAATGATATAGTAACCTATGTTCAGTAGGTCAAATAGGAACCTTTGTATAGCTTATCATCAAAAGGTGTCTAATAAGCTTATATTGCTTAAAAACTTTTGAGGTCCCTTTTACCAGAAATGAGTTCAATAGCTATACTATGCACTGTAAAGCTCGTGTTGTTTTCTCGTCTGTGCACAAATAAATTAGTTTGTAAAATAGAAATGCATGCAAAATCACGTTATATCTTTTCATTGCAACGAGGAACAAGTTAGATATGTCATGCAATGCGACGAAACACATCTCAGGTGTTTTCTTTTCATTGCACAGAGGTTAGTTAAAGCGTGCATACGCATAACGAGGAACAAGTTAGATATGTCATGCAATGCACTGAAACCCATGTTAGGTGTTTTCTTTTCACTGCAGAGAGGTTTTTGCGTGGATATGCATAACGAGAAACAAGTTATATCTATCATGCAATGCAATGAAACACATCTTAGGTGTTTTCTTTTTATTGCACAGAGGTTAGTTATTACGTGCATATGCATAACGAGGAACAAGTTAGATATGTCAGGCAATGCACTGAAACCCATGTTAGGTGTTTTCTTTTCACTGCAGAGAGGTTACTTATTTGCGTGCATATGCATAACGAGAAACAAGTTATATCTATCATGCAATGCAATGAAACACATCTTAGGTGTTTTCTTTTTATTACACAGAGGTTAGTTATTACGTGCATATGCATTACGAGGAACAAATTAGATATGTCATGCAATGCACTGAAACCCATGTTAGGTGTTTTCTTTTCACTGCAGAAAGGTTAGCTATTTGCGTGCATATGCATAACGAGAAACAAGTTATATCTATCTTGCAATGCAATGAAGCACATCTTAGGTGTTTTCTTTTCATTGCACAGAGGATAGTTATTGCATGCATACATAACGAGGAACAAGTTAGATTAGGTCATGCAATGCATTGAAACACATCTTAGTTGTTTTCTTTTCATTGAATAGAGGTTATTGCGTGCATATGCATAACGAGGACCAAGTTAGATATGTCATGCAATGCAATGAAACACATCTTAGGTGTTTTCTTTTCATTGCACAGAGGTTAGTTATTCCGTGCATATGAATAACGAGTAACAAGTTAGATATGTCATGTAATGCACTGAAACACATCTTAGGTGTTTTCTTTTCACTGCACAGAGCGAGTTATTGCTTGCATATGCATAACGAGAAACAAGTTAGATCTGTCATGCAATGCACTGAAACACATCTTAGGTGTTTTCTTTTCACTGCACAGAGCGAGTTATTGCGTGTATATGCATAACGAGAAACAAGTTAGATCTGTCATGCCATGCACTGAAACACATCTTAGGTGTTTTCTTTTCACTGCACAGAGGTTAGTTATTGCGTGCATATGCATAACGAGGAACAAGTTAGATAGGTCATGCAATGCGATGAAACACATCTTAGGTGTTTTCTTTTCATTGCACAGAGGATAGTTATTGCATGCATACATATCGAGGAACAAGTTAGATTAGGTCATGCAATGCATTGAAACACATCTTAGGTGTTTTCTTTTCATTGCACAGAGGTTAGTTATTGCGTGCATATGCATAACGAGTAACAAGTTAGATCTGTCATGCAATGCACTGAAACACATCTTAGGTGTTTTCTTTTCACTGCACAGAGGTTAGTTATTGCGTGCATATGCATAACGAGGAACAAGTTAGATCTGTCATGCAATGCGATGAAACACATCTTAGGTGTTTTCTTTTAATTGCACAGAGGTTAGTTATTGCGTGCATATGCATAACGAGTAACAAGTTAGATCTGTCATGCAATGCACTGAAACACATCTTAGGTGTTTTCTTTTCACTGCACAGAGGTTAGTTATTGCGTGCATATGCATAACGAGGAACAAGTTAGATATGTCATGCAATGCAATGAAACACATCTTAGGTGTTTTCTTTTCATTGGACAGAGGTTAGTTATCGTGTGCATGTGCAATGCAATCCTAAAGCACAAGCATTGCAAATCTCTTCGTTGCACAAGGAACAAGTTAGTGTGTGCATTGTAAAGCGATCGCTCTTTTGATGTTTTCTCGTCAAAACAGAAATTAATTAGTTGTAGAATGGAAGCGCATGGAAAAGCACTTGTGTTTTATCTTTTCTTTTCATTGCAAAGAAAAATAAGTTAGAAAATGTAAGAATTGCAATGAAACAACACACGATATCCAGTCAAAGCAGAAGGAAGGGTTTAGTTCTTGAATGCAATAAAGTGCATATTACATATATGGTATTTTTGATGCACAACGTTCTTCATGCACAATCCACATCTCTTCATTGCACAAAGCAACGAGTGTTGTTTTATTGCAATGCATAAAATATCGAACTTGTTCTTCATTGCAATGAAAAGAAAATGTATGCATGTGCTTTCGCATGCATTTCTATTTTACAAACTAGATTGTTTGTGCACAGACAAGAAAACATCACGTTATGCCTTTTCATTGCAACGAAGAACAAGTTAGATTGTTATGCAATCCAAGGAAACTAGATATTAGGTGTTTTCTTTTCATTGCACAGAGAAACATGTTAGTTATTGCGTGCATATTCTTTAATGCACAACATTAGACGTTAGATGTGTTTTCGTTGAACAACGGAATGAGTTAGATATTGAATGCGTTCCTCTGTTGCACAAAGGAACGAGTAAGTTATTGCATTGCACGACCGCTCAAGTGATGTTTTTTCGTCAGTGCACAAAAGAATTAGTAGTAGAATCCATGCGAAAGAGTCAAAGGGTCTTCAAAGGTTTTAATAAATATTAACTTATTGACTTTTGATGATTTGTAAGCTATAGATAGGTTCCTTTTTGTCCCAGTGAACATATTTCTGGCTCACGGGTACTTGATTCTAAGCCATAGAGAAGTCCATATCTGACCTATTGTACTAATTTCTGGTCTATGTTTCCTCAAATGTTTTTAAATAATATCAACTGATAGACTCAATCTGATGTTATATACATAGGTTCCTTTTTGACCTACAAAACATGTTTCTAGCCTATGGGTAATTAATTGATCCTTCTCATGATATTATTTCAGCCAGAAAGATATTTGACCTACTGAACATATTTCTGGCCCAAAAGTACTTGATCTTGAACTTTCCATACATACTCAGAGACTCCAATAAATGCTTCCTAAGCCATGGAAAAGTCCATATCTGACCTTTTGAACTAATTTCTGGTCAAAGGTTCCTCAAAAACTTTAAAACGATATAAACTTATAGACTCCTTCTGATGTTATATTACATAGGTCAATTTTTGACCTCCAGGAACACTTTTATGGCCCACGGGTCCTTGGTATGTGGGTTATTATACCGAGAGATTTACTTCTCATGATGTCATTTCAGCCAGACAAAAATTTGACCTCCTGAACATGTTTCTGGCCCAAAAGTACTTGATCTTGAACTTTCCAAACATACTCATAGACTCCAACAGATGCTTTCTAAGCCATAGAGAAGTCCATATCTGACCTATTGAACTCATTTCTGGTCAAAGGATCCTCAAAAGGTTTTAAACAATATAAACTTATAGACTCCTGATGTTACATTAGCTATACATAGGTCAATTTTTGACCTTCAGAAACACATTTATGGTCCACGGGTATTTGATGTTTGGGTTAATGTACCGAGAGCTTTGCTTCTCATGATGTAATTTCAGCCATAAATATATTTGACCTACTGAACATATATCTGGCCCAAAAGTACTTGACCTTGTACTTTCCATTCATACTCATAGACTCCAACAGATGCTTCCTAAGCCATAGAGAAGTCCATATCTGACATATTGAACTAATTTCTGGTCAAAGATTTCTCAAAAAGTTTGAAACAATATAAACTTTTAGACTCCTTCTGATGTTATATTAGATATACATAGGTCAATTTTGACCTCCATGAACACATTTATGGCACATTTCCAGAAGAAAATGTGAAGTGCTTGAAGCGGCAAATCTCAGCACCCGGTTGCTAGGGTGTTCTGGGAGGTTGCTACGGTGTTCTGGGTGGTTGCTAGGTGTTTTTTTTAGGGTATTCTTGGTGGTTGCTATGGAGTTGCTATGCGGTTGTTAGGGTATTCTGGGTGGTTGCGAAGGTGTTCTGGGTGGTTGATAGGGTGTTGCTAGGCGGTTAATGGGGTGTTAATGGTGGTTGCTAGGGTGTTGCCAGATGGTTGCTGGGTTGTTCTGGTTTGTTTCTAGGGTGTTCTGGATGGTTGCTAGGCTGTTGCTTGGTGGTTGCTAGGGTGGTCTGGTTGGTTGGAGATTTACTTCTCATGATGTCATTTGAGCCAGAAAAATATTTTACCTACTGAACATGTTTCTGGTCCAAAAATACTTGATCTTGAACTTTCCACACATTTTCACAGACTATGTAATATAACATTCTGATGTTATATGACATAGGTCAATTTTTGACCTCCATGAACACTTTTATGGCCCACGGGTACTTGGATCTGTTGGTTAATATACCGAGAGATTTAAATCTCATGATGTCATTTCAGCCAGACAAATATTTGACCTACTGAACATGTTTCTGGCCCAAAAGTTCTTGATCTTGAACTTTCCATACAGACTCATAGACTCCAATAGATGCTTCCTAAAAAGCCATAGAGAAGTCCATATCTGACCTATTGAACTCATTTCTGGTGAAAAGTTCCTCAAAATAGTTTAAAACAATATAAACTTATAGATTCCTTCTGATGTTATATTAGCTATACATAGGTCAATTTTTGACCTCCAGGAACACATTTATGTCCCACCGGGTACTTGATCTGTGGGTTAATATACCGATAGATTTACTTCTCGTGATCTCATTGAACTCATTTCTTGTCAAAGGTTCCTCAAAAAGTTTAAAACAATGTAAACTTTTAGACTTCTTCTGATGTTATATTAGATATACATAGATCAATTTTTGACGACCAGGAACACATTTATGGCACATTTCCAGAAGAAAATATGAAGTGGAGCTTGAAGTGGCAAATCTCAGCACCCGGTTGCTAGGGTGTTCTGGGAGGTTGCTACAGTGTTCTGGGTGGTTGCTAGGTGGTTTTTTTAGGGTATTCTGGGTGGTTGCTATGGTGTTGCTATGCGGTTGCTAGGGTATTCTGGGTGGTTGCGAAGGTGTTCTGGGTGGTTGTTAGAGTGTTGCTAGGCGGTTGCTAGGGTATTCGGGGTGGTTGCTATGGTGTTGCTATGTGGTTGCTAGGGTGTTGCTAGGCGATTGCTGGGGTGTTAATGGTGGTTTCTAGGGTGTTGCCAGATGGTTGCTGGGGTGTTCTGGTTTGTTTAAAGGGTGTTCTGGATGGTTGCTGTTGCTTGGTGGTTGCTAGGGTGTTCTGGTTGGTTGGAGATTTACTTCTCATGATGTCATTTCAGCCAGAAAAATATTTTACCTACTGAACATGTTTCTGGTCCAAAAATACTTGATCTTGAACTTTCCACACATACTCACAGACTATGTAATATAACATTCTGATGTTATATTACATAGGTCAATTTTTGACCTCCATGAACACTTTTATGGCCAACGGGTACTTGATCTGTGTGTTAATGTACCAAGAGATTTACATCTCATGATGTCATTTCAGCCAGACAAATATTTGACCTACTGAACATGTTTCTGGTCCAAAAGTTCTTGATCTTGAACTTTCCATACAGACTCATAGACTCCAATAGATGCTTCCTAAGAAGCCATAGAGAAGTCCATATCTGACATATTGAACTAATTTCTGGTCAAAGATTTCTCAAAAAGTTTGAAACAATATAAACTTTTAGACTCCTTCTGATGTTATATTAGATATACATAGGTCAATTTTGACCTCCATGAACACATTTATGGCACATTTCCAGAAGAAAATGTGAAGTGCTTGAAGCGGCAAATCTCAGCACCCGGTTGCTAGGGTGTTCTGGGAGGTTGCTACGGTGTTCTGGGTGGTTGCTAGGTGTTTTTTTTAGGGTATTCTTGGTGGTTGCTATGGAGTTGCTATGCGGTTGTTAGGGTGTTTTCTGGGTGGTTGCGAAGGTGTTCTGGGTGGTTGATAGGGTGTTGCTAGGCGGTTAATGGGGTGTTAATGGTGGTTGCTAGGGTGTTGCCAGATGGTTGCTGGGTTGTTCTGGTTTGTTTCTAGGGTGTTCTGGATGGTTGCTAGGCTGTTGCTTGGTGGTTGCTAGGGTGGTCTGGTTGGTTGGAGATTTACTTCTCATGATGTCATTTGAGCCAGAAAAATATTTTACCTACTGAACATGTTTCTGGTCCAAAAATACTTGATCTTGAACTTTCCACACATTTTCACAGACTATGTAATATAACATTCTGATCTTATATGACATAGGTCAATTTTTGACCTCCATGAACACTTTTATGGCCCACGGGTACTTGGATCTGTTGGTTAATATACCGAGAGATTTAAATCTCATGATGTCATTTCAGCCAGACAAATATTTGACCTACTGAACATGTTTCTGGCCCAAAAGTTCTTGATCTTGAACTTTCCATACAGACTCATAGACTCCAATAGATGCTTCCTAAGAAGCCATAGAGAAGTCCATATCTGACCTATTGAACTCATTTCTGGTGAAAAGTTCCTCAAAATAGTTTAAAACAATATAAACTTATAGATTCCTTCTGATGTTATATTAGCTATACATAGGTCAATTTTTGACCTCCAGGAACACATTTATGTCCCACCGGGTACTTGATCTGTGGGTTAATATACCGATAGATTTACTTCTCGTGATCTCATTGAACTCATTTCTTGTCAAAGGTTCCTCAAAAAGTTTAAAACAATGTAAACTTTTAGACTTCTTCTGATGTTATATTAGATATACATAGATCAATTTTTGACGACCAGGAACACATTTATGGCACATTTCCAGAAGAAAATAAGAAGTGGAGCTTGAAGTGGCAAATCTCAGCACCCGGTTGCTAGGGTGTTCTGGGAGGTTGCTACAGTGTTCTGGGTGGTTGCTAGGTGGTTTTTTTAGGGTATTCTGGGTGGTTGCTATGGTGTTGCTATGCGGTTGCTAGGGTATTCTGGGTGGTTGCGAAGGTGTTCTGGGTGGTTGTTAGAGTGTTGCTAGGCGGTTGCTAGGGTATTCGGGGTGGTTGCTATGGTGTTGCTATGTGGTTGCTAGGGTGTTGCTAGGCGATTGCTGGGGTGTTAATGGTGGTTTCTAGGGTGTTGCCAGATGGTTGCTGGGGTGTTCTGGTTTGTTTAAAGGGTGTTCTGGATGGTTGCTAGGCTGTTGCTTGGTGGTTGCTAGGGTGTTCTGGTTGGTTGGAGATTTACTTCTCATGATGTCATTTCAGCCAGAAAAATATTTTACCTACTGAACATGTTTCTGGTCCAAAAATACTTGATCTTGAACTTTCCACACATACTCACAGACTATGTAATATAACATTCTGATGTTATATTACATAGGTCAATTTTTGACCTCCATGAACACTTTTATGGCCAACGGGTACTTGATCTGTGTGTTAATGTACCAAGAGATTTACATCTCATGATGTCATTTCAGCCAGACAAATATTTGACCTACTGAACATGTTTCTGGTCCAAAAGTTCTTGATCTTGAACTTTCCATACAGACTCATAGACTCCAATAGATGCTTCCTAAGAAGCCATAGAGAAGTCCATATCTGACATATTGAACTAATTTCTGGTCAAAGATTTCTCAAAAAGTTTGAAACAATATAAACTTTTAGACTCCTTCTGATGTTATATTAGATATACATAGGTCAATTTTGACCTCCATGAACACATTTATGGCACATTTCCAGAAGAAAATGTGAAGTGCTTGAAGCGGCAAATCTCAGCACCCGGTTGCTAGGGTGTTCTGGGAGGTTGCTACGGTGTTCTGGGTGGTTGCTAGGTGTTTTTTTTAGGGTATTCTTGGTGGTTGCTATGGAGTTGCTATGCGGTTGTTAGGGTATTCTGGGTGGTTGCGAAGGTGTTCTGGGTGGTTGATAGGGTGTTGCTAGGCGGTTAATGGGGTGTTAATGGTGGTTGCTAGGGTGTTGCCAGATGGTTGCTGGGTTGTTCTGGTTTGTTTCTAGGGTGTTCTGGATGGTTGCTAGGCTGTTGCTTGGTGGTTGCTAGGGTGGTCTGGTTGGTTGGAGATTTACTTCTCATGATGTCATTTCAGCCAGAAAAATATTTTACCTACTGAACATGTTTCTGGTCCAAAAATACTTGATCTTGAACTTTCCACACATATTCACAGACTATGTAATATAACATTCTGATGTTATATGACATAGGTCAATTTTTGACCTCCATGAACACTTTTATGGCCCACGGGTACTTGGATCTGTTGGTTAATATACCGAGAGATTTAAATCTCATTATGTCATTTCAGCCAGACAAATATTTGACCTACTGAACATGTTTCTGGCCCAAAAGTTCTTGATCTTGAACTTTCCATACAGACTCATAGACTCCAATAGATGCTTCCTAAGAAGCCATAGAGAAGTCCATATCTGATCTATTGAACTCATTTCTGGTGAAAAGTTCCTCAAAATAGTTTAAAACAATATAAACTTATAGATTCCTTCTGATGTTATATTAGCTATACATAGGTCAATTTTTGACCTCCAGGAACACATTTATGTCCCACCGGGTACTTGATCTGTGGGTTAATATACCGATAGATTTACTTCTCGTGATCTCATTGAACTCATTTCTTGTCAAAGGTTCCTCAAAAAGTTTAAAACAATGTAAACTTTTAGACTTCTTCTGATGTTATATTAGATATACATAGATCAATTTTTGACGACCAGGAACACATTTATGGCACATTTCCAGAAGAAAATATGAAGTGGAGCTTGAAGTGGCAAATCTCAGCACCCGGTTGCTAGGGTGTTCTGGGAGGTTGCTACAGTGTTCTGGGTGGTTGCTAGGTGGTTTTTTTAGGGTATTCTGGGTGGTTGCTATGGTGTTGCTATGCGGTTGCTAGGGTATTCTGGGTGGTTGCGAAGGTGTTCTGGGTGGTTGTTAGAGTGTTGCTAGGCGGTTGCTAGGGTATTCGGGGTGGTTGCTATGGTGTTGCTATGTGGTTGCTAGGGTGTTGCTAGGCGATTGCTGGGGTGTTAATGGTGGTTTCTAGGGTGTTGCCAGATGGTTGCTGGGGTGTTTTGGTTTGTTTAAAGGGTGTTCTGGATGGTTGCTAGGCTGTTGCTTGGTGGTTGCTAGGGTGTTCTGGTTGGTTGTTAGAGTGTTGCTAGGCGGTTGCTAGGGTATTCTGGGTGGTTGCTATGGTGTTGCTATGTGGTTGCTAGGGTGTTGCTAGGCGATTGCTGGGGTGTTAATGGTGGTTGCTAGGGTGTTGCCAGATGGTTGCTGGGGTGTTCTGGTTTGTTTATAGGGTGTTCTGGATGGTTGCTAGGCTGTTGCTTGGTGGTTGCTAGGGTGTTCTGGTTGGTTGGAGATTTACTTCTCATGATGTCATTTCAGCCAGAAAAATATTTTACCTACTGAACATGTTTCTGGTCCAAAAATACTTGATCTTGAACTTTCCACACATATTCACAGACTATGTAATATAACATTCTGATGTTATATGACATAGGTCAATTTTTGACCTCCATGAACACTTTTATGGCCCACGGGTACTTGGATCTGTTGGTTAATATACCGAGAGATTTAAATCTCATTATGTCATTTCAGCCAGACAAATATTTGACCTACTGAACATGTTTCTGGCCCAAAAGTTCTTGATCTTGAACTTTCCATACAGACTCATAGACTCCAATAGATGCTTCCTAAGAAGCCATAGAGAAGTCCATATCTGACCTATTGAACTCATTTCTGGTGAAAAGTTCCTCAAAATAGTTTAAAACAATATAAACTTATAGATTCCTTCTGATGTTATATTAGCTATACATAGGTCAATTTTTGACCTCCAGGAACACATTTATGTCCCACCGGGTACTTGATCTGTGGGTTAATATACCGATAGATTTACTTCTCGTGATCTCATTGAACTCATTTCTTGTCAAAGGTTCCTCAAAAAGTTTAAAACAATGTAAACTTTTAGACTTCTTCTGATGTTATATTAGATATACATAGATCAATTTTTGACGACCAGGAACACATTTATGGCACATTTCCAGAAGAAAATATGAAGTGGAGCTTGAAGTGGCAAATCTCAGCACCCGGTTGCTAGGGTGTTCTGGGAGGTTGCTACAGTGTTCTGGGTGGTTGCTAGGTGGTTTTTTTAGGGTATTCTGGGTGGTTGCTATGGTGTTGCTATGCGGTTGCTAGGGTATTCTGGGTGGTTGCGAAGGTGTTCTGGGTGGTTGTTAGAGTGTTGCTAGGCGGTTGCTAGGGTATTCGGGGTGGTTGCTATGGTGTTGCTATGTGGTTGCTAGGGTGTTGCTAGGCGATTGCTGGGGTGTTAATGGTGGTTTCTAGGGTGTTGCCAGATGGTTGCTGGGGTGTTCTGGTTTGTTTAAAGGGTGTTCTGGATGGTTGCTGTTGCTTGGTGGTTGCTAGGGTGTTCTGGTTGGTTGGAGATTTACTTCTCATGATGTCATTTCAGCCAGAAAAATATTTTACCTACTGAACATGTTTCTGGTCCAAAAATACTTGATCTTGAACTTTCCACACATACTCACAGACTATGTAATATAACATTCTGATGTTATATTACATAGGTCAATTTTTGACCTCCATGAACACTTTTATGGCCAACGGGTACTTGATCTGTGTGTTAATGTACCAAGAGATTTACATCTCATGATGTCATTTCAGCCAGACAAATATTTGACCTACTGAACATGTTTCTGGTCCAAAAGTTCTTGATCTTGAACTTTCCATACAGACTCATAGACTCCAATAGATGCTTCCTAAGAAGCCATAGAGAAGTCCATATCTGACATATTGAACTAATTTCTGGTCAAAGATTTCTCAAAAAGTTTGAAACAATATAAACTTTTAGACTCCTTCTGATGTTATATTAGATATACATAGGTCAATTTTGACCTCCATGAACACATTTATGGCACATTTCCAGAAGAAAATGTGAAGTGCTTGAAGCGGCAAATCTCAGCACCCGGTTGCTAGGGTGTTCTGGGAGGTTGCTACGGTGTTCTGGGTGGTTGCTAGGTGTTTTTTTTAGGGTATTCTTGGTGGTTGCTATGGAGTTGCTATGCGGTTGTTAGGGTGTTTTCTGGGTGGTTGCGAAGGTGTTCTGGGTGGTTGATAGGGTGTTGCTAGGCGGTTAATGGGGTGTTAATGGTGGTTGCTAGGGTGTTGCCAGATGGTTGCTGGGTTGTTCTGGTTTGTTTCTAGGGTGTTCTGGATGGTTGCTAGGCTGTTGCTTGGTGGTTGCTAGGGTGGTCTGGTTGGTTGGAGATTTACTTCTCATGATGTCATTTCAGCCAGAAAAATATTTTACCTACTAAACATGTTTCTGGCCCAAAAGTACTACATCTTGAACTTTCCATACATATATTCATAGACTATGTAATAATATAACATTCTGATGTTATATTACATAGGTCAATTTTTGACCTCCATGAATACTTTTATGGCCCACGGGTACTTGATCTGTGGGTTAATATACAGAGAGATTTACATCTCATGATGTCATTTCAGCCAGAGAAATATTTGACCTACTTTTTCTGGCCCAAAAGTTCTTGATCTTGAACTTTCCATACAGACTCATAGACTCCAATAGATGAACCTGGCAACCACCTAGCAACATTAGCACCTAGCAACCACATAAAAACACCATAGCAACCACCCAGAATACCCTAACAACCACCTAGCAACCACACAGAACACCCTGGTAACCGGGTGGTGAGATTTGCCACTTCAGGCTCAACTTCACATTTTCTTCTGGAAATGTGCCATAAATGTGTTCCTGGTGGTCAAAAATGTGTCTATGTATATCTAATCTAACATCAGAAGAAGTCTAAAAGTTTACATTGTTTTAAACTTTTTGAGGAACCTTTGACCAGAAATGAGTTCAATGACATCACGAGAAGTAAATCTATCGGTATATTAACTCACAGATCAAGTACCCGTGGGACATAAATGTGTTCCTGGAGGTCAAAAATTGACCTATATATATCTAATATAATTGACCAATGTATATCTTATATAACATCAGAAGGAGGTCAAATATTTGTCTGGCTGAAATTACATCATGAGAAGTAAATCTCTCGGTATACTCACCCATAGATCAAGTACCCGTGGGCCATAAATGTGTTCCTGGAGGTCAAAAATTGACCTATGTATAGCTAATATAACATCAGAAGGAATCTATAAGTTTATATTGTTTTAAACTATTTTGAGGAACTTTTCACCAGAAATGAGTTCAATAGGTCAGATATGGACTTCTCTATGGCTTCTTAGGAAGTCTATGAATACGTCTATTGGAGTCTATGAGTCTGTATGGAAAGTTCAAGATCAAGAACTTTTGGGCCAGAAACATGTTCAGTAGGTCAAATATTTGTCTGGCTGAAATGACATCATGAGATGTAAATCTCTCTGTATATTAACCCACAGATCAAGTACCTGTGGGCCATAAAAGTATTCATGGAGGTCAAAAATTGACCTATGTAGTATAACATCAGAATGTTATATTACATAGTCTATGAATATGTATGGAAAGTTCAAGATCTAGTACTTTTGGGCCAGAAACATGTTTAGTAGGTAAAATATTTTTCTGGCTGAAATGACATCATGAGAAATAAATCTCCAACCAACCAGAACACCCTAGCAACCACCAAGCAACAGCATAGCAACCACCCAGAACACCCTAGAAACAAACCAAAACAACCCAGCAACCACCCAAAACACCTTCGCAACCACCCAGAATACCCTAGCAACCGCCTAGCAACACCCTAGCAACCACCCCGAACAGCTTCGCAACCACCCAGAATACCCTAGCAACCACATAGCAACAACCTAGCAACCAACCAGAACACCTTCGCAACCACCCAGAATACCCTAGCAACCGCATAGCAACACCTTAGCAACCACCCAGAATACCCTAAAAAAAAACCTACCAACCACCCAGAACACCGTAGCAACCTCCCAGAACACCCTAGCAACCGGGTGCTGAGATTTGCAGCTTCAAGCTCCACTTCACATTTTCTTCAGGAAATGTGCCATAAATGTGTTCATGGAGGTCAAATTTGACCTATGTATATCTAATTTAACATCAGAAGGAGTCTAAAAGTCTATATTGTTTTAAACTTTTTGAGAAACCTTTGACCCGAAATGAGTTCAATATGTCAGATATGGACTTCTCTGTGGCTTAGGAATCATCTGTTGGAGTCTATGAGTATGTTTGGAAAGTTCAAGATCAAGTACTTTTGGGCAAGAAACATGTTCAGTAGGTCAAATATTTGTCTGGCTGAAATGACATCATGAGATGTAAATCTCTTGGTATATTAACCAACAGATCCAAGTACCCGTGGGCCATAAAAGTGTTCATGGAGGTCAAAAATTGACCTATGTAATATAACATCAGAATGTTATATTACATAGTCTGTGAGTATGTGTGGAAAGTTCAAGATCAAGTATTTTTGGACCAGAAACATGTTCAGTAGGTAAAATATTTTTCTGGCTGAAATGACATCATGAGAAGTAAATCTCCAACCAACCAGAACACCCTAGCAACCACCAAGCAACAGCCTAGCAACCATCCAGAACACCCTATAAACAAACCAAAACACCCCAGCAACCATCTGGCAACACCCTAGCAACCACCATTAACACCCTAGCAACCGCCTAGCAACACCCTAGCAACCACCCCGAACAGCTTCGCAACCACCCAGAATACCCTAGCAACCACATAGCAACACCCTAGCAACCAACCAGAACACCTTCGCAACCACCCAGAATACCCTAGTAACCGCATAGCAACACCTTAGCAACCACCCAGAATACCCTAAAAAAAAAACTACCAGCCACCCAGAACACCGTAGCAACCTCCCAGAACACTCTAGCAACCGGGTGCTGAGATTTGCCGCTTCAAGCTCCACTTCACATTTTCTTCAGGAAATGTGCCATAAATGTGTTCATGGAGGTCAAATTTGACCTATGTATATCTAATTTAACATCAGAAGGAGTCTAAAAGTCTATATTGTTTTAAACTTTTTGAGAAACCTTTGACCCGAAATGAGTTCAATATGTCAGATATGGACTTCTCTGTGGCTTAGGAATCATCTGTTGGAGTCTATGAGTATGTTTGGAAAGTTCAAGATCAAGTACTTTTGGGCAAGAAACATGTTCAGTAGGTCAAATATTTGTCTGGCTGAAATGACATCATGAGATGTAAATCTCTTGGAATATTAACCAACAGATCCAAGTACCCGTGGGCCATAAAAGTGTTCATGGAGGTCAAAAATTGACCTATGTAATATAACATCAGAATGTTATGTTACATAGTCTGTGAGTATGTGTGGAAAGTTCAAGATCAAGTATTTTTGGACCAGAAACATGTTTAGTAGGTAAAATATTTTTCTGGCTGAAATGACATCATGAGAAGTAAATCTCCAACCAACCAGAACACCCTAGCAACCACCAAGCAACAGCCTAGCAACCATCCAGAACACCCTATAAACAAACCAGAACACCCCAGCAACCATCTGGCAACACCCTAGCAACCACCATTAACACCCCAGCAACCGCCTAGCAACACCCTAGCAACCACCCACAATACCCTAGCAACCGCATAACAACACCATAGCAACCACCCGGAATACCCTAAAAAAACACCTAGCAACCACCCAGAACACCGTAGCAACCTCCCAGAACACCCTAGCAACCGGTTGGATTTAGCTCTTAACTAATAAATTCTTTTGTAATATAATGTAATATGATATAAACTAATCAATATGTTTATATTGTTTGAAACCTTTTGAGGACCCTTTTATCATAACAATATAAACTTCTAGAGTCCATCTGATGTTGTATTAGCTATACATGGGTCAATTTTTGACCTATGTAACACATTTATGGCACATTTCCAGAAGAAAATGTGAAGTACTGCTTGAAGTGGCAAATCTCACCACCCGGTTCCCGGTGGTTGCTACAGTGTTCTGGGTGGTTACTAGGTGGTTGTTAGGGTATTCCGGGTGGTTGCTAGGGTGTTGCTAGGGTGTTCTGGGTGGTTACTAGGGTGTTGCTAGGTGGTTGCTAGGGTGTTCTGGGTGGTTGCTTGGGTGTTGCTAAGGTTGGTTGCTTGGTAGGGTGTTGCTAAGGTGTTCTGGGTGGTTGCTAGGTGGTTGCTAGAGTGTTGCTAAGGTGTTCTGGGTGGTTGCTAGGGTGATTTAGGTGGTTACTATGGTAGTCTGTGTGGTTCCTATGGTGTTTCTAGGTGGTTGGTAGTGTCCAAATTACTATAGAGTTTTTATAATGTTTTTGGCAATTGATTTATATATCCTCAAAAGGAGCCCATAAGTTTTTCAGAAATAATTTCAATAGGTCAGATGTGCACAATTCTATATGGCCTAGGAACCATCAAAAGGAGTCTATGAGTATGTAGAAAGTTCAAGATCAAGTACACATGGGCAAGAAATACAGTCTTTAGGTCAAATATCTGTCTGGCTAAAATAACATGATAAGAGGTCATTCTGTATAGTATCCTGATTTTCAAAGAACACCTTAGCCAGAAATATGTTCAGTAGTTAAAATAAGGACTCTTGTATGGCTTCAGTAACATCAAAAGGAGTTAATGAGTATGTTTAGAATGTTCAAGATCAAGTACTCGTGGGCCAGAACTATATTCAGTAGGTCAAAAAGGAACCTATCTATAGCTCATGTAATATCAGAAGGAGTCTAAAAGTTTTTCTTGTTTAAAAACTTTTGAGGACCCTTTGACCAGACATGAGTTAAATACTTAAGATATGGACATTCTATATGCCTTAAGAAGCATCAAAAGGAGTCTATGAGAATTTATACAAAAAGTTCGAGACCTAGTACTCGTCGGCAAGGACTATGTTTGTGGGTCAATGAGGAACCTCTAGGCCTAGAAAGCAGTCTAAGAAGTAGCATAAGAAGTAGTCTATTTTTTATGTATAGAAAGTTCAATATCAGGTACTCGTGGGACAGATATATGTTCAGTATATGTTCAAATATCTTCCTGCTCATAAAACATCATAAGTAGTAAATATCAATGTATAGTAACCTAATGATATAGTAACCTATGTTCAGTAGGTCAAATAGGAACCTTTGTATAGCTTATCATCAAAAGGTGTCTAATAAGCTTATATTGCTTAAAAACTTTTGAGGTCCCTTTTACCAGAAATGAGTTCAATAGCTATACTATGCACTAAAGCTTACTATACTAAAGCTCATGTGTTGTTTTCTCGTCTGTGCACAAATAAATTAGTTTGTAAAATAGAAATGCATGCAAAATCACGTTATATCTTTTCATTGCAACGAGGAACAAGTTAGATATGTCATGCAATGCGACGAAACACATCTCAGGTGTTTTCTTTTCATTGCACAGAGGTTAGTTAAAGCGTGCATACGCATAACGAGGAACAAGTTAGATATGTCATGCAATGCACTGAAACCCATGTTAGGTGTTTTCTTTTCACTGCAGAGAGGTTTTTGCGTGGATATGCATAACGAGAAACAAGTTATATCTATCATGCAATGCAATGAAACACATCTTAGGTGTTTTCTTTTTATTGCACAGAGGTTAGTTATTACGTGCATATGCATAACGAGGAACAAGTTAGATTTGTCAGGCAATGCACTGAAACCCATGTTAGGTGTTTTCTTTTCACTGCAGAGAGGTTACTTATTTGCGTGCATATGCATAACGAGAAACAAGTTATATCTATCATGCAATGCAATGAAACACATCTTAAGTGTTTTCTTTTTATTACACAGAGGTTAGTTATTACGTGCATATGCATTACGAGGAACAAATTAGATATGTCATGCAATGCACTGAAACCCATGTTAGGTGTTTTCTTTTCACTGCAGAAAGGTTAGCTATTTGCGTGCATATGCATAACGAGAAACAAGTTATATCTATCTTGCAATGCAATGAAGCACATCTTAGGTGTTTTCTTTTCATTGCACAGAGGATAGTTATTGCATGCATACATAACGAGGAACAAGTTAGATATGTCATGCAATGCAATGAAACACATCTTAGGTATTTTCTTTTCATTGCACAGAGGTTAGTTATTCCGTGCATATGCATAACGAGGAACAAGTTAGATAGGTCATGCAATGCGATGAAACACATCTTAGGTGTTTTCTTTTCATTGCACAGAGGATAGTTATTGCATGCATACATAACGAGGAACAAGTTAGATTAGGTCATGCAATGCATTGAAACACATCTTAGTTGTTTTCTTTTCATTGAATAGAGGTTATTGCGTGCATATGCATAACGAGGAACAAGTTAGATATGTCATGCAATGCAATGAAACACATCTTAGGTGTTTTCTTTTCATTGCACAGAGGTTAGTTATTCCGTGCATATGAATAACGAGTAACAAGTTAGATATGTCATGTATTGCACTGAAACACATCTTAGGTGTTTTCTTTTCACTGCACAGAGCGAGTTATTGCTTGCATATGCATAACGAGAAACAAGTTAGATCTGTCATGCAATGCACTGAAACACATCTTAGGTGTTTTCTTTTCACTGCACAGAGCGAGTTATTGCGTGTATATGCATAACGAGAAACAAGTTAGATCTGTCATGCAATGCACTGAAACACATCTTAGGTGTTTTCTTTTCACTGCACAGAGGTTAGTTATTGCGTGCATATGCATAACGAGGAACAAGTTAGATAGGTCATGCAATGCGATGAAACACATCTTAGGTGTTTTCTTTTCATTGCACAGAGGATAGTTATTGCATGCATACATATCGAGGAACAAGTTAGATTAGGTCATGCAATGCATTGAAACACATCTTAGGTGTTTTCTTTTCATTGCACAGAGGTTAGTTATTGCGTGCATATGCATAACGAGTAACAAGTTAGATCTGTCATGCAATGCACTGAAACACATCTTAGGTGTTTTCTTTTCACTGCACAGAGGTTAGTTATTGCGTGCATATGCATAACGAGGAACAAGTTAGATCTGTCATGCAATGCGATGAAACACATCTTAGGTGTTTTCTTTTAATTGCACAGAGGTTAGTTATTGCGTGCATATGCATAACGAGTAACAAGTTAGATCTGTCATGCAATGCACTGAAACACATCTTAGGTGTTTTCTTATCACTGCACAGAGGTTAGTTATTGCGTGCATATGCATAACGAGGAACAAGTTAGATATGTCATGCAATGCAATGAAACACATCTTAGGTGTTTTCTTTTCATTGGACAGAGGTTAGTTATCGTGTGCATGTGCAATGCAATCCTTAAAGCACAAGCATTGCAAATCTCTTCGTTGCACAAGGAACAAGTTAGTGTGTGCATTGTAAAGCGATCGCTCTTTTGATGTTTTCTCGTCAAAACAGAAATTAATTAGTTGTAGAATGGAAGCGCATGGAAAAGCACTTGTGTTTTATCTTTTCTTTTCATTGCAAAGAAAAATAAGTTAGAAAATGTAAGAATTGCAATGAAACAACACACGTTATCCAGTCAAAGCAGAAGGAAGGGTTTAGTTCTTGAATGCAATAAAGTGCATATTACATATATGGTATTTTTGATGCACAACGTTCTTCATGCACAATCCACATCTCTTCATTGCACAAAGCAACGAGTGTTGTTTTATTGCAATGCATAAAATATCGAACTTGTTCTTCATTGCAATGAAAAGAAAATGTATGCATGTGCTTTCGCATGCATTTCTATTTTACAAACTAGATTGTTTGTGCACAGACAAGAAAACATCACGTTATGCCTTTTCATTGCAACGAAGAACAAGTTAGATTGTTATGCAATCCAAGGAAACTAGATATTAGGTGTTTTCTTTTCATTGCACAGAGAAACATGTTAGTTATTGCGTGCATATTCTTTAATGCACAACGTTAGACGTTAGATGTGTTTTCGTTGAACAACGGAATGAGTTAGATATTGAATGCGTTCCTCTGTTGCACAAAGGAACGAGTAAGTTATTGCATTGCACGACCGCTCAAGTGATGTTTTTTCGTCAGTGCACAAAAGAATTAGTAGTAGAATCCATGCGAAAGAGTCAAAGGGTCTTCAAAGGTTTTAATAAATATTAACTTATTGACTTTTGATGATTTGTAAGCTATAGATAGGTTCCTTTTTGTCCTAGTGAACATATTTCTGGCTCAGGGGTACTTGATTCTAAGCCATAGAGAAGTCCATATCTGACCTATTGTACTAATTTCTGGTCTATGTTTCCTCAAATGTTTTTAAATAATATCAACTGATAGACTCAATCTGATGTTATATACATAGGTTCCTTTTTGACCTACAAAACATGTTTCTAGCCTATGGGTAATTAATTGATCCTTCTCATGATATTATTTCAGCCAGAAAGATATTTGACCTACTGAACATATTTCTGGCCCAAAAGTACTTGATCTTGAACTTTCCATACATACTCAGAGACTCCAATAAATGCTTCCTAAGCCATGGAAAAGTCCATATCTGACCTTTTGAACTAATTTCTGGTCAAAGGTTCCTCAAAAACTTTAAAACGATATAAACTTATAGACTCCTTCTGATGTTATATTACATAGGTCAATTTTTGACCTCCAGGAACACTTTTATGGCCCACGGGTCCTTGGTATGTGGGTTATTATACCGAGAGATTTACTTCTCATGATGTCATTTCAGCCAGACAAAAATTTGACCTCCTGAACATGTTTCTGGCCCAAAAGTACTTGATCTTGAACTTTCCAAACATACTCATAGACTCCAACAGATGCTTTCTAAGCCATAGAGAAGTCCATATCTGACCTATTGAACTCATTTCTGGTCAAAGGATCCTCAAAAGGTTTTAAACAATATAAACTTATAGACTCCTGATGTTACATTAGCTATACATAGGTCAATTTTTGACCTTCAGAAACACGTTTATGGTCCACGGGTATTTGATGTTTGGGTTAATGTACCGAGAGCTTTGCTTCTCATGATGTAATTTCAGCCATAAATATATTTGACCTACTGAACATATATCTGGCCCAAAAGTACTTGACCTTGTACTTTCCATTCATACTCATAGACTCCAACAGATGCTTCCTAAGCCATAGAGAAGTCCATATCTGACATATTGAACTAATTTCTGGTCAAAGATTTCTCAAAAAGTTTGAAACAATATAAACTTTTAGACTCCTTCTGATGTTATATTAGATATACATAGGTCAATTTTGACCTCCATGAACACATTTATGGCACATTTCCAGAAGAAAATGTGAAGTGCTTGAAGCGGCAAATCTCAGCACCCGGTTGCTAGGGTGTTCTGGGAGGTTGCTACGGTGTTCTGGGTGGTTGCTAGGTGTTTTTTTTAGGGTATTCTTGGTGGTTGCTATGGCGTTGCTATGCGGTTGTTAGGGTATTCTGGGTGGTTGCGAAGGTGTTCTGGGTGGTTGATAGGGTGTTGCTAGGCGGTTAATGGGGTGTTAATGGTGGTTGCTAGGGTGTTGCCAGATGGTTGCTGGGTTGTTCTGGTTTGTTTCTAGGGTGTTCTGGATGGTTGCTAGGCTGTTGCTTGGTGGTTGCTACGGTGTTCTGGGTGGTTGCTAGGTGTTTTTTTAGGGTATTCCGGGTGGTTGCTATGGTGTTGTTATGCGGTTGCTAGGGTATTGTGGGTGGTTGCGAAGGTGTTCTGGGTGGTTGCTAGGGTGTTGCTAGGCGGTTGCTGGGGTGTTAATGGTGGTTGCTAGGGTGTTGCCAGATGGTTGCTGGGGTGTTCTGGTTTGTTTATAGGGTGTTCTGGATGGTTGCTAGGCTGTTGCTTGGTGGTTGCTAGGGTGTTCTGGTTGGTTGGAGATTTACTTCTCATGATGTCATTTCAGCCAGAAAAATATTTTACCTACTTGAACATGTTTCTGGTCCAAAAATACTTGATCTTGAACTTTCCACACATATTCACAGACTATGTAATATAACATTCTGATGTTATATGACATAGGTCAATTTTTGACCTCCATGAACACTTTTATGGCCCACGGGTACTTGGATCTGTTGGTTAATATACCGAGAGATTTAAATCTCATGATGTCATTTCAGCCAGACAAATATTTGACCTACTGAACATGTTTCTGGCCCAAAAGTTCTTGATCTTGAACTTTCCATACAGACTCATAGACTCCAATAGATGCTTCCTAAGAAGCCATAGAGAAGTCCATATCTGACCTATTGAACTCATTTCTGGTGAAAAGTTCCTCAAAATAGTTTAAAACAATATAAACTTATAGATTCCTTCTGATGTTATATTAGCTATACATAGGTCAATTTTTGACCTCCAGGAACACATTTATGTCCCACGGGTACTTGATCTGTGGGTTAATATACCGATAGATTTACTTCCGTGATCTCATTGAACTCATTTCTTGTCAAAGGTTCCTCAAAAAGTTTAAAACAATGTAAACTTTTAGACTTCTTCTGATGTTATATTAGATATACATAGATAAATTTTTGATGACCAGGAACACATTTATGGCACATTTCCAGAAGAAAATATGAAGTGGAGCTTGAAGCGGCAAATCTCAGCACCCGGTTGCTAGGGTGTTCTGGGAGGTTGCTACAGTGTTCTGGGTGGTTGCTAGGTGGTTTTTTTTAGGGTATTCTGGGTGGTTGCTATGGTGTTGCTATGCGGTTGCTAGGGTATTCTGGGTGGTTGCGAAGGTGTTCTGGTTGGTTGTTAGGTTGTTGCTAGGCGGTTGCTGGGGTATTCTGGGTGGTTGCTATGGTGTTGCTATGTGGTTGCTAGGGTGTTGCTAGGCGATTGCTGGGGTGTTAATGGTGGTTTCTAGGGTGTTGCCAGATGGTTGCTGGGGTGTTCTGGTTTGTTTATAGGGTGTTCTGGATGGTTGCTAGGCTGTTGCTTGGTGGTTGCTAGGGTGTTCTGGTTGGTTGGAGATTTACTTCTCATGATGTCATTTCAGCCAGAAAAATATTTTACCTACTGAACATGTTTCTGGTCCAAAAATACTTGATCTTGAACTTTCCACACATACTCACAGACTATGTAATATAACATTCTGATGTTATATTACATAGGTCAATTTTTGACCTCCATGAACACTTTTATGGCCCACGGGTACTTGATCTGTGTGTTAATGTACCGAGAGATTTACATCTCATGATGTCATTTCAGCCAGACAAATATTTGACCTACTGAACATGTTTCTGGTCCAAAAGTTCTTGATCTTGAACTTTCCATACAGACTCATAGACTCCAATAGATGCTTCCTAAGAAGCCATAGAGAAGTCCATATCTGACATATTGAACTCATTTCTCATCAAGGGTTTCTCAAATAGTTTAAAACAATATAGACTTTTAGACTCCTTCTAATGTTATATTAGATATACATAGGTCAATTTTGACCTCCATGAACACATTTATGGCACATTTCCTGAAGAAAATGTGAAGTGGAGCTTGAAGCGGCAAATCTCAGCACCCGGTTGCTAGGGTATTCTGGGTGGTTGCGAAGGTGTTCTGGGTGGTTGCTAGGGTGTTGCTATGTGGTTGCTAGGGTATTCTGGGTGGTTGTGAAGCTGTTCTGGGTGGTTGCTAGGGTGTTGCAAGGCGGTTGCTAGGGTATTCTGGGTGGTTGTGAAGCTGTTCTGGGTGGTTGCTAGGGTGTTGCAAGGCGGTTGCTAGGGTATTCTGGGTGGTTGCGAAGGTGTTCTGGGTGGTTGGTAGGTTTTTTTTAGGGTATTCTGGGTGGTTGCTATGGTGTTGCTATGTGGTTGCTAGGGTATTCTGGGTGGTTGCGAAGGTGTTCTGGGTGGTTGCTAGGGTGTTGCTATGTGGTTGCTAGGGTATTCTGGGTGGTTGTGAAGCTGTTCTGGGTGGTTGCTAGGGTGTTGCAAGGCGGTTGCTAGGGTATTCTGGGTGGTTGCGAAGGTGTTCTGGGTGGTTGCTGGGTTGTTCTGGGTGGTTGCTATGCTGTTGCTTGGTGGTTGCTAGGGTGTTCTGGTTGGTTGGAGATTTATTTTTCATGATGTCATTTCAGCCAGAAAAATATTTTACCTACTAAACATGTTTCTGGCCCAAAAGTACTACATCTTGAACTTTCCATACATATTCATAGACTATGTAATAATATAACATTCTGATGTTATATTACATAGGTCAATTTTTGACCTCCATGAATACTTTTATGGCCCACGGGTACTTGATCTGTGGGTTAATATACAGAGAGATTTACATCTCATGATGTCATTTCAGCCAGAGAAATATTTGACCTACTTTTTCTGGCCCAAAAGTTCTTGATCTTGAACTTTCCATACAGACTCATAGACTCCAATAGATGAACCTGGCAACCACCTAGCAACATTAGCACCTAGCAACCACATAAAAACACCATAGCAACCACCCAGAATACCCTAACAACCACCTAGCAACCACACAGAACACCCTGGTAACCGGGTGGTGAGATTTGCCACTTCAGGCTCAACTTCACATTTTCTTCTGGAAATGTGCCATAAATGTGTTCCTGGTGGTCAAAAATGTGTCTATGTATATCTAATCTAACATCAGAAGAAGTCTAAAAGTTTACATTGTTTTAAACTTTTTGAGGAACCTTTGACCAGAAATGAGTTCAATGACATCACGAGAAGTAAATCTATCGGTATATTAACTCACAGATCAAGTACCCGTGGGACATAAATGTGTTCCTGGAGGTCAAAAATTGACCTATATATATCTAATATAACATCAGAAGGAGGTCAAATATTTGTCTGGCTGAAATTACATCATGAGAAGTAAATCTCTCGGTATACTCACCCATAGATCAAGTACCCGTGGGCCATAAATGTGTTCCTGGAGGTCAAAAATTGACCTATGTATAGCTAATATAACATCAGAAGGAATCTATAAGTTTATATTGTTTTAAACTATTTTGAGGAACTTTTCACCAGAAATGAGTTCAATAGGTCAGATATGGACTTCTCTATGGCTTCTTAGGAAGTCTATGAATACGTCTATTGGAGTCTATGAGTCTGTATGGAAAGTTCAAGATCAAGAACTTTTGGGCCAGAAACATGTTCAGTAGGTCAAATATTTGTCTGGCTGAAATGACATCATGAGATGTAAATCTCTCTGTATATTAACCCACAGATCAAGTACCTGTGGGCCATAAAAGTATTCATGGAGGTCAAAAATTGACCTATGTAGTATAACATCAGAATGTTATATTACATAGTCTATGAATATGTATGGAAAGTTCAAGATCTAGTACTTTTGGGCCAGAAACATGTTTAGTAGGTAAAATATTTTTCTGGCTGAAATGACATCATGAGAAATAAATCTCCAACCAACCAGAACACCCTAGCAACCACCAAGCAACAGCATAGCAACCACCCAGAACACCCTAGAAACAAACCAAAACAACCCAGCAACCACCCAAAACACCTTCGCAACCACCCAGAATACCCTAGCAACCGCCTAGCAACACCCTAGCAACCACTCCGAACAGCTTCGCAACCACCCAGAATACCCTAGCAACCACATAGCAACAACCTAGCAACCAACCAGAACACCTTCGCAACCACCCAGAATACCCTAGCAACCGCATAGCAACACCTTAGCAACCACCCAGAATACCCTAAAAAAAAACCTACCAACCACCCAGAACACCGTAGCAACCTCCCAGAACACCCTAGCAACCGGGTGCTGAGATTTGCAGCTTCAAGCTCCACTTCACATTTTCTTCAGGAAATGTGCCATAAATGTGTTCATGGAGGTCAAATTTGACCTATGTATATCTAATTTAACATCAGAAGGAGTCTAAAAGTCTATATTGTTTTAAACTTTTTGAGAAACCTTTGACCCGAAATGAGTTCAATATGTCAGATATGGACTTCTCTGTGGCTTAGGAATCATCTGTTGGAGTCTATGAGTATGTTTGGAAAGTTCAAGATCAAGTACTTTTGGGCAAGAAACATGTTCAGTAGGTCAAATATTTGTCTGGCTGAAATGACATCATGAGATGTAAATCTCTTGGTATATTAACCAACAGATCCAAGTACCCGTGGGCCATAAAAGTGTTCATGGAGGTCAAAAATTGACCTATGTAATATAACATCAGAATGTTATGTTACATAGTCTGTGAGTATGTGTGGAAAGTTCAAGATCAAGTATTTTTGGACCAGAAACATGTTCAGTAGGTAAAATATTTTTCTGGCTGAAATGACATCATGAGAAGTAAATCTCCAACCAACCAGAACACCCTAGCAACCACCAAGCAACAGCCTAGCAACCATCCAGAACACCCTATAAACAAACCAGAACACCCCAGCAACCATCTGGCAACACCCTAGCAACCACCATTAACACCCCAGCAACCGCCTAGCAACACCCTAGCAACCACCCACAATACCCTAGCAACCGCATAACAACACCATAGCAACCACCCGGAATACCCTAAAAAAACACCTAGCAACCACCCAGAACACCGTAGCAACCTCCCAGAACACCCTAGCAACCGGTTGGATTTAGCTCTTAACTAATAAATTCTTTTGTAATATAATGTAATATGATATAAACTAATCAATATGTTTATATTGTTTGAAACCTTTTGAGGACCCTTTTATCATAACAATATAAACTTCTAGAGTCCATCTGATGTTGTATTAGCTATACATGGGTCAATTTTTGACCTATGTAACACATTTATGGCACATTTCCAGAAGAAAATGTGAAGTACTGCTTAAAGTGGCAAATCTCACCACCCGGTTCCCGGTGTTTGCTACAGTGTTCTGGGTGGTTGCTAGGTGGTTGTTAGGGTATTCCGGGTGGTTGCTAGGGTGTTGCTAGGGTGTTCTGGGTGGTTACTAGGGTGTTGCTAGGTGGTTGCTAGGGTGTTCTGGGTGGTTGCTTGGGTGTTGCTAAGGTTGGTTGCTTGGTAGGGTGTTGCTAAGGTGTTCTGGGTGGTTGCTAGGTGGTTGCTAGAGTGTTGCTAAGGTGTTCTGGGTGGTTGCTAGGGTGATTTAGGTGGTTACTATGGTAGTCTGTGTGGTTCCTATGGTGTTTCTAGGTGGTTGGTAGTGTCCAAATTACTATAGAGTTTTTATAATGTTTTTGGCAATTGATTTATATATCATCAAAAGGAGCCCATAAGTTTTTCAGAAATAATTTCAATAGGTCAGATGTGCACAATTCTATATGGCCTAGGAACCATCAAAAGGAGTCTATGAGTATGTAGAAAGTTCAAGATCAAGTACACATGGGCAAGAAATACAGTCTTTAGGTCAAATATCTGTCTGGCTAAAATAACATGATAAGAGGTCATTCTGTATAGTATCCTGATTTTCAAAGAACACCTTAGCCAGAAATATGTTCAGTAGTTAAAATAAGGACTCTTGTATGGCTTCAGTAACATCAAAAGGAGTTAATGAGTATGTTTAGAATGTTCAAGATCAAGTACTCGTGGGCCAGAACTATATTCAGTAGGTCAAAAAGGAACCTATCTATAGCTCATGTAATATCAGAAGGAGTCTAAAAGTTTTTCTTGTTTAAAAACTTTTGAGGACCCTTTGACCAGACATGAGTTAAATACTTAAGACATGGACATTCTATATGCCTTAAGAAGCATCAAAAGGAGTCTATGAGAATTTATACAAAAAGTTCGAGACCTAGTACTCGTCGGCAAGGACTATGTTTGTGGGTCAATGAGGAACCTCTAGGCCTAGAAAGCAGTCTAAGAAGTAGCATAAGAAGTAGTCTATTTTTTATGTATAGAAAGTTCAATATCAGGTACTCGTGGGACAGATATATGTTCAGTATATGTTCAAATATCTTCCTGCTCATAAAACATCATAAGTAGTAAATATCAATGTATAGTAACCTAATGATATAGTAACCTATGTTCAGTAGGTCAAATAGGAACCTTTGTATAGCTTATCATCAAAAGGTGTCTAATAAGCTTATTTTGCTTAAAAACTTTTGAGGTCCCTTTTACCAGAAATGAGTTCAATAGCTATACTATGCACTAAAGCTTACTATACTAAAGCTCATGTGTTGTTTTCTCGTCTGTGCACAAATAAATTAGTTTGTAAAATAGAAATGCATGCAAAATCACGTTATATCTTTTCATTGCAACGAGGAACAAGTTAGATATGTCATGCAATGCGACGAAACACATCTCAGGTGTTTTCTTTTCATTGCACAGAGGTTAGTTAAAGCGTGCATACGCATAACGAGGAACAAGTTAGATATGTCATGCAATGCACTGAAACCCATGTTAGGTGTTTTCTTTTCACTGCAGAGAGGTTTTTGCGTGGATATGCATAACGAGAAACAAGTTATATCTATCATGCAATGCAATGAAACACATCTTAGGTGTTTTCTTTTTATTGCACAGAGGTTAGTTATTACGTGCATATGCATAACGAGGAACAAGTTAGATTTGTCAGGCAATGCACTGAAACCCATGTTAGGTGTTTTCTTTTCACTGCAGAGAGGTTACTTATTTGCGTGCATATGCATAACGAGAAACAAGTTATATCTATCATGCAATGCAATGAAACACATCTTAGGTGTTTTCTTTTTATTACACAGAGGTTAGTTATTACGTGCATATGCATTACGAGGAACAAATTAGATATGTCATGCAATGCACTGAAACCCATGTTAGGTGTTTTCTTTTCACTGCAGAAAGGTTAGCTATTTGCGTGCATATGCATAACGAGAAACAAGTTATATCTATCTTGCAATGCAATGAAGCACATCTTAGGTGTTTTCTTTTCATTGCACAGAGGATAGTTATTGCATGCATACATAACGAGGAACAAGTTAGATAGGTCATGCAATGCGATGAAACACATCTTAGGTGTTTTCTTTTCATTGCACAGAGGATAGTTATTGCATGCATACATAACGAGGAACAAGTTAGATTAGGTCATGCAATGCATTGAAACACATCTTAGTTGTTTTCTTTTCATTGAATAGAGGTTATTGCGTGCATATGCATAACGAGGAACAAGTTAGATATGTCATGCAATGCAATGAAACACATCTTAGGTGTTTTCTTTTCATTGCACAGAGGTTAGTTATTCCGTGCATATGAATAACGAGTAACAAGTTAGATATGTCATGTATTGCACTGAAACACATCTTAGGTGTTTTCTTTTCACTGCACAGAGCGAGTTATTGCTTGCATATGCATAACGAGAAACAAGTTAGATCTGTCATGCAATGCACTGAAACACATCTTAGGTGTTTTCTTTTCACTGCACAGAGCGAGTTATTGCGTGTATATGCATAACGAGAAACAAGTTAGATCTGTCATGCAATGCACTGAAACACATCTTAGGTGTTTTCTTTTCACTGCACAGAGGTTAGTTATTGCGTGCATATGCATAACGAGGAACAAGTTAGATAGGTCATGCAATGCGATGAAACACATCTTAGGTGTTTTCTTTTCATTGCACAGAGGATAGTTATTGCATGCATATGCATAACGAGGAACAAGTTAGATAGGTCATGCAATGCGATGAAACACATCTTAGGTGTTTTCTTTTCATTGCACAGAGGTTAGTTATTGCGTGCATATGCATAACGAGTAACAAGTTAGATCTGTCATGCATGCACTGAAACACATCTTAGGTGTTTTCTTTTCACTGCACAGAGGTTAGTTATTGCGTGCATATGCATAACGAGGAACAAGTTAGATCTGTCATGCAATGCGATGAAACACATCTTAGGTGTTTTCTTTTAATTGCACAGAGGTTAGTTATTGCGTGCATATGCATAACGAGTAACAAGTTAGATCTGTCATGCAATGCACTGAAACACATCTTAGGTGTTTTCTTTTCACTGCACAGAGGTTAGTTATTGCGTGCATATGCATAACGAGGAACAAGTTAGATATGTCATGCAATGCAATGAAACACATCTTAGGTGTTTTCTTTTCATTGGACAGAGGTTAGTTATCGTGTGCATGTGCAATGCAATCCTTAAAGCACAAGCATTGCAAATCTCTTCGTTGCACAAGGAACAAGTTAGTGTGTGCATTGTAAAGCGATCGCTCTTTTGATGTTTTCTCGTCAAAACAGAAATTAATTAGTTGTAGAATGGAAGCGCATGGAAAAGCACTTGTGTTTTATCTTTTCTTTTCATTGCAAAGAAAAATAAGTTAGAAAATGTAAGAATTGCAATGAAACAACACACGTTATCCAGTCAAAGCAGAAGGAAGGGTTTAGTTCTTGAATGCAATAAAGTGCATATTACATATATGGTATTTTTGATGCACAACGTTCTTCATGCACAATCCACATCTCTTCATTGCACAAAGCAACGAGTGTTGTTTTATTGCAATGCATAAAATATCGAACTTGTTCTTCATTGCAATGAAAAGAAAATGTATGCGTGTGCTTTCGCATGCATTTCTATTTTACAAACTAGATTGTTTGTGCACAGACAAGAAAACATCACGTTATGCCTTTTCATTGCAACGAAGAACAAGTTAGATTGTTATGCAATCCAAGGAAACTAGATATTAGGTGTTTTCTTTTCATTGCACAGAGAAACATGTTAGTTATTGCGTGCATATTCTTTAATGCACAACGTTAGACGTTAGATGTGTTTTCGTTGAACAACGGAATGAGTTAGATATTGAATGCGTTCCTCTGTTGCACAAAGGAACGAGTAAGTTATTGCATTGCACGACCGCTCAAGTGATGTTTTTTCGTCAGTGCACAAAAGAATTAGTAGTAGAATCCATGCGAAAGAGTCAAAGGGTCTTCAAAGGTTTTAATAAATATTAACTTATTGACTTTTGATGATTTGTAAGCTATAGATAGGTTCCTTTTTGTCCTAGTGAACATATTTCTGGCTCAGGGGTACTTGATTCTAAGCCATAGAGAAGTCCATATCTGACCTATTGTACTAATTTCTGGTCTATGTTTCCTCAAATGTTTTTAAATAATATCAACTGATGGACTCAATCTGATGTTATATACATAGGTTCTTTTTTTGACCTACAAAACATGTTTCTAGCCTATGGGTAATTAATTGATCCTTCTCATGATATTATTTCAGCCAGAAAGATATTTGACCTACTGAACATATTTCTGGCCCAAAAGTACTTGATCTTGAACTTTCCATACATACTCAGAGACTCCAATAAATGCTTCCTAAGCCATGGAAAAGTCCATATCTGACCTTTTGAACTAATTTCTGGTCAAAGGTTCCTCAAAAACTTTAAAACGATATAAACTTATAGACTCCTTCTGATGTTATATTACATAGGTCAATTTTTGACCTCCAGGAACACTTTTATGGCCCACGGGTCCTTGGTATGTGGGTTATTATACCGAGAGATTTACTTCTCATGATGTCATTTCAGCCAGACAAAAATTTGACCTCCTGAACATGTTTCTGGCCCAAAAGTACTTGATCTTGAACTTTCCAAACATACTCATAGACTCCAACAGATGCTTTCTAAGCCATAGAGAAGTCCATATCTGACCTATTGAACTCATTTCTGGTCAAAGGATCCTCAAAAGGTTTTAAACAATATAAACTTATAGACTCCTGATGTTACATTAGCTATACATAGGTCAATTTTTGACCTTCAGAAACACATTTATGGTCCACGGGTATTTGATGTTTGGGTTAATGTACCGAGAGCTTTGCTTCTCATGATGTAATTTCAGCCATAAATATATTTGACCTACTGAACATATATCTGGCCCAAAAGTACTTGACCTTGTACTTTCCATTCATACTCATAGACTCCAACAGATGCTTCCTAAGCCATAGAGAAGTCCATATCTGACATATTGAACTAATTTCTGGTCAAAGATTTCTCAAAAAGTTTGAAACAATATAAACTTTTAGACTCCTTCTGATGTTATATTAGATATACATAGGTCAATTTTGACCTCCATGAACACATTTATGGCACATTTCCAGAAGAAAATGTGAAGTGCTTGAAGCGGCAAATCTCAGCACCCGGTTGCTAGGGTGTTCTGGGAGGTTGCTACGGTGTTCTGGGTGGTTGCTAGGTGTTTTTTTTAGGGTATTCTTGGTGGTTGCTATGGCGTTGCTATGCGGTTGTTAGGGTATTCTGGGTGGTTGCGAAGGTGTTCTGGGTGGTTGATAGGGTGTTGCTAGGCGGTTAATGGGGTGTTAATGGTGGTTGCTAGGGTGTTGCCAGATGGTTGCTGGGTTGTTCTGGTTTGTTTCTAGGGTGTTCTGGATGGTTGCTAGGCTGTTGCTTGGTGGTTGCTACGGTGTTCTGGGTGGTTGCTAGGTGTTTTTTTAGGGTATTCCGGGTGGTTGCTATGGTGTTGTTATGCGGTTGCTAGGGTATTGTGGGTGGTTGCGAAGGTGTTCTGGGTGGTTGCTAGGGTGTTGCTAGGCGGTTGCTGGGGTGTTAATGGTGGTTGCTAGGGTGTTGCCAGATGGTTGCTGGGGTGTTCTGGTTTGTTTATAGGGTGTTCTGGATGGTTGCTAGGCTGTTGCTTGGTGGTTGCTAGGGTGTTCTGGTTGGTTGGAGATTTACTTCTCATGATGTCATTTCAGCCAGAAAAATATTTTACCTACTGAACATGTTTCTGGTCCAAAAATACTTGATCTTGAACTTTCCACACATATTCACAGACTATGTAATATAACATTCTGATGTTATATGACATAGGTCAATTTTTGACCTCCATGAACACTTTTATGGCCCACGGGTACTTGGATCTGTTGGTTAATATACCGAGAGATTTAAATCTCATGATGTCATTTCAGCCAGACAAATATTTGACCTACTGAACATGTTTCTGGCCCAAAAGTTCTTGATCTTGAACTTTCCATACAGACTCATAGACTCCAATAGATGCTTCCTAAGAAGCCATAGAGAAGTCCATATCTGACCTATTGAACTCATTTCTGGTGAAAAGTTCCTCAAAATAGTTTAAAACAATATAAACTTATAGATTCCTTCTGATGTTATATTAGCTATACATAGGTCAATTTTTGACCTCCAGGAACACATTTATGTCCCACGGGTACTTGATCTGTGGGTTAATATACCGATAGATTTACTTCCGTGATCTCATTGAACTCATTTCTTGTCAAAGGTTCCTCAAAAAGTTTAAAACAATGTAAACTTTTAGACTTCTTCTGATGTTATATTAGATATACATAGATAAATTTTTGATGACCAGGAACACATTTATGGCACATTTCCAGAAGAAAATATGAAGTGGAGCTTGAAGCGGCAAATCTCAGCACCCGGTTGCTAGGGTGTTCTGGGAGGTTGCTACAGTGTTCTGGGTGGTTGCTAGGTGGTTTTTTTTAGGGTATTCTGGGTGGTTGCTATGGTGTTGCTATGCGGTTGCTAGGGTATTCTGGGTGGTTGCGAAGGTGTTCTGGTTGGTTGTTAGGTTGTTGCTAGGCGGTTGCTGGGGTATTCTGGGTGGTTGCTATGGTGTTGCTATGTGGTTGCTAGGGTGTTGCTAGGCGATTGCTGGGGTGTTAATGGTGGTTTCTAGGGTGTTGCCAGATGGTTGCTGGGGTGTTCTGGTTTGTTTATAGGGTGTTCTGGATGGTTGCTAGGCTGTTGCTTGGTGGTTGCTAGGGTGTTCTGGTTGGTTGGAGATTTACTTCTCATGATGTCATTTCAGCCAGAAAAATATTTTACCTACTGAACATGTTTCTGGTCCAAAAATACTTGATCTTGAACTTTCCACACATACTCACAGACTATGTAATATAACATTCTGATGTTATATTACATAGGTCAATTTTTGACCTCCATGAACACTTTTATGGCCCACGGGTACTTGATCTGTGTGTTAATGTACCGAGAGATTTAAATCTCATGATGTCATTTCAGCCAGACAAATATTTGACCTACTGAACATGTTTCTGGTCCAAAAGTTCTTGATCTTGAACTTTCCATACAGACTCATAGACTCCAATAGATGCTTCCTAAGAAGCCATAGAGAAGTCCATATCTGACATATTGAACTCATTTCTCATCAAGGGTTTCTCAAATAGTTTAAAACAATATAGACTTTTAGACTCCTTCTAATGTTATATTAGATATACAATTTTGACCTCCATGAACACATTTATGGCACATTTCCTGAAGAAAATGTGAAGTGGAGCTTGAAGCGGCAAATCTCAGCACCCGGTTGCTAGGGTATTCTGGGTGGTTGCGAAGGTGTTCTGGGTGGTTGCTAGGGTGTTGCTATGTGGTTGCTAGGGTATTCTGGGTGGTTGTGAAGCTGTTCTGGGTGGTTGCTAGGGTGTTGCAAGGTGGTTGCTAGGGTATTCTGGGTGGTTGTGAAGCTGTTCTGGGTGGTTGCTAGGGTGTTGCAAGGCGGTTGCTAGGGTATTCTGGGTGGTTGCGAAGGTGTTCTGGGTGGTTGGTAGGTTTTTTTTAGGGTATTCTGGGTGGTTGCTATGGTGTTGCTATGTGGTTGCTAGGGTATTCTGGGTGGTTGCGAAGGTGTTCTGGGTGGTTGCTAGGGTGTTGCTATGTGGTTGCTAGGGTATTCTGGGTGGTTGTGAAGCTGTTCTGGGTGGTTGCTAGGGTGTTGCAAGGCGGTTGCTAGGGTATTCTGGGTGGTTGCGAAGGTGTTCTGGGTGGTTGCTGGGTTGTTCTGGGTGGTTGCTATGCTGTTGCTTGGTGGTTGCTAGGGTGTTCTGGTTGGTTGGAGATTTATTTTTCATGATGTCATTTCAGCCAGAAAAATATTTTACCTACTAAACATGTTTCTGGCCCAAAAGTACTACATCTTGAACTTTCCATACATATTCATAGACTATGTAATAATATAACATTCTGATGTTATATTACATAGGTCAATTTTTGACCTCCATGAATACTTTTATGGCCCACGGGTACTTGATCTGTGGGTTAATATACAGAGAGATTTACATCTCATGATGTCATTTCAGCCAGAGAAATATTTGACCTACTTTTTCTGGCCCAAAAGTTCTTGATCTTGAACTTTCCATACAGACTCATAGACTCCAATAGATGAACCTGGCAACCACCTAGCAACATTAGCACCTAGCAACCACATAAAAACACCATAGCAACCACCCAGAATACCCTAACAACCACCTAGCAACCACACAGAACACCCTGGTAACCGGGTGGTGAGATTTGCCACTTCAGGCTCAACTTCACATTTTCTTCTGGAAATGTGCCATAAATGTGTTCCTGGTGGTCAAAAATGTGTCTATGTATATCTAATCTAACATCAGAAGAAGTCTAAAAGTTTACATTGTTTTAAACTTTTTGAGGAACCTTTGACCAGAAATGAGTTCAATGACATCACGAGAAGTAAATCTATCGGTATATTAACTCACAGATCAAGTACCCGTGGGACATAAATGTGTTCCTGGAGGCCAAAAATTGACCTATATATATCTAATATAATTGACCAATGTATATCTTATATAACATCAGAAGGAGGTCAAATATTTGTCTGGCTGAAATTACATCATGAGAAGTAAATCTCTCGGTATACTCACCCATAGATCAAGTACCCGTGGGCCATAAATGTGTTCCTGGAGGTCAAAAATTGACCTATGTATAGCTAATATAACATCAGAAGGAATCTATAAGTTTATATTGTTTTAAACTATTTTGAGGAACTTTTCACCAGAAATGAGTTCAATAGGTCAGATATGGACTTCTCTATGGCTTCTTAGGAAGTCTATGAATACGTCTATTGGAGTCTATGAGTCTGTATGGAAAGTTCAAGATCAAGAACTTTTGGGCCAGAAACATGTTCAGTAGGTCAAATATTTGTCTGGCTGAAATGACATCACGAGATGTAAATCTCTCTGTATATTAACCCACAGATCAAGTACCTGTGGGCCATAAAAGTATTCATGGAGGTCAAAAATTGACCTATGTAGTATAACATCAGAATGTTATATTACATAGTCTATGAATATGTATGGAAAGTTCAAGATCTAGTACTTTTGGGCCAGAAACATGTTTAGTAGGTAAAATATTTTTCTGGCTGAAATGACATCATGAGAAATAAATCTCCAACCAACCAGAACACCCTAGCAACCACCAAGCAACAGCATAGCAACCACCCAGAACACCCTAGAAACAAACCAAAACAACCCAGCAACCACCCAAAACACCTTCGCAACCACCCAGAATACCCTAGCAACCGCCTAGCAACACCCTAGCAACCACCCCGAACAGCTTCGCAACCACCCAGAATACCCTAGCAACCACATAGCAACAACCTAGCAACCAACCAGAACACCTTCGCAACCACCCAGAATACCCTAGCAACCGCATAGCAACACCTTAGCAACCACCCAGAATACCCTAAAAAAAAACCTACCAACCACCCAGAACACCGTAGCAACCTCCCAGAACACCCTAGCAACCGGGTGCTGAGATTTGCAGCTTCAAGCTCCACTTCACATTTTCTTCAGGAAATGTGCCATAAATGTGTTCATGGAGGTCAAATTTGACCTATGTATATCTAATTTAACATCAGAAGGAGTCTAAAAGTCTATATTGTTTTAAACTTTTTGAGAAACCTTTGACCCGAAATGAGTTCAATATGTCAGATATGGACTTCTCTGTGGCTTAGGAATCATCTGTTGGAGTCTATGAGTATGTTTGGAAAGTTCAAGATCAAGTACTTTTGGGCAAGAAACATGTTCAGTAGGTCAAATATTTGTCTGGCTGAAATGACATCATGAGATGTAAATCTCTTGGTATATTAACCAACAGATCCAAGTACCCGTGGGCCATAAAAGTGTTCATGGAGGTCAAAAATTGACCTATGTAATATAACATCAGAATGTTATATTACATAGTCTGTGAGTATGTGTGGAAAGTTCAAGATCAAGTATTTTTGGACCAGAAACATGTTCAGTAGGTAAAATATTTTTCTGGCTGAAATGACATCATGAGAAGTAAATCTCCAACCAACCAGAACACCCTAGCAACCACCAAGCAACAGCCTAGCAACCATCCAGAACACCCTATAAACAAACCAAAACACCCCAGCAACCATCTGGCAACACCCTAGCAACCACCATTAACACCCTAGCAACCGCCTAGCAACACCCTAGCAACCACCCCGAACAGCTTCGCAACCACCCAGAATACCCTAGCAACCACATAGCAACACCCTAGCAACCAACCAGAACACCTTCGCAACCACCCAGAATACCCTAGTAACCGCATAGCAACACCTTAGCAACCACCCAGAATACCCTAAAAAAAAAACTACCAGCCACCCAGAACACCGTAGCAACCTCCCAGAACACTCTAGCAACCGGGTGCTGAGATTTGCCGCTTCAAGCTCCACTTCACATTTTCTTCAGGAAATGTGCCATAAATGTGTTCATGGAGGTCAAATTTGACCTATGTATATCTAATTTAACATCAGAAGGAGTCTAAAAGTCTATATTGTTTTAAACTTTTTGAGAAACCTTTGACCCGAAATGAGTTCAATATGTCAGATATGGACTTCTCTGTGGCTTAGGAATCATCTGTTGGAGTCTATGAGTATGTTTGGAAAGTTCAAGATCAAGTACTTTTGGGCAAGAAACATGTTCAGTAGGTCAAATATTTGTCTGGCTGAAATGACATCATGAGATGTAAATCTCTTGGAATATTAACCAACAGATCCAAGTACCCGTGGGCCATAAAAGTGTTCATGGAGGTCAAAAATTTACCTATGTAATATAACATCAGAATGTTATATTACATAGTCTGTGAGTATGTGTGGAAAGTTCAAGATCAAGTATTTTTGGACCAGAAACATGTTCAGTAGGTAAAATATTTTTCTGGCTGAAATGACATCATGAGAAGTAAATCTCCAACCAACCAGAACACCCTAGCAACCACCAAGCAACAGCCTAGCAACCATCCAGAACACCCTATAAACAAACCAGAACACCCCAGCAACCATCTGGCAACACCCTAGCAACCACCATTAACACCCCAGCAACCGCCTAGCAACACCCTAGCAACCACCCACAATACCCTAGCAACCGCATAACAACACCATAGCAACCACCCGGAATACCCTAAAAAAACACCTAGCAACCACCCAGAACACCGTAGCAACCTCCCAGAACACCCTAGCAACCGGTTGGATTTAGCTCTTAACTAATAAATTCTTTTGTAATATAATGTAATATGATATAAACTAATCAATATGTTTATATTGTTTGAAACCTTTTGAGGACCCTTTTATCATAACAATATAAACTTCTAGAGTCCATCTGATGTTGTATTAGCTATACATGGGTCAATTTTTGACCTATGTAACACATTTATGGCACATTTCCAGAAGAAAATGTGAAGTACTGCTTGAAGTGGCAAATCTCACCACCCGGTTGCTAGGGTGTTCCCGGTGGTTGCTACAGTGTTCTGGGTGGTTGCTAGGTGGTTGTTAGGGTATTCCGGGTGGTTGCTAGGGTGTTGCTAGGGTGTTCTGGGTTGTTACTAGGGTGTTGCTAGGTGGTTGCTAGGGTGTTCTGGGTGGTTGCTTGGGTGTTGCTAAGGTTGGTTGCTTGGTAGGGTGTTGCTAAGGTGTTCTGGGTGGTTGCTAGGTGGTTGCTAGAGTGTTGCTAAGGTGTTCTGGGTGGTTGCTAGGGTGATTTAGGTGGTTACTATGGTAGTCTGTGTGGTTCCTATGGTGTTTCTAGGTGGTTGGTAGTGTCCAAATTACTATAGAGTTTTTATAATGTTTTTGGCAATTGATTTATATATCATCAAAAGGAGCCCATAAGTTTTTCAGAAATAATTTCAATAGGTCAGATGTGCACAATTCTATATGGCCTAGGAACCATCAAAAGGAGTCTATGAGTATGTAGAAAGTTCAAGATCAAGTACACATGGGCAAGAAATACAGTCTTTAGGTCAAATATCTGTCTGGCTAAAATAACATGATAAGAGGTCATTCTGTATAGTATCCTGATTTTCAAAGAACACCTTAGCCAGAAATATGTTCAGTAGTTAAAATAAGGACTCTTGTATGGCTTCAGTAACATCAAAAGGAGTTAATGAGTATGTTTAGAATGTTCAAGATCAAGTACTCGTGGGCCAGAACTATATTCAGTAGGTCAAAAAGGAACCTATCTATAGCTCATGTAATATCAGAAGGAGTCTAAAAGTTTTTCTTGTTTAAAAACTTTTGAGGACCCTTTGACCAGACATGAGTTAAATACTTAAGATATGGACATTCTATATGCCTTAAGAAGCATCAAAAGGAGTCTATGAGAATTTATACAAAAAGTTCGAGACCTAGTACTCGTCGGCAAGGACTATGTTTGTGGGTCAATGAGGAACCTCTAGGCCTAGAAAGCAGTCTAAGAAGTAGCATAAGAAGTAGTCTATTTTTTATGTATAGAAAGTTCAATATCAGGTACTCGTGGGACAGATATATGTTCAGTATATGTTCAAATATCTTCCTGCTCATAAAACATCATAAGTAGTAAATATCAATGTATAGTAACCTAATGATATAGTAACCTATGTTCAGTAGGTCAAATAGGAACCTTTGTATAGCTTATCATCAAAAGGTGTCTAATAAGCTTATATTGCTTAAAAACTTTTGAGGTCCCTTTTACCAGAAATGAGTTCAATAGCTATACTATGCACTAAAGCTTACTATACTAAAGCTCATGTGTTGTTTTCTCGTCTGTGCACAAATAAATTAGTTTGTAAAATAGAAATGCATGCAAAATCACGTTATATCTTTTCATTGCAACGAGGAACAAGTTAGATATGTCATGCAATGCGACGAAACACATCTCAGGTGTTTTCTTTTCATTGCACAGAGGTTAGTTAAAGCGTGCATACGCATAACGAGGAACAAGTTAGATATGTCATGCAATGCACTGAAACCCATGTTAGGTGTTTTCTTTTCACTGCAGAGAGGTTTTTGCGTGGATATGCATAACGAGAAACAAGTTATATCTATCATGCAATGCAATGAAACACATCTTAGGTGTTTTCTTTTTATTGCACAGAGGTTAGTTATTACGTGCATATGCATAACGAGGAACAAGTTAGATTTGTCAGGCAATGCACTGAAACCCATGTTAGGTGTTTTCTTTTCACTGCAGAGAGGTTACTTATTTGCGTGCATATGCATAACGAGAAACAAGTTATATCTATCATGCAATGCAATGAAACACATCTTAGGTGTTTTCTTTTTATTACACAGAGGTTAGTTATTACGTGCATATGCATTACGAGGAACAAATTAGATATGTCATGCAATGCACTGAAACCCATGTTAGGTGTTTTCTTTTCACTGCAGAAAGGTTAGCTATTTGCGTGCATATGCATAACGAGAAACAAGTTATATCTATCTTGCAATGCAATGAAGCACATCTTAGGTGTTTTCTTTTCATTGCACAGAGGATAGTTATTGCATGCATACATAACGAGGAACAAGTTAGATTAGGTCATGCAATGCATTGAAACACATCTTAGTTGTTTTCTTTTCATTGAATAGAGGTTATTGCGTGCATATGCATAACGAGGAACAAGTTAGATATGTCATGCAATGCAATGAAACACATCTTAGGTGTTTTCTTTTCATTGCACAGAGGTTAGTTATTCCGTGCATATGAATAACGAGTAACAAGTTAGATATGTCATGTATTGCACTGAAACACATCTTAGGTGTTTTCTTTTCACTGCACAGAGCGAGTTATTGCTTGCATATGCATAACGAGAAACAAGTTAGATCTGTCATGCAATGCACTGAAACAAATCTTAGGTGTTTTCTTTTCACTGCACAGAGCGAGTTATTGCGTGTATATGCATAACGAGAAACAAGTTAGATCTGTCATGCAATGCACTGAAACACATCTTAGGTGTTTTCTTTTCACTGCACAGAGGTTAGTTATTGCGTGCATATGCATAACGAGGAACAAGTTAGATAGGTCATGCAATGCGATGAAACACATCTTAGGTGTTTTCTTTTCATTGCACAGAGGATAGTTATTGCATGCATACATATCGAGGAACAAGTTAGATTAGGTCATGCAATGCATTGAAACACATCTTAGGTGTTTTCTTTTCATTGCACAGAGGTTAGTTATTGCGTGCATATGCATAACGAGTAACAAGTTAGATCTGTCATGCAATGCACTGAAACACATCTTAGGTGTTTTCTTTTCACTGCACAGAGGTTAGTTATTGCGTGCATATGCATAACGAGTAACAAGTTAGATCTGTCATGCAATGCACTGAAACACATCTTAGGTGTTTTCTTTTCACTGCACAGAGGTTAGTTATTGCGTGCATATGCATAACGAGGAACAAGTTAGATATGTCATGCAATGCAATGAAACACATCTTAGGTGTTTTCTTTTCATTGGACAGAGGTTAGTTATCGTGTGCATGTGCAATGCAATCCTTAAAGCACAAGCATTGCAAATCTCTTCGTTGCACAAGGAACAAGTTAGTGTGTGCATTGTAAAGCGATCGCTCTTTTGATGTTTTCTCGTCAAAACAGAAATTAATTAGTTGTAGAATGGAAGCGCATGGAAAAGCACTTGTGTTTTATCTTTTCTTTTCATTGCAAAGAAAAATAAGTTAGAAAATGTAAGAATTGCAATGAAACAACACACGTTATCCAGTCAAAGCAGAAGGAAGGGTTTAGTTCTTGAATGCAATAAAGTGCATATTACATATATGGTATTTTTGATGCACAACGTTCTTCATGCACAATCCACATCTCTTCATTGCACAAAGCAACGAGTGTTGTTTTATTGCAATGCATAAAATATCGAACTTGTTCTTCATTGCAATGAAAAGAAAATGTATGCATGTGCTTTCGCATGCATTTCTATTTTACAAACTAGATTGTTTGTGCACAGACAAGAAAACATCACGTTATGCCTTTTCATTGCAACGAAGAACAAGTTAGATTGTTATGCAATCCAAGGAAACTAGATATTAGGTGTTTTCTGGTAACACTTTAGAATACTGTATCTTACTTACTGCAGAATTAATAAGGAATTATTGACGAACTAATAGGTAATTCTTCATTAACTACTTCTTCACTACTGTTAACTACTAAGGAAGATGTGTTAACTAATCAGTATGTAATATAATTTTATGATTGTGTTAAGTATCAGTTAGTTAATCAATAACTAATGAATTCTGTCATACCTCCTGAAGAACTACTATTAATTATCTACTAATTAAGGTTCAAGAAAAATAACTAAGAAGTAACTACTGAACAGTCATACAAAACTAACCTCAGATTATTTGTATATTTTATATACAGTACTGTGTGTGTCTGTTTTCCTCAGCATAGAATGCCACTGAGTAAATTCATGTATTTGAGGCAACGACTGAGGGAAACTGAAAATATAGAGAACTTATTAGTAATTAATAAATAAGTATCAAATAATTCTGCAGGAATTACTTAGAAGCTGGAACAGTATTCTAAAGTGAAAATATAGGGAACCCATTAGTAATTAATAAAGAATTATCAAATAATTATCTAGGAATTAGGCTACTTATAATCTGAAACAGTCTTCTAAAGTGAAAATATAAGGAACTTATTAGTAATTAATAATTAACTTTTAAATAGTTCTTCAGGAATTACTTAGAACCTGGAACAGTATTCTAAAGTGAAAATACAGGGAACCCATTAGTAATTAATAAATAATTATCAAATTAATTATCTAGGAATTAGGCTACTTATAACCTGAAACAGTCTTCTAAAGTAAAAATATAAGGAACTTATTAGTAATTAATAAATAATTATTAGATAGTCCTTCAGGAATTACTTAGAACCTGGAACAGTATTCTAAAGTGACAATATAGGGAACCCATTAGTAGGCCTAATTAATAAAGAATTACCACATACTTCTGACTCAAATCAAACTTACTGTAAATAAAAAATATTAGCCTATATATATATTAACGTAATCATCTAAACCTTTGTAAAATACACGACAGTTACTTGCGACAAAGGCGAAGAGAAGTGAAAAAGGCAACAGTGGCAAGGAACCAAAACTCCATCAGGTGACGGAATAGAGAAAAAAACCTTGGGAGAGCCCAGGCTCAGTGTACGTGGCTACCGCCATATTGCCGGAACTTGAATGGTGCAAAAGAAGTTTAAAAAGTATAAGAACTAAGTATAATAATAAGGTGTTATATACATGAGATGTTTTTGCTTATTTGCAGATCATAGCCTATAGGTAAATGTCTGCACTTATTTTTCTTATTAGTGCTGAAGAATGACAAACTGACTACTGTGTATGAGTGTTAATTAGTAGTTACTTCATAGTTATATTTCTTGAACCTTAATTAATAGATAATTAATAGTAGTTCTTCGGGAAGTATGACAGAATTCATTAGCTATTGATTAACTAACTGATACTTAACACAATCATAAAATTATATTACATACTGATTAGTTAACACATCTTCCTTAGTAGTTAACAGTAGTTAACAACTGTTAGTAGTTAGTAGTTAACAACTGTTATATACATAGGTTCTTTTTTTGACCTACAAAACATGTTTCTAGCCTATGGGTAATTAATTGATCCTTCTCATGATATTATTTCAGCCAGAAAGATATTTGACCTACTGAACATATTTCTGGCCCAAAAGTACTTGATCTTGAACTTTCCATACATACTCAGAGACTCCAATAAATGCTTCCTAAGCCATGGAAAAGTCCATATCTGACCTTTTGAACTAATTTCTGGTCAAAGGTTCCTCAAAAACTTTAAAACGATATAAACTTATAGACTCCTTCTGATGTTATATTACATAGGTCAATTTTTGACCTCCAGGAACACTTTTATGGCCCACGGGTCCTTGGTATGTGGGTTATTATACCGAGAGATTTACTTCTCATGATGTCATTTCAGCCAGACAAAAATTTGACCTCCTGAACATGTTTCTGGCCCAAAAGTACTTGATCTTGAACTTTCCAAACATACTCATAGACTCCAACAGATGCTTTCTAAGCCATAGAGAAGTCCATATCTGACCTATTGAACTCATTTCTGGTCAAAGGATCCTCAAAAGGTTTTAAACAATATAAACTTATAGACTCCTGATGTTACATTAGCTATACATAGGTCAATTTTTGACCTTCAGAAACACGTTTATGGTCCACGGGTATTTGATGTTTGGGTTAATGTACCGAGAGCTTTGCTTCTCATGATGTAATTTCAGCCATAAATATATTTGACCTACTGAACATATATCTGGCCCAAAAGTACTTGACCTTGTACTTTCCATTCATACTCATAGACTCCAACAGATGCTTCCTAAGCCATAGAGAAGTCCATATCTGACATATTGAACTAATTTCTGGTCAAAGATTTCTCAAAAAGTTTGAAACAATATAAACTTTTAGACTCCTTCTGATGTTATATTAGATATACATAGGTCAATTTTGACCTCCATGAACACATTTATGGCACATTTCCAGAAGAAAATGTGAAGTGCTTGAAGCGGCAAATCTCAGCACCCGGTTGCTAGGGTGTTCTGGGAGGTTGCTACGGTGTTCTGGGTGGTTGCTAGGTGTTTTTTTTAGGGTATTCTTGGTGGTTGCTATGGCGTTGCTATGCGGTTGTTAGGGTATTCTGGGTGGTTGCGAAGGTGTTCTGGGTGGTTGATAGGGTGTTGCTAGGCGGTTAATGGGGTGTTAATGGTGGTTGCTAGGGTGTTGCCAGATGGTTGCTGGGTTGTTCTGGTTTGTTTCTAGGGTGTTCTGGATGGTTGCTAGGCTGTTGCTTGGTGGTTGCTACGGTGTTCTGGGTGGTTGCTAGGTGTTTTTTTAGGGTATTCCGGGTGGTTGCTATGGTGTTGTTATGCGGTTGCTAGGGTATTGTGGGTGGTTGCGAAGGTGTTCTGGGTGGTTGCTAGGGTGTTGCTAGGCGGTTGCTGGGGTGTTAATGGTGGTTGCTAGGGTGTTGCCAGATGGTTGCTGGGGTGTTCTGGTTTGTTTATAGGGTGTTCTGGATGGTTGCTAGGCTGTTGCTTGGTGGTTGCTAGGGTGTTCTGGTTGGTTGGAGATTTACTTCTCATGATGTCATTTCAGCCAGAAAAATATTTTACCTACTTGAACATGTTTCTGGTCCAAAAATACTTGATCTTGAACTTTCCACACATATTCACAGACTATGTAATATAACATTCTGATGTTATATGACATAGGTCAATTTTTGACCTCCATGAACACTTTTATGGCCCACGGGTACTTGGATCTGTTGGTTAATATACCGAGAGATTTAAATCTCATGATGTCATTTCAGCCAGACAAATATTTGACCTACTGAACATGTTTCTGGCCCAAAAGTTCTTGATCTTGAACTTTCCATACAGACTCATAGACTCCAATAGATGCTTCCTAAGAAGCCATAGAGAAGTCCATATCTGACCTATTGAACTCATTTCTGGTGAAAAGTTCCTCAAAATAGTTTAAAACAATATAAACTTATAGATTCCTTCTGATGTTATATTAGCTATACATAGGTCAATTTTTGACCTCCAGGAACACATTTATGTCCCACGGGTACTTGATCTGTGGGTTAATATACCGATAGATTTACTTCCGTGATCTCATTGAACTCATTTCTTGTCAAAGGTTCCTCAAAAAGTTTAAAACAATGTAAACTTTTAGACTTCTTCTGATGTTATATTAGATATACATAGATAAATTTTTGATGACCAGGAACACATTTATGGCACATTTCCAGAAGAAAATATGAAGTGGAGCTTGAAGCGGCAAATCTCAGCACCCGGTTGCTAGGGTGTTCTGGGAGGTTGCTACAGTGTTCTGGGTGGTTGCTAGGTGGTTTTTTTTAGGGTATTCTGGGTGGTTGCTATGGTGTTGCTATGCGGTTGCTAGGGTATTCTGGGTGGTTGCGAAGGTGTTCTGGTTGGTTGTTAGGTTGTTGCTAGGCGGTTGCTGGGGTATTCTGGGTGGTTGCTATGGTGTTGCTATGTGGTTGCTAGGGTGTTGCTAGGCGATTGCTGGGGTGTTAATGGTGGTTTCTAGGGTGTTGCCAGATGGTTGCTGGGGTGTTCTGGTTTGTTTATAGGGTGTTCTGGATGGTTGCTAGGCTGTTGCTTGGTGGTTGCTAGGGTGTTCTGGTTGGTTGGAGATTTACTTCTCATGATGTCATTTCAGCCAGAAAAATATTTTACCTACTGAACATGTTTCTGGTCCAAAAATACTTGATCTTGAACTTTCCACACATACTCACAGACTATGTAATATAACATTCTGATGTTATATTACATAGGTCAATTTTTGACCTCCATGAACACTTTTATGGCCCACGGGTACTTGATCTGTGTGTTAATGTACCGAGAGATTTACATCTCATGATGTCATTTCAGCCAGACAAATATTTGACCTACTGAACATGTTTCTGGTCCAAAAGTTCTTGATCTTGAACTTTCCATACAGACTCATAGACTCCAATAGATGCTTCCTAAGAAGCCATAGAGAAGTCCATATCTGACATATTGAACTCATTTCTCATCAAGGGTTTCTCAAATAGTTTAAAACAATATAGACTTTTAGACTCCTTCTAATGTTATATTAGATATACATAGGTCAATTTTGACCTCCATGAACACATTTATGGCACATTTCCTGAAGAAAATGTGAAGTGGAGCTTGAAGCGGCAAATCTCAGCACCCGGTTGCTAGGGTATTCTGGGTGGTTGCGAAGGTGTTCTGGGTGGTTGCTAGGGTGTTGCTATGTGGTTGCTAGGGTATTCTGGGTGGTTGTGAAGCTGTTCTGGGTGGTTGCTAGGGTGTTGCAAGGCGGTTGCTAGGGTATTCTGGGTGGTTGTGAAGCTGTTCTGGGTGGTTGCTAGGGTGTTGCAAGGCGGTTGCTAGGGTATTCTGGGTGGTTGCGAAGGTGTTCTGGGTGGTTGGTAGGTTTTTTTTAGGGTATTCTGGGTGGTTGCTATGGTGTTGCTATGTGGTTGCTAGGGTATTCTGGGTGGTTGCGAAGGTGTTCTGGGTGGTTGCTAGGGTGTTGCTATGTGGTTGCTAGGGTATTCTGGGTGGTTGTGAAGCTGTTCTGGGTGGTTGCTAGGGTGTTGCAAGGCGGTTGCTAGGGTATTCTGGGTGGTTGCGAAGGTGTTCTGGGTGGTTGCTGGGTTGTTCTGGGTGGTTGCTATGCTGTTGCTTGGTGGTTGCTAGGGTGTTCTGGTTGGTTGGAGATTTATTTTTCATGATGTCATTTCAGCCAGAAAAATATTTTACCTACTAAACATGTTTCTGGCCCAAAAGTACTACATCTTGAACTTTCCATACATATTCATAGACTATGTAATAATATAACATTCTGATGTTATATTACATAGGTCAATTTTTGACCTCCATGAATACTTTTATGGCCCACGGGTACTTGATCTGTGGGTTAATATACAGAGAGATTTACATCTCATGATGTCATTTCAGCCAGAGAAATATTTGACCTACTTTTTCTGGCCCAAAAGTTCTTGATCTTGAACTTTCCATACAGACTCATAGACTCCAATAGATGAACCTGGCAACCACCTAGCAACATTAGCACCTAGCAACCACATAAAAACACCATAGCAACCACCCAGAATACCCTAACAACCACCTAGCAACCACACAGAACACCCTGGTAACCGGGTGGTGAGATTTGCCACTTCAGGCTCAACTTCACATTTTCTTCTGGAAATGTGCCATAAATGTGTTCCTGGTGGTCAAAAATGTGTCTATGTATATCTAATCTAACATCAGAAGAAGTCTAAAAGTTTACATTGTTTTAAACTTTTTGAGGAACCTTTGACCAGAAATGAGTTCAATGACATCACGAGAAGTAAATCTATCGGTATATTAACTCACAGATCAAGTACCCGTGGGACATAAATGTGTTCCTGGAGGTCAAAAATTGACCTATATATATCTAATATAACATCAGAAGGAGGTCAAATATTTGTCTGGCTGAAATTACATCATGAGAAGTAAATCTCTCGGTATACTCACCCATAGATCAAGTACCCGTGGGCCATAAATGTGTTCCTGGAGGTCAAAAATTGACCTATGTATAGCTAATATAACATCAGAAGGAATCTATAAGTTTATATTGTTTTAAACTATTTTGAGGAACTTTTCACCAGAAATGAGTTCAATAGGTCAGATATGGACTTCTCTATGGCTTCTTAGGAAGTCTATGAATACGTCTATTGGAGTCTATGAGTCTGTATGGAAAGTTCAAGATCAAGAACTTTTGGGCCAGAAACATGTTCAGTAGGTCAAATATTTGTCTGGCTGAAATGACATCATGAGATGTAAATCTCTCTGTATATTAACCCACAGATCAAGTACCTGTGGGCCATAAAAGTATTCATGGAGGTCAAAAATTGACCTATGTAGTATAACATCAGAATGTTATATTACATAGTCTATGAATATGTATGGAAAGTTCAAGATCTAGTACTTTTGGGCCAGAAACATGTTTAGTAGGTAAAATATTTTTCTGGCTGAAATGACATCATGAGAAATAAATCTCCAACCAACCAGAACACCCTAGCAACCACCAAGCAACAGCATAGCAACCACCCAGAACACCCTAGAAACAAACCAAAACAACCCAGCAACCACCCAAAACACCTTCGCAACCACCCAGAATACCCTAGCAACCGCCTAGCAACACCCTAGCAACCACTCCGAACAGCTTCGCAACCACCCAGAATACCCTAGCAACCACATAGCAACAACCTAGCAACCAACCAGAACACCTTCGCAACCACCCAGAATACCCTAGCAACCGCATAGCAACACCTTAGCAACCACCCAGAATACCCTAAAAAAAAACCTACCAACCACCCAGAACACCGTAGCAACCTCCCAGAACACCCTAGCAACCGGGTGCTGAGATTTGCAGCTTCAAGCTCCACTTCACATTTTCTTCAGGAAATGTGCCATAAATGTGTTCATGGAGGTCAAATTTGACCTATGTATATCTAATTTAACATCAGAAGGAGTCTAAAAGTCTATATTGTTTTAAACTTTTTGAGAAACCTTTGACCCGAAATGAGTTCAATATGTCAGATATGGACTTCTCTGTGGCTTAGGAATCATCTGTTGGAGTCTATGAGTATGTTTGGAAAGTTCAAGATCAAGTACTTTTGGGCAAGAAACATGTTCAGTAGGTCAAATATTTGTCTGGCTGAAATGACATCATGAGATGTAAATCTCTTGGTATATTAACCAACAGATCCAAGTACCCGTGGGCCATAAAAGTGTTCATGGAGGTCAAAAATTGACCTATGTAATATAACATCAGAATGTTATGTTACATAGTCTGTGAGTATGTGTGGAAAGTTCAAGATCAAGTATTTTTGGACCAGAAACATGTTCAGTAGGTAAAATATTTTTCTGGCTGAAATGACATCATGAGAAGTAAATCTCCAACCAACCAGAACACCCTAGCAACCACCAAGCAACAGCCTAGCAACCATCCAGAACACCCTATAAACAAACCAGAACACCCCAGCAACCATCTGGCAACACCCTAGCAACCACCATTAACACCCCAGCAACCGCCTAGCAACACCCTAGCAACCACCCACAATACCCTAGCAACCGCATAACAACACCATAGCAACCACCCGGAATACCCTAAAAAAACACCTAGCAACCACCCAGAACACCGTAGCAACCTCCCAGAACACCCTAGCAACCGGTTGGATTTAGCTCTTAACTAATAAATTTTTTTGTAATATAATGTAATATGATATAAACTAATCAATATGTTTATATTGTTTGAAACCTTTTGAGGACCCTTTTATCATAACAATATAAACTTCTAGAGTCCATCTGATGTTGTATTAGCTATACATGGGTCAATTTTTGACCTATGTAACACATTTATGGCACATTTCCAGAAGAAAATGTGAAGTACTGCTTAAAGTGGCAAATCTCACCACCCGGTTCCCGGTGTTTGCTACAGTGTTCTGGGTGGTTGCTAGGTGGTTGTTAGGGTATTCCGGGTGGTTGCTAGGGTGTTGCTAGGGTGTTCTGGGTGGTTACTAGGGTGTTGCTAGGTGGTTGCTAGGGTGTTCTGGGTGGTTGCTTGGGTGTTGCTAAGGTTGGTTGCTTGGTAGGGTGTTGCTAAGGTGTTCTGGGTGGTTGCTAGGTGGTTGCTAGAGTGTTGCTAAGGTGTTCTGGGTGGTTGCTAGGGTGATTTAGGTGGTTACTATGGTAGTCTGTGTGGTTCCTATGGTGTTTCTAGGTGGTTGGTAGTGTCCAAATTACTATAGAGTTTTTATAATGTTTTTGGCAATTGATTTATATATCATCAAAAGGAGCCCATAAGTTTTTCAGAAATAATTTCAATAGGTCAGATGTGCACAATTCTATATGGCCTAGGAACCATCAAAAGGAGTCTATGAGTATGTAGAAAGTTCAAGATCAAGTACACATGGGCAAGAAATACAGTCTTTAGGTCAAATATCTGTCTGGCTAAAATAACATGATAAGAGGTCATTCTGTATAGTATCCTGATTTTCAAAGAACACCTTAGCCAGAAATATGTTCAGTAGTTAAAATAAGGACTCTTGTATGGCTTCAGTAACATCAAAAGGAGTTAATGAGTATGTTTAGAATGTTCAAGATCAAGTACTCGTGGGCCAGAACTATATTCAGTAGGTCAAAAAGGAACCTATCTATAGCTCATGTAATATCAGAAGGAGTCTAAAAGTTTTTCTTGTTTAAAAACTTTTGAGGACCCTTTGACCAGACATGAGTTAAATACTTAAGACATGGACATTCTATATGCCTTAAGAAGCATCAAAAGGAGTCTATGAGAATTTATACAAAAAGTTCGAGACCTAGTACTCGTCGGCAAGGACTATGTTTGTGGGTCAATGAGGAACCTCTAGGCCTAGAAAGCAGTCTAAGAAGTAGCATAAGAAGTAGTCTATTTTTTATGTATAGAAAGTTCAATATCAGGTACTCGTGGGACAGATATATGTTCAGTATATGTTCAAATATCTTCCTGCTCATAAAACATCATAAGTAGTAAATATCAATGTATAGTAACCTAATGATATAGTAACCTATGTTCAGTAGGTCAAATAGGAACCTTTGTATAGCTTATCATCAAAAGGTGTCTAATAAGCTTATTTTGCTTAAAAACTTTTGAGGTCCCTTTTACCAGAAATGAGTTCAATAGCTATACTATGCACTAAAGCTTACTATACTAAAGCTCATGTGTTGTTTTCTCGTCTGTGCACAAATAAATTAGTTTGTAAAATAGAAATGCATGCAAAATCACGTTATATCTTTTCATTGCAACGAGGAACAAGTTAGATATGTCATGCAATGCGACGAAACACATCTCAGGTGTTTTCTTTTCATTGCACAGAGGTTAGTTAAAGCGTGCATACGCATAACGAGGAACAAGTTAGATATGTCATGCAATGCACTGAAACCCATGTTAGGTGTTTTCTTTTCACTGCAGAGAGGTTTTTGCGTGGATATGCATAACGAGAAACAAGTTATATCTATCATGCAATGCAATGAAACACATCTTAGGTGTTTTCTTTTTATTGCACAGAGGTTAGTTATTACGTGCATATGCATAACGAGGAACAAGTTAGATTTGTGAGGCAATGCACTGAAACCCATGTTAGGTGTTTTCTTTTCACTGCAGAGAGGTTACTTATTTGCGTGCATATGCATAACGAGAAACAAGTTATATCTATCATGCAATGCAATGAAACACATCTTAGGTGTTTTCTTTTTATTACACAGAGGTTAGTTATTACGTGCATATGCATTACGAGGAACAAATTAGATATGTCATGCAATGCACTGAAACCCATGTTAGGTGTTTTCTTTTCACTGCAGAAAGGTTAGCTATTTGCGTGCATATGCATAACGAGAAACAAGTTATATCTATCTTGCAATGCAATGAAGCACATCTTAGGTGTTTTCTTTTCATTGCACAGAGGATAGTTATTGCATGCATACATAACGAGGAACAAGTTAGATAGGTCATGCAATGCGATGAAACACATCTTAGGTGTTTTCTTTTCATTGCACAGAGGATAGTTATTGCATGCATACATAACGAGGAACAAGTTAGATTAGGTCATGCAATGCATTGAAACACATCTTAGTTGTTTTCTTTTCATTGAATAGAGGTTATTGCGTGCATATGCATAACGAGGAACAAGTTAGATATGTCATGCAATGCAATGAAACACATCTTAGGTGTTTTCTTTTCATTGCACAGAGGTTAGTTATTCCGTGCATATGAATAACGAGTAACAAGTTAGATATGTCATGTATTGCACTGAAACACATCTTAGGTGTTTTCTTTTCACTGCACAGAGCGAGTTATTGCTTGCATATGCATAACGAGAAACAAGTTAGATCTGTCATGCAATGCACTGAAACACATCTTAGGTGTTTTCTTTTCACTGCACAGAGCGAGTTATTGCGTGTATATGCATAACGAGAAACAAGTTAGATCTGTCATGCAATGCACTGAAACACATCTTAGGTGTTTTCTTTTCACTGCACAGAGGTTAGTTATTGCGTGCATATGCATAACGAGGAACAAGTTAGATAGGTCATGCAATGCGATGAAACACATCTTAGGTGTTTTCTTTTCATTGCACAGAGGATAGTTATTGCATGCATATGCATAACGAGGAACAAGTTAGATAGGTCATGCAATGCGATGAAACTCATCTTAGGTGTTTTCTTTTCATTGCACAGAGGTTAGTTATTGCGTGCATATGCATAACGAGTAACAAGTTAGATCTGTCATGCATGCACTGAAACACATCTTAGGTGTTTTCTTTTCACTGCACAGAGGTTAGTTATTGCGTGCATATGCATAACGAGGAACAAGTTAGATCTGTCATGCAATGCGATGAAACACATCTTAGGTGTTTTCTTTTAATTGCACAGAGGTTAGTTATTGCGTGCATATGCATAACGAGTAACAAGTTAGATCTGTCATGCAATGCACTGAAACACATCTTAGGTGTTTTCTTTTCACTGCACAGAGGTTAGTTATTGCGTGCATATGCATAACGAGGAACAAGTTAGATATGTCATGCAATGCAATGAAACACATCTTAGGTGTTTTCTTTTCACTGCACAGAGCGAGTTATTGCTTGCATATGCATAACGAGAAACAAGTTAGATCTGTCATGCAATGCACTGAAACAAATCTTAGGTGTTTTCTTTTCACTGCACAGAGCGAGTTATTGCGTGTATATGCATAACGAGAAACAAGTTAGATCTGTCATGCAATGCACTGAAACACATCTTAGGTGTTTTCTTTTCACTGCACAGAGGTTAGTTATTGCGTGCATATGCATAACGAGGAACAAGTTAGATAGGTCATGCAATGCGATGAAACACATCTTAGGTGTTTTCTTTTCATTGCACAGAGGATAGTTATTGCATGCATACATATCGAGGAACAAGTTAGATTAGGTCATGCAATGCATTGAAACACATCTTAGGTGTTTTCTTTTCATTGCACAGAGGTTAGTTATTGCGTGCATATGCATAACGAGTAACAAGTTAGATCTGTCATGCAATGCACTGAAACACATCTTAGGTGTTTTCTTTTCACTGCACAGAGGTTAGTTATTGCGTGCATATGCATAACGAGTAACAAGTTAGATCTGTCATGCAATGCACTGAAACACATCTTAGGTGTTTTCTTTTCACTGCACAGAGGTTAGTTATTGCGTGCATATGCATAACGAGGAACAAGTTAGATATGTCATGCAATGCAATGAAACACATCTTAGGTGTTTTCTTTTCATTGGACAGAGGTTAGTTATCGTGTGCATGTGCAATGCAATCCTTAAAGCACAAGCATTGCAAATCTCTTCGTTGCACAAGGAACAAGTTAGTGTGTGCATTGTAAAGCGATCGCTCTTTTGATGTTTTCTCGTCAAAACAGAAATTAATTAGTTGTAGAATGGAAGCGCATGGAAAAGCACTTGTGTTTTATCTTTTCTTTTCATTGCAAAGAAAAATAAGTTAGAAAATGTAAGAATTGCAATGAAACAACACACGTTATCCAGTCAAAGCAGAAGGAAGGGTTTAGTTCTTGAATGCAATAAAGTGCATATTACATATATGGTATTTTTGATGCACAACGTTCTTCATGCACAATCCACATCTCTTCATTGCACAAAGCAACGAGTGTTGTTTTATTGCAATGCATAAAATATCGAACTTGTTCTTCATTGCAATGAAAAGAAAATGTATGCATGTGCTTTCGCATGCATTTCTATTTTACAAACTAGATTGTTTGTGCACAGACAAGAAAACATCACGTTATGCCTTTTCATTGCAACGAAGAACAAGTTAGATTGTTATGCAATCCAAGGAAACTAGATATTAGGTGTTTTCTGGTAACACTTTAGAATACTGTATCTTACTTACTGCAGAATTAATAAGGAATTATTGACGAACTAATAGGTAATTCTTCATTAACTACTTCTTCACTACTGTTAACTACTAAGGAAGATGTGTTAACTAATCAGTATGTAATATAATTTTATGATTGTGTTAAGTATCAGTTAGTTAATCAATAACTAATGAATTCTGTCATACCTCCTGAAGAACTACTATTAATTATCTACTAATTAAGGTTCAAGAAAAATAACTAAGAAGTAACTACTGAACAGTCATACAAAACTAACCTCAGATTATTTGTATATTTTATATACAGTACTGTGTGTGTCTGTTTTCCTCAGCATAGAATGCCACTGAGTAAATTCATGTATTTGAGGCAACGACTGAGGGAAACTGAAAATATAGAGAACTTATTAGTAATTAATAAATAAGTATCAAATAATTCTGCAGGAATTACTTAGAAGCTGGAACAGTATTCTAAAGTGAAAATATAGGGAACCCATTAGTAATTAATAAAGAATTATCAAATAATTATCTAGGAATTAGGCTACTTATAATCTGAAACAGTCTTCTAAAGTGAAAATATAAGGAACTTATTAGTAATTAATAATTAACTTTTAAATAGTTCTTCAGGAATTACTTAGAACCTGGAACAGTATTCTAAAGTGAAAATACAGGGAACCCATTAGTAATTAATAAATAATTATCAAATTAATTATCTAGGAATTAGGCTACTTATAACCTGAAACAGTCTTCTAAAGTAAAAATATAAGGAACTTATTAGTAATTAATAAATAATTATTAGATAGTCCTTCAGGAATTACTTAGAACCTGGAACAGTATTCTAAAGTGACAATATAGGGAACCCATTAGTAGGCCTAATTAATAAAGAATTACCACATACTTCTGACTCAAATCAAACTTACTGTAAATAAAAAATATTAGCCTATATATATATTAACGTAATCATCTAAACCTTTGTAAAATACACGACAGTTACTTGCGACAAAGGCGAAGAGAAGTGAAAAAGGCAACAGTGGCAAGGAACCAAAACTCCATCAGGTGACGGAATAGAGAAAAAAACCTTGGGAGAGCCCAGGCTCAGTGTACGTGGCTACCGCCATATTGCCGGAACTTGAATGGTGCAAAAGAAGTTTAAAAAGTATAAGAACTAAGTATAATAATAAGGTGTTATATACATGAGATGTTTTTGCTTATTTGCAGATCATAGCCTATAGGTAAATGTCTGCACTTATTTTTCTTATTAGTGCTGAAGAATGACAAACTGACTACTGTGTATGAGTGTTAATTAGTAGTTACTTCATAGTTATATTTCTTGAACCTTAATTAATAGATAATTAATAGTAGTTCTTCGGGAAGTATGACAGAATTCATTAGCTATTGATTAACTAACTGATACTTAACACAATCATAAAATTATATTACACACTGATTAGTTAACACATCTTCCTTAGTAGTTAACAGTAGTTAACAACTGTTAGTAGTTAGTAGTTAACAACTGTTATATACATAGGTTCTTTTTTTGACCTACAAAACATGTTTCTAGCCTATGGGTAATTAATTGATCCTTCTCATGATATTATTTCAGCCAGAAAGATATTTGACCTACTGAACATATTTCTGGCCCAAAAGTACTTGATCTTGAACTTTCCATACATACTCAGAGACTCCAATAAATGCTTCCTAAGCCATGGAAAAGTCCATATCTGACCTTTTGAACTAATTTCTGGTCAAAGGTTCCTCAAAAACTTTAAAACGATATAAACTTATAGACTCCTTCTGATGTTATATTACATAGGTCAATTTTTGACCTCCAGGAACACTTTTATGGCCCACGGGTCCTTGGTATGTGGGTTATTATACCGAGAGATTTACTTCTCATGATGTCATTTCAGCCAGACAAAAATTTGACCTCCTGAACATGTTTCTGGCCCAAAAGTACTTGATCTTGAACTTTCCAAACATACTCATAGACTCCAACAGATGCTTTCTAAGCCATAGAGAAGTCCATATCTGACCTATTGAACTCATTTCTGGTCAAAGGATCCTCAAAAGGTTTTAAACAATATAAACTTATAGACTCCTGATGTTACATTAGCTATACATAGGTCAATTTTTGACCTTCAGAAACACATTTATGGTCCACGGGTATTTGATGTTTGGGTTAATGTACCGAGAGCTTTGCTTCTCATGATGTAATTTCAGCCATAAATATATTTGACCTACTGAACATATATCTGGCCCAAAAGTACTTGACCTTGTACTTTCCATTCATACTCATAGACTCCAACAGATGCTTCCTAAGCCATAGAGAAGTCCATATCTGACATATTGAACTAATTTCTGGTCAAAGATTTCTCAAAAAGTTTGAAACAATATAAACTTTTAGACTCCTTCTGATGTTATATTAGATATACATAGGTCAATTTTGACCTCCATGAACACATTTATGGCACATTTCCAGAAGAAAATGTGAAGTGCTTGAAGCGGCAAATCTCAGCACCCGGTTGCTAGGGTGTTCTGGGAGGTTGCTACGGTGTTCTGGGTGGTTGCTAGGTGTTTTTTTTAGGGTATTCTTGGTGGTTGCTATGGCGTTGCTATGCGGTTGTTAGGGTATTCTGGGTGGTTGCGAAGGTGTTCTGGGTGGTTGATAGGGTGTTGCTAGGCGGTTAATGGGGTGTTAATGGTGGTTGCTAGGGTGTTGCCAGATGGTTGCTGGGTTGTTCTGGTTTGTTTCTAGGGTGTTCTGGATGGTTGCTAGGCTGTTGCTTGGTGGTTGCTACGGTGTTCTGGGTGGTTGCTAGGTGTTTTTTTAGGGTATTCCGGGTGGTTGCTATGGTGTTGTTATGCGGTTGCTAGGGTATTGTGGGTGGTTGCGAAGGTGTTCTGGGTGGTTGCTAGGGTGTTGCTAGGCGGTTGCTGGGGTGTTAATGGTGGTTGCTAGGGTGTTGCCAGATGGTTGCTGGGGTGTTCTGGTTTGTTTATAGGGTGTTCTGGATGGTTGCTAGGCTGTTGCTTGGTGGTTGCTAGGGTGTTCTGGTTGGTTGGAGATTTACTTCTCATGATGTCATTTCAGCCAGAAAAATATTTTACCTACTGAACATGTTTCTGGTCCAAAAATACTTGATCTTGAACTTTCCACACATATTCACAGACTATGTAATATAACATTCTGATGTTATATGACATAGGTCAATTTTTGACCTCCATGAACACTTTTATGGCCCACGGGTACTTGGATCTGTTGGTTAATATACCGAGAGATTTAAATCTCATGATGTCATTTCAGCCAGACAAATATTTGACCTACTGAACATGTTTCTGGCCCAAAAGTTCTTGATCTTGAACTTTCCATACAGACTCATAGACTCCAATAGATGCTTCCTAAGAAGCCATAGAGAAGTCCATATCTGACCTATTGAACTCATTTCTGGTGAAAAGTTCCTCAAAATAGTTTAAAACAATATAAACTTATAGATTCCTTCTGATGTTATATTAGCTATACATAGGTCAATTTTTGACCTCCAGGAACACATTTATGTCCCACGGGTACTTGATCTGTGGGTTAATATACCGATAGATTTACTTCCGTGATCTCATTGAACTCATTTCTTGTCAAAGGTTCCTCAAAAAGTTTAAAACAATGTAAACTTTTAGACTTCTTCTGATGTTATATTAGATATACATAGATAAATTTTTGATGACCAGGAACACATTTATGGCACATTTCCAGAAGAAAATATGAAGTGGAGCTTGAAGCGGCAAATCTCAGCACCCGGTTGCTAGGGTGTTCTGGGAGGTTGCTACAGTGTTCTGGGTGGTTGCTAGGTGGTTTTTTTTAGGGTATTCTGGGTGGTTGCTATGGTGTTGCTATGCGGTTGCTAGGGTATTCTGGGTGGTTGCGAAGGTGTTCTGGTTGGTTGTTAGGTTGTTGCTAGGCGGTTGCTGGGGTATTCTGGGTGGTTGCTATGGTGTTGCTATGTGGTTGCTAGGGTGTTGCTAGGCGATTGCTGGGGTGTTAATGGTGGTTTCTAGGGTGTTGCCAGATGGTTGCTGGGGTGTTCTGGTTTGTTTATAGGGTGTTCTGGATGGTTGCTAGGCTGTTGCTTGGTGGTTGCTAGGGTGTTCTGGTTGGTTGGAGATTTACTTCTCATGATGTCATTTCAGCCAGAAAAATATTTTACCTACTGAACATGTTTCTGGTCCAAAAATACTTGATCTTGAACTTTCCACACATACTCACAGACTATGTAATATAACATTCTGATGTTATATTACATAGGTCAATTTTTGACCTCCATGAACACTTTTATGGCCCACGGGTACTTGATCTGTGTGTTAATGTACCGAGAGATTTACATCTCATGATGTCATTTCAGCCAGACAAATATTTGACCTACTGAACATGTTTCTGGTCCAAAAGTTCTTGATCTTGAACTTTCCATACAGACTCATAGACTCCAATAGATGGTTCCTAAGAAGCCATAGAGAAGTCCATATCTGACATATTGAACTCATTTCTCATCAAGGGTTTCTCAAATAGTTTAAAACAATATAGACTTTTAGACTCCTTCTAATGTTATATTAGATATACATAGGTCAATTTTGACCTCCATGAACACATTTATGGCACATTTCCTGAAGAAAATGTGAAGTGGAGCTTGAAGCGGCAAATCTCAGCACCCGGTTGCTAGGGTATTCTGGGTGGTTGCGAAGGTGTTCTGGGTGGTTGCTAGGGTGTTGCTATGTGGTTGCTAGGGTATTCTGGGTGGTTGTGAAGCTGTTCTGGGTGGTTGCTAGGGTGTTGCAAGGCGGTTGCTAGGGTATTCTGGGTGGTTGTGAAGCTGTTCTGGGTGGTTGCTAGGGTGTTGCAAGGCGGTTGCTAGGGTATTCTGGGTGGTTGCGAAGGTGTTCTGGGTGGTTGGTAGGTTTTTTTTAGGGTATTCTGGGTGGTTGCTATGGTGTTGCTATGTGGTTGCTAGGGTATTCTGGGTGGTTGCGAAGGTGTTCTGGGTGGTTGCTAGGGTGTTGCTATGTGGTTGCTAGGGTATTCTGGGTGGTTGTGAAGCTGTTCTGGGTGGTTGCTAGGGTGTTGCAAGGCGGTTGCTAGGGTATTCTGGGTGGTTGCGAAGGTGTTCTGGGTGGTTGCTGGGTTGTTCTGGGTGGTTGCTATGCTGTTGCTTGGTGGTTGCTAGGGTGTTCTGGTTGGTTGGAGATTTATTTTTCATGATGTCATTTCAGCCAGAAAAATATTTTACCTACTAAACATGTTTCTGGCCCAAAAGTACTACATCTTGAACTTTCCATACATATTCATAGACTATGTAATAATATAACATTCTGATGTTATATTACATAGGTCAATTTTTGACCTCCATGAATACTTTTATGGCCCACGGGTACTTGATCTGTGGGTTAATATACAGAGAGATTTACATCTCATGATGTCATTTCAGCCAGAGAAATATTTGACCTACTTTTTCTGGCCCAAAAGTTCTTGATCTTGAACTTTCCATACAGACTCATAGACTCCAATAGATGAACCTGGCAACCACCTAGCAACATTAGCACCTAGCAACCACATAAAAACACCATAGCAACCACCCAGAATACCCTAACAACCACCTAGCAACCACACAGAACACCCTGGTAACCGGGTGGTGAGATTTGCCACTTCAGGCTCAACTTCACATTTTCTTCTGGAAATGTGCCATAAATGTGTTCCTGGTGGTCAAAAATGTGTCTATGTATATCTAATCTAACATCAGAAGAAGTCTAAAAGTTTACATTGTTTTAAACTTTTTGAGGAACCTTTGACCAGAAATGAGTTCAATGACATCACGAGAAGTAAATCTATCGGTATATTAACTCACAGATCAAGTACCCGTGGGACATAAATGTGTTCCTGGAGGCCAAAAATTGACCTATATATATCTAATATAATTGACCAATGTATATCTTATATAACATCAGAAGGAGGTCAAATATTTGTCTGGCTGAAATTACATCATGAGAAGTAAATCTCTCGGTATACTCACCCATAGATCAAGTACCCGTGGGCCATAAATGTGTTCCTGGAGGTCAAAAATTGACCTATGTATAGCTAATATAACATCAGAAGGAATCTATAAGTTTATATTGTTTTAAACTATTTTGAGGAACTTTTCACCAGAAATGAGTTCAATAGGTCAGATATGGACTTCTCTATGGCTTCTTAGGAAGTCTATGAATACGTCTATTGGAGTCTATGAGTCTGTATGGAAAGTTCAAGATCAAGAACTTTTGGGCCAGAAACATGTTCAGTAGGTCAAATATTTGTCTGGCTGAAATGACATCACGAGATGTAAATCTCTCTGTATATTAACCCACAGATCAAGTACCTGTGGGCCATAAAAGTATTCATGGAGGTCAAAAATTGACCTATGTAGTATAACATCAGAATGTTATATTACATAGTCTATGAATATGTATGGAAAGTTCAAGATCTAGTACTTTTGGGCCAGAAACATGTTTAGTAGGTAAAATATTTTTCTGGCTGAAATGACATCATGAGAAATAAATCTCCAACCAACCAGAACACCCTAGCAACCACCAAGCAACAGCATAGCAACCACCCAGAACACCCTAGAAACAAACCAAAACAACCCAGCAACCACCCAAAACACCTTCGCAACCACCCAGAATACCCTAGCAACCGCCTAGCAACACCCTAGCAACCACCCCGAACAGCTTCGCAACCACCCAGAATACCCTAGCAACCACATAGCAACAACCTAGCAACCAACCAGAACACCTTCGCAACCACCCAGAATACCCTAGCAACCGCATAGCAACACCTTAGCAACCACCCAGAATACCCTAAAAAAAAACCTACCAACCACCCAGAACACCGTAGCAACCTCCCAGAACACCCTAGCAACCGGGTGCTGAGATTTGCAGCTTCAAGCTCCACTTCACATTTTCTTCAGGAAATGTGCCATAAATGTGTTCATGGAGGTCAAATTTGACCTATGTATATCTAATTTAACATCAGAAGGAGTCTAAAAGTCTATATTGTTTTAAACTTTTTGAGAAACCTTTGACCCGAAATGAGTTCAATATGTCAGATATGGACTTCTCTGTGGCTTAGGAATCATCTGTTGGAGTCTATGAGTATGTTTGGAAAGTTCAAGATCAAGTACTTTTGGGCAAGAAACATGTTCAGTAGGTCAAATATTTGTCTGGCTGAAATGACATCATGAGATGTAAATCTCTTGGTATATTAACCAACAGATCCAAGTACCCGTGGGCCATAAAAGTGTTCATGGAGGTCAAAAATTTACCTATGTAATATAACATCAGAATGTTATATTACATAGTCTGTGAGTATGTGTGGAAAGTTCAAGATCAAGTATTTTTGGACCAGAAACATGTTCAGTAGGTAAAATATTTTTCTGGCTGAAATGACATCATGAGAAGTAAATCTCCAACCAACCAGAACACCCTAGCAACCACCAAGCAACAGCCTAGCAACCATCCAGAACACCCTATAAACAAACCAGAACACCCCAGCAACCATCTGGCAACACCCTAGCAACCACCATTAACACCCCAGCAACCGCCTAGCAACACCCTAGCAACCACCCACAATACCCTAGCAACCGCATAACAACACCATAGCAACCACCCGGAATACCCTAAAAAAACACCTAGCAACCACCCAGAACACCGTAGCAACCTCCCAGAACACCCTAGCAACCGGTTGGATTTAGCTCTTAACTAATAAATTCTTTTGTAATATAATGTAATATGATATAAACTAATCAATATGTTTATATTGTTTGAAACCTTTTGAGGACCCTTTTATCATAACAATATAAACTTCTAGAGTCCATCTGATGTTGTATTAGCTATACATGGGTCAATTTTTGACCTATGTAACACATTTATGGCACATTTCCAGAAGAAAATGTGAAGTACTGCTTGAAGTGGCAAATCTCACCACCCGGTTGCTAGGGTGTTCCCGGTGGTTGCTACAGTGTTCTGGGTGGTTGCTAGGTGGTTGTTAGGGTATTCCGGGTGGTTGCTAGGGTGTTGCTAGGGTGTTCTGGGTTGTTACTAGGGTGTTGCTAGGTGGTTGCTAGGGTGTTCTGGGTGGTTGCTTGGGTGTTGCTAAGGTTGGTTGCTTGGTAGGGTGTTGCTAAGGTGTTCTGGGTGGTTGCTAGGTGGTTGCTAGAGTGTTGCTAAGGTGTTCTGGGTGGTTGCTAGGGTGATTTAGGTGGTTACTATGGTAGTCTGTGTGGTTCCTATGGTGTTTCTAGGTGGTTGGTAGTGTCCAAATTACTATAGAGTTTTTATAATGTTTTTGGCAATTGATTTATATATCATCAAAAGGAGCCCATAAGTTTTTCAGAAATAATTTCAATAGGTCAGATGTGCACAATTCTATATGGCCTAGGAACCATCAAAAGGAGTCTATGAGTATGTAGAAAGTTCAAGATCAAGTACACATGGGCAAGAAATACAGTCTTTAGGTCAAATATCTGTCTGGCTAAAATAACATGATAAGAGGTCATTCTGTATAGTATCCTGATTTTCAAAGAACACCTTAGCCAGAAATATGTTCAGTAGTTAAAATAAGGACTCTTGTATGGCTTCAGTAACATCAAAAGGAGTTAATGAGTATGTTTAGAATGTTCAAGATCAAGTACTCGTGGGCCAGAACTATATTCAGTAGGTCAAAAAGGAACCTATCTATAGCTCATGTAATATCAGAAGGAGTCTAAAAGTTTTTCTTGTTTAAAAACTTTTGAGGACCCTTTGACCAGACATGAGTTAAATACTTAAGATATGGACATTCTATATGCCTTAAGAAGCATCAAAAGGAGTCTATGAGAATTTATACAAAAAGTTCGAGACCTAGTACTCGTCGGCAAGGACTATGTTTGTGGGTCAATGAGGAACCTCTAGGCCTAGAAAGCAGTCTAAGAAGTAGCATAAGAAGTAGTCTATTTTTTATGTATAGAAAGTTCAATATCAGGTACTCGTGGGACAGATATATGTTCAGTATATGTTCAAATATCTTCCTGCTCATAAAACATCATAAGTAGTAAATATCAATGTATAGTAACCTAATGATATAGTAACCTATGTTCAGTAGGTCAAATAGGAACCTTTGTATAGCTTATCATCAAAAGGTGTCTAATAAGCTTATATTGCTTAAAAACTTTTGAGGTCCCTTTTACCAGAAATGAGTTCAATAGCTATACTATGCACTAAAGCTTACTATACTAAAGCTCATGTGTTGTTTTCTCGTCTGTGCACAAATAAATTAGTTTGTAAAATAGAAATGCATGCAAAATCACGTTATATCTTTTCATTGCAACGAGGAACAAGTTAGATATGTCATGCAATGCGACGAAACACATCTCAGGTGTTTTCTTTTCATTGCACAGAGGTTAGTTAAAGCGTGCATACGCATAACGAGGAACAAGTTAGATATGTCATGCAATGCACTGAAACCCATGTTAGGTGTTTTCTTTTCACTGCAGAGAGGTTTTTGCGTGGATATGCATAACGAGAAACAAGTTATATCTATCATGCAATGCAATGAAACACATCTTAGGTGTTTTCTTTTTATTGCACAGAGGTTAGTTATTACGTGCATATGCATAACGAGGAACAAGTTAGATTTGTCAGGCAATGCACTGAAACCCATGTTAGGTGTTTTCTTTTCACTGCAGAGAGGTTACTTATTTGCGTGCATATGCATAACGAGAAACAAGTTATATCTATCATGCAATGCAATGAAACACATCTTAGGTGTTTTCTTTTTATTACACAGAGGTTAGTTATTACGTGCATATGCATTACGAGGAACAAATTAGATATGTCATGCAATGCACTGAAACCCATGTTAGGTGTTTTCTTTTCACTGCAGAAAGGTTAGCTATTTGCGTGCATATGCATAACGAGAAACAAGTTATATCTATCTTGCAATGCAATGAAGCACATCTTAGGTGTTTTCTTTTCATTGCACAGAGGATAGTTATTGCATGCATACATAACGAGGAACAAGTTAGATTAGGTCATGCAATGCATTGAAACACATCTTAGTTGTTTTCTTTTCATTGAATAGAGGTTATTGCGTGCATATGCATAACGAGGAACAAGTTAGATATGTCATGCAATGCAATGAAACACATCTTAGGTGTTTTCTTTTCATTGCACAGAGGTTAGTTATTCCGTGCATATGAATAACGAGTAACAAGTTAGATATGTCATGTATTGCACTGAAACACATCTTAGGTGTTTTCTTTTCACTGCACAGAGCGAGTTATTGCTTGCATATGCATAACGAGAAACAAGTTAGATCTGTCATGCAATGCACTGAAACAAATCTTAGGTGTTTTCTTTTCACTGCACAGAGCGAGTTATTGCGTGTATATGCATAACGAGAAACAAGTTAGATCTGTCATGCAATGCACTGAAACACATCTTAGGTGTTTTCTTTTCACTGCACAGAGGTTAGTTATTGCGTGCATATGCATAACGAGGAACAAGTTAGATAGGTCATGCAATGCGATGAAACACATCTTAGGTGTTTTCTTTTCATTGCACAGAGGATAGTTATTGCATGCATACATATCGAGGAACAAGTTAGATTAGGTCATGCAATGCATTGAAACACATCTTAGGTGTTTTCTTTTCATTGCACAGAGGTTAGTTATTGCGTGCATATGCATAACGAGTAACAAGTTAGATCTGTCATGCAATGCACTGAAACACATCTTAGGTGTTTTCTTTTCACTGCACAGAGGTTAGTTATTGCGTGCATATGCATAACGAGTAACAAGTTAGATCTGTCATGCAATGCACTGAAACACATCTTAGGTGTTTTCTTTTCACTGCACAGAGGTTAGTTATTGCGTGCATATGCATAACGAGGAACAAGTTAGATATGTCATGCAATGCAATGAAACACATCTTAGGTGTTTTCTTTTCATTGGACAGAGGTTAGTTATCGTGTGCATGTGCAATGCAATCCTTAAAGCACAAGCATTGCAAATCTCTTCGTTGCACAAGGAACAAGTTAGTGTGTGCATTGTAAAGCGATCGCTCTTTTGATGTTTTCTCGTCAAAACAGAAATTAATTAGTTGTAGAATGGAAGCGCATGGAAAAGCACTTGTGTTTTATCTTTTCTTTTCATTGCAAAGAAAAATAAGTTAGAAAATGTAAGAATTGCAATGAAACAACACACGTTATCCAGTCAAAGCAGAAGGAAGGGTTTAGTTCTTGAATGCAATAAAGTGCATATTACATATATGGTATTTTTGATGCACAACGTTCTTCATGCACAATCCACATCTCTTCATTGCACAAAGCAACGAGTGTTGTTTTATTGCAATGCATAAAATATCGAACTTGTTCTTCATTGCAATGAAAAGAAAATGTATGCATGTGCTTTCGCATGCATTTCTATTTTACAAACTAGATTGTTTGTGCACAGACAAGAAAACATCACGTTATGCCTTTTCATTGCAACGAAGAACAAGTTAGATTGTTATGCAATCCAAGGAAACTAGATATTAGGTGTTTTCTGGTAACACTTTAGAATACTGTATCTTACTTACTGCAGAATTAATAAGGAATTATTGACGAACTAATAGGTAATTCTTCATTAACTACTTCTTCACTACTGTTAACTACTAAGGAAGATGTGTTAACTAATCAGTATGTAATATAATTTTATGATTGTGTTAAGTATCAGTTAGTTAATCAATAACTAATGAATTCTGTCATACCTCCTGAAGAACTACTATTAATTATCTACTAATTAAGGTTCAAGAAAAATAACTAAGAAGTAACTACTGAACAGTCATACAAAACTAACCTCAGATTATTTGTATATTTTATATACAGTACTGTGTGTGTCTGTTTTCCTCAGCATAGAATGCCACTGAGTAAATTCATGTATTTGAGGCAACGACTGAGGGAAACTGAAAATATAGAGAACTTATTAGTAATTAATAAATAAGTATCAAATAATTCTGCAGGAATTACTTAGAAGCTGGAACAGTATTCTAAAGTGAAAATATAGGGAACCCATTAGTAATTAATAAAGAATTATCAAATAATTATCTAGGAATTAGGCTACTTATAATCTGAAACAGTCTTCTAAAGTGAAAATATAAGGAACTTATTAGTAATTAATAATTAACTTTTAAATAGTTCTTCAGGAATTACTTAGAACCTGGAACAGTATTCTAAAGTGAAAATACAGGGAACCCATTAGTAATTAATAAATAATTATCAAATTAATTATCTAGGAATTAGGCTACTTATAACCTGAAACAGTCTTCTAAAGTAAAAATATAAGGAACTTATTAGTAATTAATAAATAATTATTAGATAGTCCTTCAGGAATTACTTAGAACCTGGAACAGTATTCTAAAGTGACAATATAGGGAACCCATTAGTAGGCCTAATTAATAAAGAATTACCACATACTTCTGACTCAAATCAAACTTACTGTAAATAAAAAATATTAGCCTATATATATATTAACGTAATCATCTAAACCTTTGTAAAATACACGACAGTTACTTGCGACAAAGGCGAAGAGAAGTGAAAAAGGCAACAGTGGCAAGGAACCAAAACTCCATCAGGTGACGGAATAGAGAAAAAAACCTTGGGAGAGCCCAGGCTCAGTGTACGTGGCTACCGCCATATTGCCGGAACTTGAATGGTGCAAAAGAAGTTTAAAAAGTATAAGAACTAAGTATAATAATAAGGTGTTATATACATGAGATGTTTTTGCTTATTTGCAGATCATAGCCTATAGGTAAATGTCTGCACTTATTTTTCTTATTAGTGCTGAAGAATGACAAACTGACTACTGTGTATGAGTGTTAATTAGTAGTTACTTCATAGTTATATTTCTTGAACCTTAATTAATAGATAATTAATAGTAGTTCTTCGGGAAGTATGACAGAATTCATTAGCTATTGATTAACTAACTGATACTTAACACAATCATAAAATTATATTACATACTGATTAGTTAACACATCTTCCTTAGTAGTTAACAGTAGTTAACAACTGTTAGTAGTTAGTAGTTAACAACTGTTATATACATAGGTTCTTTTTTTGACCTACAAAACATGTTTCTAGCCTATGGGTAATTAATTGATCCTTCTCATGATATTATTTCAGCCAGAAAGATATTTGACCTACTGAACATATTTCTGGCCCAAAAGTACTTGATCTTGAACTTTCCATACATACTCAGAGACTCCAATAAATGCTTCCTAAGCCATGGAAAAGTCCATATCTGACCTTTTGAACTAATTTCTGGTCAAAGGTTCCTCAAAAACTTTAAAACGATATAAACTTATAGACTCCTTCTGATGTTATATTACATAGGTCAATTTTTGACCTCCAGGAACACTTTTATGGCCCACGGGTCCTTGGTATGTGGGTTATTATACCGAGAGATTTACTTCTCATGATGTCATTTCAGCCAGACAAAAATTTGACCTCCTGAACATGTTTCTGGCCCAAAAGTACTTGATCTTGAACTTTCCAAACATACTCATAGACTCCAACAGATGCTTTCTAAGCCATAGAGAAGTCCATATCTGACCTATTGAACTCATTTCTGGTCAAAGGATCCTCAAAAGGTTTTAAACAATATAAACTTATAGACTCCTGATGTTACATTAGCTATACATAGGTCAATTTTTGACCTTCAGAAACACATTTATGGTCCACGGGTATTTGATGTTTGGGTTAATGTACCGAGAGCTTTGCTTCTCATGATGTAATTTCAGCCATAAATATATTTGACCTACTGAACATATATCTGGCCCAAAAGTACTTGACCTTGTACTTTCCATTCATACTCATAGACTCCAACAGATGCTTCCTAAGCCATAGAGAAGTCCATATCTGACATATTGAACTAATTTCTGGTCAAAGATTTCTCAAAAAGTTTGAAACAATATAAACTTTTAGACTCCTTCTGATGTTATATTAGATATACATAGGTCAATTTTGACCTCCATGAACACATTTATGGCACATTTCCAGAAGAAAATGTGAAGTGCTTGAAGCGGCAAATCTCAGCACCCGGTTGCTAGGGTGTTCTGGGAGGTTGCTACGGTGTTCTGGGTGGTTGCTAGGTGTTTTTTTTAGGGTATTCTTGGTGGTTGCTATGGCGTTGCTATGCGGTTGTTAGGGTATTCTGGGTGGTTGCGAAGGTGTTCTGGGTGGTTGATAGGGTGTTGCTAGGCGGTTAATGGGGTGTTAATGGTGGTTGCTAGGGTGTTGCCAGATGGTTGCTGGGTTGTTCTGGTTTGTTTCTAGGGTGTTCTGGATGGTTGCTAGGCTGTTGCTTGGTGGTTGCTACGGTGTTCTGGGTGGTTGCTAGGTGTTTTTTTAGGGTATTCCGGGTGGTTGCTATGGTGTTGTTATGCGGTTGCTAGGGTATTGTGGGTGGTTGCGAAGGTGTTCTGGGTGGTTGCTAGGGTGTTGCTAGGCGGTTGCTGGGGTGTTAATGGTGGTTGCTAGGGTGTTGCCAGATGGTTGCTGGGGTGTTCTGGTTTGTTTATAGGGTGTTCTGGATGGTTGCTAGGCTGTTGCTTGGTGGTTGCTAGGGTGTTCTGGTTGGTTGGAGATTTACTTCTCATGATGTCATTTCAGCCAGAAAAATATTTTACCTACTGAACATGTTTCTGGTCCAAAAATACTTGATCTTGAACTTTCCACACATATTCACAGACTATGTAATATAACATTCTGATGTTATATGACATAGGTCAATTTTTGACCTCCATGAACACTTTTATGGCCCACGGGTACTTGGATCTGTTGGTTAATATACCGAGAGATTTAAATCTCATGATGTCATTTCAGCCAGACAAATATTTGACCTACTGAACATGTTTCTGGCCCAAAAGTTCTTGATCTTGAACTTTCCATACAGACTCATAGACTCCAATAGATGCTTCCTAAGAAGCCATAGAGAAGTCCATATCTGACCTATTGAACTCATTTCTGGTGAAAAGTTCCTCAAAATAGTTTAAAACAATATAAACTTATAGATTCCTTCTGATGTTATATTAGCTATACATAGGTCAATTTTTGACCTCCAGGAACACATTTATGTCCCACGGGTACTTGATCTGTGGGTTAATATACCGATAGATTTACTTCCGTGATCTCATTGAACTCATTTCTTGTCAAAGGTTCCTCAAAAAGTTTAAAACAATGTAAACTTTTAGACTTCTTCTGATGTTATATTAGATATACATAGATACATTTTTGATGACCAGGAACACATTTATGGCACATTTCCAGAAGAAAATATGAAGTGGAGCTTGAAGCGGCAAATCTCAGCACCCGGTTGCTAGGGTGTTCTGGGAGGTTGCTACAGTGTTCTGGGTGGTTGCTAGGTGGTTTTTTTTAGGGTATTCTGGGTGGTTGCTATGGTGTTGCTATGCGGTTGCTAGGGTATTCTGGGTGGTTGCGAAGGTGTTCTGGTTGGTTGTTAGGTTGTTGCTAGGCGGTTGCTGGGGTATTCTGGGTGGTTGCTATGGTGTTGCTATGTGGTTGCTAGGGTGTTGCTAGGCGATTGCTGGGGTGTTAATGGTGGTTTCTAGGGTGTTGCCAGATGGTTGCTGGGGTGTTCTGGTTTGTTTATAGGGTGTTCTGGATGGTTGCTAGGCTGTTGCTTGGTGGTTGCTAGGGTGTTCTGGTTGGTTGGAGATTTACTTCTCATGATGTCATTTCAGCCAGAAAAATATTTTACCTACTGAACATGTTTCTGGTCCAAAAATACTTGATCTTGAACTTTCCACACATACTCACAGACTATGTAATATAACATTCTGATGTTATATTACATAGGTCAATTTTTGACCTCCATGAACACTTTTATGGCCCACGGGTACTTGATCTGTGTGTTAATGTACCGAGAGATTTACATCTCATGATGTCATTTCAGCCAGACAAATATTTGACCTACTGAACATGTTTCTGGTCCAAAAGTTCTTGATCTTGAACTTTCCATACAGACTCATAGACTCCAATAGATGGTTCCTAAGAAGCCATAGAGAAGTCCATATCTGACATATTGAACTCATTTCTCATCAAGGGTTTCTCAAATAGTTTAAAACAATATAGACTTTTAGACTCCTTCTAATGTTATATTAGATATACATAGGTCAATTTTGACCTCCATGAACACATTTATGGCACATTTCCTGAAGAAAATGTGAAGTGGAGCTTGAAGCGGCAAATCTCAGCACCCGGTTGCTAGGGTATTCTGGGTGGTTGCGAAGGTGTTCTGGGTGGTTGCTAGGGTGTTGCTATGTGGTTGCTAGGGTATTCTGGGTGGTTGTGAAGCTGTTCTGGGTGGTTGCTAGGGTGTTGCAAGGCGGTTGCTAGGGTATTCTGGGTGGTTGTGAAGCTGTTCTGGGTGGTTGCTAGGGTGTTGCAAGGCGGTTGCTAGGGTATTCTGGGTGGTTGCGAAGGTGTTCTGGGTGGTTGGTAGGTTTTTTTTAGGGTATTCTGGGTGGTTGCTATGGTGTTGCTATGTGGTTGCTAGGGTATTCTGGGTGGTTGCGAAGGTGTTCTGGGTGGTTGCTAGGGTGTTGCTATGTGGTTGCTAGGGTATTCTGGGTGGTTGTGAAGCTGTTCTGGGTGGTTGCTAGGGTGTTGCAAGGCGGTTGCTAGGGTATTCTGGGTGGTTGCGAAGGTGTTCTGGGTGGTTGCTGGGTTGTTCTGGGTGGTTGCTATGCTGTTGCTTGGTGGTTGCTAGGGTGTTCTGGTTGGTTGGAGATTTATTTTTCATGATGTCATTTCAGCCAGAAAAATATTTTACCTACTAAACATGTTTCTGGCCCAAAAGTACTACATCTTGAACTTTCCATACATATTCATAGACTATGTAATAATATAACATTCTGATGTTATATTACATAGGTCAATTTTTGACCTCCATGAATACTTTTATGGCCCACGGGTACTTGATCTGTGGGTTAATATACAGAGAGATTTACATCTCATGATGTCATTTCAGCCAGAGAAATATTTGACCTACTTTTTCTGGCCCAAAAGTTCTTGATCTTGAACTTTCCATACAGACTCATAGACTCCAATAGATGAACCTGGCAACCACCTAGCAACATTAGCACCTAGCAACCACATAAAAACACCATAGCAACCACCCAGAATACCCTAACAACCACCTAGCAACCACACAGAACACCCTGGTAACCGGGTGGTGAGATTTGCCACTTCAGGCTCAACTTCACATTTTCTTCTGGAAATGTGCCATAAATGTGTTCCTGGTGGTCAAAAATGTGTCTATGTATATCTAATCTAACATCAGAAGAAGTCTAAAAGTTTACATTGTTTTAAACTTTTTGAGGAACCTTTGACCAGAAATGAGTTCAATGACATCACGAGAAGTAAATCTATCGGTATATTAACTCACAGATCAAGTACCCGTGGGACATAAATGTGTTCCTGGAGGCCAAAAATTGACCTATATATATCTAATATAATTGACCAATGTATATCTTATATAACATCAGAAGGAGGTCAAATATTTGTCTGGCTGAAATTACATCATGAGAAGTAAATCTCTCGGTATACTCACCCATAGATCAAGTACCCGTGGGCCATAAATGTGTTCCTGGAGGTCAAAAATTGACCTATGTATAGCTAATATAACATCAGAAGGAATCTATAAGTTTATATTGTTTTAAACTATTTTGAGGAACTTTTCACCAGAAATGAGTTCAATAGGTCAGATATGGACTTCTCTATGGCTTCTTAGGAAGTCTATGAATACGTCTATTGGAGTCTATGAGTCTGTATGGAAAGTTCAAGATCAAGAACTTTTGGGCCAGAAACATGTTCAGTAGGTCAAATATTTGTCTGGCTGAAATGACATCATGAGATGTAAATCTCTCTGTATATTAACCCACAGATCAAGTACCTGTGGGCCATAAAAGTATTCATGGAGGTCAAAAATTGACCTATGTAGTATAACATCAGAATGTTATATTACATAGTCTATGAATATGTATGGAAAGTTCAAGATCTAGTACTTTTGGGCCAGAAACATGTTTAGTAGGTAAAATATTTTTCTGGCTGAAATGACATCATGAGAAATAAATCTCCAACCAACCAGAACACCCTAGCAACCACCAAGCAACAGCATAGCAACCACCCAGAACACCCTAGAAACAAACCAAAACAACCCAGCAACCACCCAAAACACCTTCGCAACCACCCAGAATACCCTAGCAACCGCCTAGCAACACCCTAGCAACCACCCCGAACAGCTTCGCAACCACCCAGAATACCCTAGCAACCACATAGCAACAACCTAGCAACCAACCAGAACACCTTCGCAACCACCCAGAATACCCTAGCAACCGCATAGCAACACCTTAGCAACCACCCAGAATACCCTAAAAAAAACCCTACCAACCACCCAGAACACCGTAGCAACCTCCCAGAACACCCTAGCAACCGGGTGCTGAGATTTGCAGCTTCAAGCTCCACTTCACATTTTCTTCAGGAAATGTGCCATAAATGTGTTCATGGAGGTCAAATTTGACCTATGTATATCTAATTTAACATCAGAAGGAGTCTAAAAGTCTATATTGTTTTAAACTTTTTGAGAAACCTTTGACCCGAAATGAGTTCAATATGTCAGATATGGACTTCTCTGTGGCTTAGGAATCATCTGTTGGAGTCTATGAGTATGTTTGGAAAGTTCAAGATCAAGTACTTTTGGGCAAGAAACATGTTCAGTAGGTCAAATATTTGTCTGGCTGAAATGACATCATGAGATGTAAATCTCTTGGTATATTAACCAACAGATCCAAGTACCCGTGGGCCATAAAAGTGTTCATGGAGGTCAAAAATTGACCTATGTAATATAACATCAGAATGTTATATTACATAGTCTGTGAGTATGTGTGGAAAGTTCAAGATCAAGTATTTTTGGACCAGAAACATGTTCAGTAGGTAAAATATTTTTCTGGCTGAAATGACATCATGAGAAGTAAATCTCCAACCAACCAGAACACCCTAGCAACCACCAAGCAACAGCCTAGCAACCATCCAGAACACCCTATAAACAAACCAAAACACCCCAGCAACCATCTGGCAACACCCTAGCAACCACCATTAACACCCTAGCAACCGCCTAGCAACACCCTAGCAACCACCCCGAACAGCTTCGCAACCACCCAGAATACCCTAGCAACCACATAGCAACACCCTAGCAACCAACCAGAACACCTTCGCAACCACCCAGAATACCCTAGTAACCGCATAGCAACACCTTAGCAACCACCCAGAATACCCTAAAAAAAAAACTACCAGCCACCCAGAACACCGTAGCAACCTCCCAGAACACTCTAGCAACCGGGTGCTGAGATTTGCCGCTTCAAGCTCCACTTCACATTTTCTTCAGGAAATGTGCCATAAATGTGTTCATGGAGGTCAAATTTGACCTATGTATATCTAATTTAACATCAGAAGGAGTCTAAAAGTCTATATTGTTTTAAACTTTTTGAGAAACCTTTGACCCGAAATGAGTTCAATATGTCAGATATGGACTTCTCTGTGGCTTAGGAATCATCTGTTGGAGTCTATGAGTATGTTTGGAAAGTTCAAGATCAAGTACTTTTGGGCAAGAAACATGTTCAGTAGGTCAAATATTTGTCTGGCTGAAATGACATCATGAGATGTAAATCTCTTGGAATATTAACCAACAGATCCAAGTACCCGTGGGCCATAAAAGTGTTCATGGAGGTCAAAAATTGACCTATGTAATATAACATCAGAATGTTATATTACATAGTCTGTGAGTATGTGTGGAAAGTTCAAGATCAAGTATTTTTGGACCAGAAACATGTTCAGTAGGTAAAATATTTTTCTGGCTGAAATGACATCATGAGAAGTAAATCTCCAACCAACCAGAACACCCTAGCAACCACCAAGCAACAGCCTAGCAACCATCCAGAACACCCTATAAACAAACCAGAACACCCCAGCAACCATCTGGCAACACCCTAGCAACCACCATTAACACCCCAGCAACCGCCTAGCAAAACCCTAGCAACCACCCACAATACCCTAGCAACCGCATAACAACACCATAGCAACCACCCGGAATACCCTAAAAAAACACCTAGCAACCACCCAGAACACCGTAGCAACCTCCCAGAACACCCTAGCAACCGGTTGGATTTAGCTCTTAACTAATAAATTCTTTTGTAATATAATGTAATATGATATAAACTAATCAATATGTTTATATTGTTTGAAACCTTTTGAGGACCCTTTTACCATAACAATATAAACTTCTAGAGTCCATCTGATGTTGTATTAGCTATAAATGGGTCAATTTTTGACCTATGTAACACATTTATGGCACATTTCCAGAAGAAAATGTGAAGTACTGCTTGAAGTGGCAAATCTCACCACCCGGTTGCTAGGGTGTTCCCGGTGGTTGCTACAGTGTTCTGGGTAGTTGCTAGGTGGTTGTTAGGGTATTCCGGGTGGTTGCTAGGGTGTTGCTAGGGTGTTCTGGGTGGTTACTAGGGTGTTGCTAGGTGGTTGCTAGGGTGTTCTGGGTGGTTGCTTGGGTGTTGCTAAGGTTGGTTGCTTGGTAGGGTGTTGCTAAGGTGTTCTGGGTGGTTGCTAGGTGGTTGCTAGAGTGTTGCTAAGGTGTTCTGGGTGGTTGCTAGGGTGATTTAGGTGGTTACTATGGTAGTCTGTGTGGTTCCTATGGTGTTTCTAGGTGGTTGGTAGTGTCCAAATTACTATAGAGTTTTTATAATGTTTATGGCAATTGATTTATATATCATCAAAAGGAGCCCATAAGTTTTTCAGAAATAATTTCAATAGGTCAGATGTGGACAATTCTATATGGCCTAGGAACCATCAAAAGGAGTCTATGAGTATGTAGAAAGTTCAAGATCAAGTACACATGGGCAAGAAATACAGTCTTTAGGTCAAATATCTGTCTGGCTAAAATAACATGATAAGAGGTCATTCTGTATAGTATCCTGATTTTCATAGAACACCTTAGCCAGAAATATGTTCAGTAGTTAAAATAAGGACTCTTGTATGGCTTCAGTAACATCAAAAGGAGTTAATGAGTATGTTTAGAATGTTCAAGGTCAAGTACTCGTGGGCCAGAACTATATTCAGTAGGTCAAAAAGGAACCTATCTATAGCTCATGTAATATCAGAAGGAGTCTAAAAGTTTTTCTTGTTTAAAAACTTTTGAGGACCCTTTGACCAGACATGAGTTAAATACTTAAGATATGGACATTCTATATGCCTTAAGAAGCATCAAAAGGAGTCTATGAGAATTTATACAAAAAGTTCGAGACCTAGTACTCGTCGGCAAGGACTATGTTTGTGGGTCAATGAGGAACCTCTAGGCCTAGAAAGCAGTCTAAGAAGTAGCATAAGAAGTAGTCTATTTTTTATGTATAGAAAGTTCAATATCAGGTACTCGTGGGACAGATATATGTTCAGTATATGTTCAAATATCTTCCTGCTCATAAAACATCATAAGTAGTAAATATCAATGTATAGTAACCTAATGATATAGTAACCTATGTTCAGTAGGTCAAATAGGAACCTTTGCATAGCTTATCATCAAAAGGTGTCTAATAAGCTTATATTGCTTAAAAACTTTTGAGGTCCCTTTTACCAGAAATGAGTTCAATAGCTATACTATGCACTGTAAAGCTCATGTGTTGTTTTCTCGTCTGTGCACAAATAAATTAGTTTGTAAAATAGAAATGCATGCAAAATCACGTTATATCTTTTCATTGCAACGAGGAACAAGTTAGATATGTCATGCAATGCGACGAAACACATCTCAGGTGTTTTCTTTTCATTGCAGAGTGGTTAGTTAAAGCGTGCATACGCATAACGAGGAACAAGTTAGATATGTCATGCAATGCACTGAAACCCATGTTAGGTGTTTTCTTTTCACTGCAGAGAGGTTTTTGCGTGGATATGCATAACGAGAAACAAGTTATATCTATCATGCAATGCAATGAAACACATCTTAGGTGTTTTCTTTTTATTGCACAGAGGTTAGTTATTACGTGCATATGCATAACGAGGAACAAGTTAGATATGTCAGGCAATGCACTGAAACCCATGTTAGGTGTTTTCTTTTCACTGCAGAGAGGTTACTTATTTGCGTGCATATGCATAACGAGAAACAAGTTATATCTATCATGCAATGCAATGAAACACATCTTAGGTGTTTTCTTTTTATTACACAGAGGTTAGTTATTACGTGCATATGCATTACGAGGAACAAATTAGATATGTCATGCAATGCACTGAAACCCATGTTAGGTGTTTTCTTTTCACTGCAGAAAGGTTAGCTATTTGCGTGCATATGCATAACGAGAAACAAGTTATATCTATCTTGCAATGCAATGAAACACATCTTAGGTTTTTTCTTTTCATTGCACAGAGGATAGTTATTGCAGGCATACATAACGAGGAACAAGTTAGATAAGTCATGCAATGCATTGAAACACATCTTAGGTATTTTCTTTTCATTGCACAGAGGTTAGTTATTCCGTGCATATGCATAACGAGGAACAAGTTAGATAGGTCATGCAATGCGATGAAACACATCTTAGGTGTTTTCTTTTCATTGCACAGAGGATAGTTATCGCATGCATACATAACGAGGAACAAGTTAGATTAGGTCATGCAATGCATTGAAACACATCTTAGTTGTTTTCTTTTCATTGCACAGAGGTTATTGCGTGCATATGCATAACGAGGAACAAGTTAGATATGTCATGCAATGCAATGAAACACATCTTAGGTGTTTTCTTTTCATTGCACAGAGGTTAGTTATTCCGTGCATATGCATAACGAGTAACAAGTTAGATCTGTCATGCAATGCACTGAAACACATCTTAGGTGTTTTCTTTTCACTGCACAGAGGTTAGTTATTGCGTGCATATGCATAACGAGGAACAAGTTAGATCTGTCATGCAATGCGATGAAACACATCTTAGGTGTTTTCTTTTCACTGCACAGAGGTTAGTTATTGCGTGCATATGCATAACGAGGAACAAGTTAGATATGTCATGCAATGGAATGAAACATATCTTAGGTGTTTTCTTTTCATTGGACAGAGGTTAGTTATCGTGTGCATGTGCAATGCAATCCTAAAGCACAAGCATTGCAAATCTCTTCGTTGCACAAGGAACAAGTTAGTGTGTGCATTGTAAAGCGATCGCTCTTTTGATGTTTTCTCGTCAAAACAGAAATTAATTAGTTGTAGAATGGAAGTGCATGGAAAAGCACTTGTGTTTTATCTTTTCTTTTCATTGCAAAGAAAAATAAGTTAGAAAATGTAAGAATTGCAATGAAACAACACACGTTATCCAGTCAAAGCAGAAGGAAGGGTTTACTTCTTGAATGCAATAAAGTGCATATTACATATATGGTATTTTTGATGCACAACGTTCTTCATGCACAATCCACATCTCTTCATTGCACAAAGCAACGAGTGTTGTTTTATTGCAATGCATAAAATATCGAACTTGTTCCTCATTGCAATGAAAAGAAAATGTATGCATGTGCTTTCGCATGCATTTCTATTTTACAAACTAGATTGTTTGTGCACAGACAAGAAAACATCACGTTATGCCTTTTCATTGCAACGAAGAACAAGTTAGATTGTTATGCAATCCAAGGAAACTAGATATTGGTGTTTTCTTTTCATTGCACAGAGAAACATGTTAGTTATTGCGTGCATATTCTTTAATGCACAAAGTTAGACGTTAGATGTGTTTTCGTTGAACAACGGAATGAGTTAGATATTGAATGCGTTCCTCTGTTGCACAAAGGAACGAGTAAGTTATTGCATTGCACGACCGCTCAAGTGATGTTTTTTCGTCAGTGCACAAAAGAATTAGTAGTAGAATCCATGCGAAAGAGTCAAAGGGTCTTCAAAGGTTTTAATAAATATTAACTTATTGACTTTTGATGATTTGTAAGCTATAGATAGGTTCCTTTTTGTCCTAGTGAACATATTTCTGGCTCACGGGTACTTGATTCTAAGCCAAAGAGAAGTCCATATCTGAACTATTGTACTAATTTCTGGTCTATGTTTCCTCAAATGTTTTTAAATAATATCAACTGATAGACTCAATCTGATGTTATATACATAGGTTCCTTTTTGACCTACAGAACATGTTTCTAGCCTATGGGTAATTAATTGATCCTTCTCATGATATTATTTCAGCCAGAAAGATATTTGACCTACTGAACATATTTCTGGCCCAAAAGTACTTGATCTTGAACTTTCCATACATACTCATAGACTCCAATAAATGCTTCCTAAGCCATGGACATGTCCATATCTGACCTTTTGAACTAATTTCTGGTCAAAGGTTCCTCAAAAACTTTAAAACGATATAAACTTATAGACTCCTTCTGATGTTATATTACATAGGTCAATTTTTGACCTCCAGGAACACTTTTATGGCCCACGGGTCCTTGGTATGTGGGTTATTATACCGAGAGATTTACTTCTCATGATTTCATTTCAGCCAGACAAAAATTTGACCTACTGAACATGTTTCTGGCCCAAAAGTACTTGATCTTGAACTTTCCAAACATACTCATAGACTCCAACAGATACTTTCTAAGCCATAGAGAAGTCCATATCTGACCTATTGAACTCATTTCTGGTCAAAGGATCCTCAAAAGGTTTTAAACAATATAAACTTATAGACTCCTTCTGATGTTATATTAGATATACATAGGTCAATTTTGACCTCCATGAACACATTTTTGGCACATTTCCAGAAGAAAATGTGAAGTGCTTGAAGCGGCAAATCTCAGCACCCGGTTGCTAGGGTGTTCTGGGAGGTTGCTACGGTGTTCTGGGTGGTTGCTAGGTGTTTTTTTTAGGGTATTCTTGGTGGTTGCTATAGCGTTGCTATGCGGTTGTTAGGGTATTCTGGGTGGTTGCGAAGGTGTTCTGGGTGGTTGCTAGGGTGTTGCTAGGCGGTTAATGGGGTGTTAATGGTGGTTGCTAGGGTGTTGCCAGATGGTTGCTGGGTTGTTCTGGTTTGTTTCTAGGGTGTTCTGGATGGTTGCTAGGCTGTTGCTTGGTGGTTGCTAGGGTGGTCTGGTTGGTTGGAGATTTACTTCTCAAGATGTCATTTCAGCCAGAAAAATATTTTACCTACTGAACATGTTTCTGGTCCAAAAATACTTGATCTTGAACTTTCCACACATATTCACAGACTATGTAATATAACATTCTGATGTTATATGACAGGTCAATTTTTGACCTCCATGAACACTTTTATAGCCCACGGGTACTTGGATCTGTTGGTTAATATACCGAGAGATTTAAATCTCATGATGTCATTTCAGCCAGACAAATATTTGACCTACTGAACATGTTTCTGGCCCAAAAGTTCTTGATCTTGAACTTTCCATACAGACTCATAGACTCCAATAGATGCTTCCTAAGAAGCCATAGAGAAGTCCATATCTGACCTATTGAACTCATTTCTGGTGAAAAGTTCCTCAAAATAGTTTAAAACAATATAAACTTATAGATTCCTTCTGATGTTATATTAGCTATACATAGGTCAATTTTTGACCTCCAGGAACACATTTATGTCCCACGGGTACTTGATCTGTGGGTTAATATACCGATAGATTTACTTCTCGTGATCTCATTGAACTCATTTCTTGTCAAAGGTTCCTCAAAAAGTTTAAAACAATGTAAACTTTTAGACTTCTTCTGATGTTATATTAGATATACATAGATCAATTTTTGACCACCAGGAACACATTTATGGCACATTTCCAGAAGAAAATATGAAGTGGAGCTTGAAGCGGCAAATCTCAGCACCCGGTTGCTAGGGTGTTCTGGGAGGTTGCTACGGTGTTCTGGATGGCTGCTAGGTGGTTTTTTTTAGGGTATTCTGGGTGGTTGCTTTGGGGTTGCTATGCGGTTGCTAGGGTATTCTGGGTGGTTGCGAAGGTGTTCTGGGTTGTTGCTAGGGTGTTGCTAGGCGGTTGCTGGGGTATTCTGGGTGGTTGCTATGGTGTTGCTATGTGGTTGCTAGGGTGTTGCTAGGCGATTGCTGGGGTGTTAATGGTGGTTGCTAGGGTGTTGCCAGATGGTTGCTGGGGTGTTCTGGTTTGTTTATAGGGTGTTCTGGATGGTTGCTAGGCTGTTGCTTGGTGGTTGCTAAGGTGTTCTGGTTGGTTGGAGATTTACTTCTCATGATGTCATTTCAGCCAGAAAAATATTTTACCTACTGAACATGTTTCTGGTCCAAAAATACTTGATCTTGAACTTTCCACACATACTCACAGACTATGTAATATAACATTCTGATGTTATATTACATAGGTCAATTTTTGACCTCCATGAACACTTTTATGGCCCACGGGTACTTGATCTGTGTGTTAATGTACCGAGAGATTTACATCTCATGCTGTCATTTCAGCCAGACAAATATTTGACCCACTGAACATGTTTCTGGTCCAAAAGTTCTTGATCTTGAACTTTCCATACAGACTCATAGACTCCAATAGATGCTTCCTAAGAAGCCATAGAGAAGTCCATATCTGACATATTGAACTCATTTCTCGTCAAGGGTTTCTCAAATAGTTTAAAACAATATAGACTTTTAGACTCCTTCTGATGTTATATTAGATATACATAGGTCAATTTTGACCTCCATGAACACATTTATGGCACATTTCCTGAAGAAAATGTGAAGTGGAGCTTGAAGCGTCAAATCTCAGCACCCGGTTGCTAGGGTGTTCTGGGAGGTTGCTACGGTGTTCTGGGTGGTTGGTAGGTTTTTTTAGGGTATTCTGGGTGGTTGCTATGGTGTTGCTATGCGGTTGCTAGGGTATTCTGGGTGGGTATATTGCTATGTGGTTGCTAGGGTATTCTGGGTGGTTGTGAAGCTGTTCTGGGTGGTTGCTAGGGTGTTGCAAGGCGGTTGCTAGGGTATTCTGGGTGGTTGCGAAGGGTATTCTATGTGGTTGCTAGGGTATTCTGGGTGGGTATATTGCTATGTGGTTGCTAGGGTATTCTGGGTGGTTGTGAAGCTGTTCTGGGTGGTTGCTAGGGTGTTGCAAGGCGGTTGCTAGGGTATTCTGGGTAAGGGTATTCTATAGGGCTAAGGGTATTCTATAGGGTATTCTAATCTATGTGGTTGCTAGGGTATTCTGGGTGGGTATATTCCTACGTGGTTGCTAGGGTATTCTGAGTGGTTGTGAAGCAGTTCTGGGTGGTTGCTAGGGTGTTGCAAGGCGGTTGCTAGGGTATTCTGGGTGGTTGCTAGGGTATTCTATGTGGTTGCTAGGGTATTCTGGCTGGGTATATTGCTATGTGGTTGCTAGGGTATTCTGGGTGGTTGTGAAGCTGTTCTGGGTGGTTGGTAGGGTGTTGCAAGGCGGTTGCTAGGGTATTCTGGGTGGTTGCGAAGGTGTTCTGGGTGGTTGATGGGTTGTTCTGGGTGGTTGCTATGCTGTTGCTTGGTGGTTGCTAGGGTGTTCTGGTTGGTTGGAGATTTATTTTTCATGATGTCATTTCAACCAGAAAAATATTTTACCTACTAAACATGTTTCTGGCCCAAAAGTACTAGATCTTGAACTTTCCATACATATTCATAGACTATGTAATATAACATTCTGATGTTATATTACATAGGTCAATTTTTGACCTCCATGAATACTTTTATGGCCCACGGGTACTTGATCTGTGGGTTAATATACAGAGAGATTTACATCTCATGATGTCATTTCAGCCAGAGAAATATTTGACCTACTGAACATGTTTCTGGCCCAAAAGTTCTTGATCTTGAACTTTCCATAGAGACTCATAGACTCCAATAGATGAACCTGGCAACCGCCTAGCAACATTAGCACCTAGCAACCACATAAAAACACCATAGCAACCACCCAGAATACCCTAACAACCACCTAGCAACCACACAGAACACCCTGGTAACCGGGTGGTGAGATTTGCCACTTCAGGCTCAACTTCACATTTTCTTCTGGAAATGTGCCATAAATGTGTTCCTGGTGGTCAAAAATGTATCTATGTATATCTAATCTAACATCAGAAGAAGTCTAAAAGTTTACATTGTTTTAAACTTTTTGAGGAACCTTTGACCAGAAATGAGTTCAATGACATCACGAGAAGTAAATCTATCGGTATATTAACTCACAGATCAAGTACCCGTGGGACATAAATGTGTTCCTGGAGGTCAAAAATTGACCTATATATATCTAATATAATTGACCTATGTATATCTTATATAACATCAGAAGGAGGTCAAATATTTGTCTGGCTGAAATTACATCATGAGAAGTAAATCTCTCGGTATACTCACCCATAGATCAAGTACCCGTGGGCCATAAATGTGTTCCTGGAGGTCAAAAATTGACCTATGTATAGCTAATATAACAGCAAAAGGAATCTATAAGTTTATATTGTTTTAAACTATTTTGAGGAACTTTTCACCAGAAATGAGTTCAATAGGTCAGATATGGACTTCTCTATGGCTTCTTAGGAAGTCTATGAATACGTCTATTGGAGTTTATGAGTCTGTATGGAAAGTTCAAGATCAAGAACTTTTGGGCCAGAAACATGTTCAGTAGGTCAAATATTTGTCTGGCTGAAATGACATCATGAGATGTAAATCTCTCTGTATATTAACCCACATATCAAGTACCTGTGGGCCATAAAAGTATTCATGGAGGTCAAAAATTGACCTATGTAGTATAACATCAGAATGTTATATTACATAGTCTATGAATATGTATGGAAAGTTCAAGATCTAGTACTTTTGGGCCAGAAACATGTTTAGTAGGTAAAATATTTTTCTGGCTGAAATGACATCATGAGAAATAAATCTCCAACCAACCCTGGAAACCGCCTTGCAACACCCTAGCAACCACCCCGAACAGCTTCGCAACCACCCAGAATACCCTAGCAACCACATAGCAACACCCTAGCAACCAACCAGAAAACCTTCGCAACCACCCAGAATACCCTAGCAACCGCATAGCAACACCTTAGCAACCACCCAGAATACCCTAAAAAAAACCTACCAACCACCCAGAACACCGTAGCAACCTCCCAGAACACCCTAGCAACCGGGTGCTGAGATTTGCCGCTTCAAGCTCCACTTCAAATTTTCTTCAGGAAATGTGCCATAAATGTGTTCATGGAGGTCAAATTTGACCTATGTATATCTAATTTAACATCAGAAGGAGTCTAAAAGTCTATATTGTTTTAAACTTTTTGAGAAACCTTTGACCCGAAATGAGTTCAATATGTCAGATATGGACTTCTCTGTGGAAAGTTTTTGGAAAGTTCAAGATCAAGTACTTTTGGGCAAGAAACATGTTCAGTAGGTCAAATATTTGTCTGGCTGAAATGACATCATGAGATGTGAATCTCTTGGTATATTAACCAACAGATCCAAGTACCCGTGGGCCATAAAAGTGTTCATGGAGGTCAAAAATTGACCTATGTAATATAACATCAGAATGTTATATTACATAGTCTGTGAGTATGTGTGGAAAGTTCAAGATCAAGTATTTTTGGACCAGAAACATGTTCAGTAGGTAAAATATTTTTCTGGCTTAAATGACATCATGAGAGGTAAATCTCCAACCAACCAGAACACCCTAGCAACCACCAAGCAACAGCCTAGCAACCATCCAGAACACCCTATAAACAAACCAGAACACCCCAGCAACCATCTGGCAACACCCTAGCAACCACCATTAACACCCCAGCAATCGCCTAGCAACACCCTAGCAACCACATAGCAACACCATAGCAACCACCCAGAATACCCCAGCAACCGCCTAGCAACACCCTAGCAACCACCCAGAACACCTTCGCAACCACCCAGAATACCCTAGCAACCGCATAGCAACACCATAGCAACCACCCGGAATACCCTAAAAAAACACCTAGCAACCACCCAGAACACTGTAGCAACCTCCCAGAACACCCTAGCAACCGGTTGGATTTAGCTCTTAACTAATAAATTCTTTTGTAATATAATGTAATATGATATAAACTAATCAATATGTTTATATTGTTTGAAACCTTTTGAGGACCCTTTTACCATAACAATGTAAACTTCTAGAGTCCATCTGATGTTGTATTAGCTATACATGGGTCAATTTTTGATCTATGTAACACATTTATGGTACATTTCCAGAAGAAAATGTGAAGTACTGCTTGCAGTGGCAAATCTCACCACCCGGTTGCTAGGGTGTTCCCGGTGGTTGCTACAGTGTTCTGGGTGGTTGCTAGGTGGTTGTTAGGGTATTCCGGGTGGTTGCTAGGGTGTTGCTAGGGTGTTCTGGGTGGTTACTAGGGTGTTGCTAGGTGGTTGCTAGGGTGTTCTGGGTGATTGCGTGGGTGTTGCTAGGGTTGGTTGCTTGGTAGGGTGTTGCTAAGGTGTTCTGGGTGGTTGCTAGGTGGTTGCTAGAGTGTTGCTAAGGTGTTCTGGGTGGTTGCTAGGGTGATTTAGGTGGTTACTATGGTAGTCTGTGTGGTTCCTATGGTATGGTACCAACTAGGTGGTTGGTAGTGTCCAAATTACTATAGAGTTTTTATAATGTTTTTGGCAATTGATTTATATATCATCAAAAGGAGCCCATAAGTTTTTCAGAAATGATTTCAATAGGTCAGATGTGGACAATTCTATATGGCCTAGGAACCATCAAAAGGAGTCTATGAGTATGTAGAAAGTTCAAGATCAAGTACACATGGGCAAGAAATACAGTCTTTAGGTCAAATATCTGTCTGGCTAAAATAACATGGTAAGAGGTCATTCTGTATAGTATCCTGATTTTCAAAGAACACCTTAGCCAGAAATATGTTCAGTAGTTAAAATAAGGACTCTTGTATGCCTTCAGTAACATCAAAAGGAGTTAATGAGTATGTTTAGAATGTTCAAGATCAAGTACTCGTGGGCCAGAACTATATTCAGTAGGTCAAAAAGGAACCTATCTATAGCTCATGTAATATCAGAAGGAGTCTAAAAGTTTTTCTTGTTTAAAAACTTTTGAGGACCCTTTGACCAGACATGAGTTAAATACTTAAGATATGGACATTCTATATGCCTTAAGAAGCATCAAAAGGAGTCTATGAGAATTTATACAAAAAGTTCGAGACCTAGTACTCGTCGGCAAGGACTATGTTTGTGGGTCAATGAGGAACCTCTAGGCCTAGAAAGCAGTCTAAGAAGTAGCATAAGAAGTAGTCTATTTTTTATGTATAGAAAGTTCAATATCAGGTACTCGTGGGACAGATATATGTTCAGTATATGTTCAAATATCTTCCTGCTCATAAAACATCATAAGTAGTAAATATCAATGTAAAGTAACCTAATGATATAGTAAATCTATGTTCAGTAGGTCAAACCTTTGTATAGCTTATCATCAAAAGGTGTCTAATAAGCTTATATTGCTTAAAAACTTTTGAGGTCCCTTTTACCAGAAATGAGTTTAATAGCTATACTATGCACTGTAAAGCTCATGTGTTGTTTTCTCGTCTGTTCACAAATAAATTAGTTTGTAAAATAGACATGCATGCAAAATCACGTTATATCTTTTCATTGCAACGAGGAACAAGTTAGATATGTCATGCAATGCGACGAAACACATCTCAGGTGGTTTTCTTTTCATTGCACAGAGGTTAGTTAAAGCGTGCATACGCATAACGAGGAACAAGTTAGATATGTCATGCAATGCACTGAAACCCATGTTTGGTGTTTTCTTTTCACTGCAGAGAGGTTTTTGCGTGGATATGCATAACGAGAAACAAGTTATATCTATCATGCAATGCAATGAAACACATCTTAGGTGTTTTCTTTTTATTGCACAGAGGTTAGTTATTACGTGCATATGCATAACGAGGAACAAGTTAGATATGTCAGGCAATGCACTGAAACCCATGTTAGGTGTTTTCTTTTCACTGCAGAGAGGTTACTTATTTGCGTGCATATGCATAACGAGAAACAAGTTATATCTATCATGCAATGCAATGAAACACATCTTAGGTGTTTTCTTTTTATTACACAGAGGTTAGTTATTACGTGCATATGCATTACGAGGAACAAATTAGATATGTCATGCAATGCTCTGAAACCCATGTTAGGTGTTTTCTTTTCACTGCAGAAAGGTTAGCTATTTGCGTGCATATGCATAACGAGAAACAAGTTATATCTATCTTGCAATGCAATGAAACACATCTTAGGTGTTTTCTTTTTATTACACAGAGGTTAGTTATTACGTGCATATGCATTACGAGGAACAAATTACATATGTCATGCAATGCTCTGAAACCCATGTTAGGTGTTTTCTTTTCACTGCAGAAAGGTTAGCTATTTGCGTGCATATGCATAACGAGAAACAAGTTATATCTGTCTTGCAATGCAATGAAACACATCTTAGGTGTTTTCTTTTCATTGCACAGAGGATAGTTATTGCATGCATACATAACGAGGAACAAGTTAGATATGTCATGCAATGCAACGAAACACATCTTAGGTGTTTTCTTTTCACTGCACAGATCGAGTTATTGCGTGCATATGCATAACGAGAAACAAGCTAGATCTGTCATGCAATGCACTGAAACACATCTTAGGTGTTTTCTTTTCACTGCACAGAGCGAGTTATTGCGTGCATATGCATAAAGAAAAACAAGTTAGATCTGTCATGCAATGCACTGAAACACATCTTAGGTGTTTTCTTTTCACTGCACAGAGGTTAGTTATTGCTTGCATATGCATAACGAGGAACAAGTTAGATAGGTCATGCAATGCGATGAAACACATCTTAGGTGTTTTCTTTTCATTGCACAGAGGATAGTTATTGCATGCATACATAACGAGGAACAAGTTAGATAGGTCATGCAATGCATTGAAACACATCTTAGTTGTTTTCTTTTCACTGCACAGAGCGAGTTATTGCGTGCATATGCATAACGAGAAACAAGTTAGATCTGTCATGCAATGCACTGAAACACATCTTAGGTGTTTTCTTTTCACTGCACAGAGCGAGTTATTGCGTGCATATGCATAACGAGAAACAAGTTAGATCTGTCATGCAATGCACTGAAACACATCTTAGGTGTTTTCTTTTCACTGCACAGAGCAAGTTATTGCGTGTATATGCATAACGAGAAACAAGTTAGATCTGTCATGCAATGCACTGAAACACATCTTAGGTGTTTTCTTTTCACTGCACAGAGGTTAGTTATTGCGGGCATATGCATAACGAGGAACAAGTTAGATAGGTCATGCAATGCGATGAAACACATCTTAGGTGTTTTCTTTTCATTGCACAGAGGATAGTTATTGCATGCATACATATCGAGGAACAAGTTAGATTAGGTCATGCAATGCATTGAAACACATCTTAGTTGTTTTCTTTTCATTGCACAGAGGTTATTGCGTGCATATGCATAACGAGGAACAAGTTAGATATGTCATGCAATGCAATGAAACACATCTTAGGTGTTTTCTTTTCATTGCACAGAGCGAGTTATTGCGTGCATATGCATAACGAGAAACAAGTTAGATCTGTCATGCAATGCACTGAAACACATCTTAGGTGTTTTCTTTTCACTGCACAGAGCGAGTTATTGCGTGTATATGCATAACGAGAAACAAGTTAGATCTGTCATGCAATGCACTGAAACACATCTTAGGTGTTTTCTTTTCACTGCACAGAGGTTAGTTATTGCGTGCATATGCATAACGAGGAACAAGTTAGATAGGTCATGCAATGCGATGAAACACATCTTAGGTGTTTTCTTTTCATTGCACAGAGGATAGTTATTGCATGCATACATATCGAGGAACAAGTTAGATTAGGTCATGCAATGCATTGAAACACATCTTAGTTGTTTTCTTTTCATTGCACAGAGGTTATTGCGTGCATATGCATAACGAGGAACAAGTTAGATATGTCATGCAATGCACAATGAAACACATTTTAGGTGTTTTCTTTTCATTGCACAGAGGTTAGTTATTGCGTGCATATGCATAACGAGTAACAAGTTAGATATGTCATGTAATGCACTGGAACACATCTTAGGTGTTTTCTTTTCACTGAACATAGCGAGTTATTGCGTGCATATTCATAACGAGAAACAAGTTAGATCTGTCATGTAATGCACTGAAACACATCTTAGGTGTTTTCTTTTCACTGCACAGAGCGAGTTATTGCGTGTATATGCATAAAGAAAAACAAGTTAGATCTGTCATGCAATGCACTGAAACACATCTTAGGTGTTTTCTTTTCACTGCACAGAGGTTAGTTATTGCTTGCATATGCATAACGAGGAACAAGTTAGATAGGTCATGCAATGCGATGAAACACATCTTAGGTGTTTTCTTTTCATTGCACAGAGGATAGTTATTGCCTGCATATGCATAACAAGAAACAAGTTAGATCTGTCATGCAATGCACTGAAACACATCTTAGGTGTTTTCTTTTCATTGCACAGAGCGAGTTATTGCGTGCATATGCATAACGAGAAACAAGTTAGATCTGTCATGCAATGCACTGAAACACATCTTAGGTGTTTTCTTTTCACTGCACAGAGGTTAGTTATTGCGTGCATATGCATAACGAGGAACAAGTTAGATAGGTCATGCAATGCGATGAAACACATCTTAGGTGTTTTCTTTTCATTGCACAGAGGATAGTTATTGCATGCATACATAACGAGAAACAAGTTAGATCTGTCATGCAATGCACTGAAACACATCTTAGGTGTTTTCTTTTCACTGCACAGAGCGAGTTATTGCGTGCATATGCATAACGAGAAACAAGTTAGATCTGTCATGCAATGCACTGAAACACATCTTAGGTGTTTTCTTTTCACTGCACAGAGCGAGTTATTGCGTGCATATGCATAACGAGAAACAAGTTAGATCTGTCATGCAATGCACTGAAACACATCTTAGGTGTTTTCTTTTCACTGCACAGAGCGAGTTATTGCGTGTATATGCATAACGAGAAACAAGTTAGATCTGTCATGCAATGCACTGAAACACATCTTAGGTGTTTTCTTTTCACTGCACAGAGGTTAGTTATTGCGGGCATATGCATAACGAGGAACAAGTTAGATAGGTCATGCAATGCGATGAAACACATCTTAGGTGTTTTCTTTTCATTGCACAGAGGATAGTTATTGCATGCAAACATATCGAGGAACAAGTTAGATTAGGTCATGCAATGCATTGAAACACATCTTAGTTGTTTTCTTTTCATTGCACAGAGGTTATTGCGTGCATATGCATAACGAGGAACAAGTTAGATATGTCATGCAATGCAATGAAACACATCTTAGGTGTTTTCTTTTCATTGCACAGAGCGAGTTATTGCGTGCATATGCATAACGAGAAACAAGTTAGATCTGTCATGCAATGCACTGAAACACATCTTAGGTGTTTTCTTTTCACTGCACAGAGCGCGTTATTGCGTGTATATGCATAACGAGAAACAAGTTAGATCTGTCATGCAATGCACTGAAACACATCTTAGGTGTTTTCTTTTCACTGCACAGAGGTTAGTTATTGCGTGCATATGCATAACGAGGAACAAGTTAGATAGGTCATGCAATGCGATGAAACACATCTTAGGTGTTTTCTTTTCATTGCACAGAGGATAGTTATTGCATGCATACATATCGAGGAACAAGTTAGATTAGGTCATGCAATGCATTGAAACACATCTTAGTTGTTGTCTTTTCATTGCACAGAGGTTATTGCGTGCATATGCATAACGAGGAACAAGTTAGATATGTCATGCAATGCACAATGAAACACATTTTAGGTGTTTTCTTTTCATTGCACAGAGGTTAGTTATTGCGTGCATATGCATAACGAGTAACAAGTTAGATATGTCATGTAATGCACTGGAACACATCTTAGGTGTTTTCTTTTCACTGAACATAGCGAGTTATTGCGTGCATATTCATAACGAGAAACAAGTTAGATCTGTCATGTAATGCACTGAAACACATCTTAGGTGTTTTCTTTTCACTGCACAGAGCGAGTTATTGCGTGTGTATGCATAAAGAAAAACAAGTTAGATCTGTCATGCAATGCACTGAAACACATCTTAGGTGTTTTCTTTTCACTGCACAGAGGTTAGTTATTGCTTGCATATGCATAACGAGGAACAAGTTAGATAGGTCATGCAATGCGATGAAACACATCTTAGGTGTTTTCTTTTCATTGCACAGAGGATAGTTATTGCCTGCATATGCATAACGAGAAACAAGTTAGATCTGTCATGCAATGCACTGAAACACATCTTAGGTGTTTTCTTTTCACTGCACAGAGCGAGTTATTACGTGCATATGCATAACGAGAAACAAGTTAGATCTGTCATGCAATGCACTGAAACACATCTTAGGTGTTTTCTTTTCACTGCACAGAGCGAGTTATTGCGTGTATATGCATAACGAGAAACAAGTTAGATCTGTCATGCAATGCACTGAAACACATCTTAGGTGTTTTCTTTTCACTGCACAGAGGTTAGTTATTGCGTGCATATGCATAACGAGGAACAAGTTAGATAGGTCATGCAATGCGATGAAACACATCTTAGGTGTTTTCTTTTCATTGCACAGAGGATAGTTATTGCATGCATACATAACGAGGAACAAGTTTGATTAGGTCATGCAATGCATTGAAACACATCTTAGTTTTTTTTTTCTTTTCATTGCACAGAGGTTATTGCGTGGATATGCATAACGATGAACAAGTTAGATATGTCATGCAATGCAATGAAACACATCTTAGGTGTTTTCTATTCATTGCACAGAGGTTAGTTATTCCGTGCACATGAATAACGAGTAACAAGTTAGATATGTCATGTAATGCACTGAAACACATCTTAGGTGTTTTCTTTTCACTGCACAGAGCGAGTTATTGCGTGCATATGCATAACGAGAAACAAGTTAGATATTTCATGTAATGCACTGAAACACATCTTAGGTGTTTTCTTTTCACTGCACAGAGCGAGTTATTGCGTGCATATGCATAACGAGAAACAAGTTAGATCTGTCATGCAATGCACTGAAACACATCTTAGGTATTTTCTTTTCACTGCACAGAGGTTAGTTATTGCGTGCATAATCATAACGAGAAACAAGTTAGATCTGTCATGCAATGCACTAAAAACACATCTTAGGTGTTTTCTTTTCATTGCACAGAGGATAGTTATTGCATGCATACATAACAAGGAACAAGTTAGATTAGGTCATGCAATGCATTGAAACACATCTTAGTTGTTTTCTTTTCATTGCACAGAGGTTATTGCGTGCATATGCATAACGAGGAACAAGTTAGATATGTTATGCAATGCAATGAAACACATCTTAGGTGTTTTCTTTTCATTGCACAGAGGTTAGTTATTGCGTGCATATGCATAACGAGAAACAAGTTAGATCTGTCATGCAATGCACTGAAACACATCTTAGTTGTTTTCTTTTCACTGCACAGAGGTTATTGCGTGCATATGCATAACGAGAAACAAGTTAGATCTGTCATGCAATGCACTGAAACACATCTTAGGTGTTTTCTTTTCACTGCACAGAGGTTATTGCGTGCATATGCATAACGAGGAACAAGTTAGATAGGTCATGCAATGCGATGAAACACATCTTAGGTGTTTTCTTTTCATTGCACAGAGGATAGTTATTGCATGCATACATAACGAATAACAAGTTAAATTAGGTCATGCAATGCATTGCAACACATCTTAGTTGTTTTCTTTTCATTGCACAGAGGTTATTGCGTGCATATGCATAACGAGGAACAAGTTAGATATGTCATGCAATCCTATGAAACACATCTTAGGTGTTTTCTTTTCATTGCACAGAGGTTAGTTATTGCGTGCATATGCATAACGAAAAAACAAGTCAGATCTGTCATGCAATGCACTGAAACACATCTTAGGTGTTTTCTTTTCACTGCACAGAGCGAGTTATTGCGTGTATATGCATAACGAGAAACAAGTTAGATCTGTCATGCAATGCACTGAAACACATCTTAGGTGTTATCTTTTCACTGCACAGAGGTTATTGCGTGCATATGCATAACGAGTAACAAGTTAGATATGTCATGCAATGCAATGAAACACATCTTAGGTGTTTTCTTTTTATTGCACAGAGGTTAGTTATTGCGTGCATATGCATAACGAGAAACAAGTTAGATCTGTCATGTAATGCACTGAAACACATCTTAGGTGTTTTCTTTTCACTGCACAGAGCGAGTTATTGCGTGCATATGCATAACGAAAAACAAGTTAGATCTGTCATGCAATGCACTGAAACACATCTTAGGTGTTTTCTTTTCACTGCACAGAGGTTAGTTATTGCGTGCATATGCATAACGAGGAACAAGTTAGATAGGTCATGCAATGCGATGAAACACATCTTAGGTGTTTTCTTTTCATTGCACAGAGGATAGTTATTGCATGCATACATAACGAGGAACAAGTTAGATAGGTCATGCAATGCATTGAAACACATCTTAGTTGTTTTCTTTTCACTGCACAGAGGAACAAGTTAGATAGGTCATGCAATGCATTGAATACATCTTAGTTGTTTTCTTTTCACTGCACAGAGCGAGTTATTGCGTGCTTATGCATAACGAGAAACAAGTTAGATCTGTCATGCAATGCACTGAAATACATCTTAGGTGTTTTCTTTTCACTGCACAGAGGTTAGTTATTGCGTGCATATGCATAACGAGGAACAAGTTAGATAGGTCATGTAATGCGATGAAACACATCTTAGGTTTTTTCTTTTCACTGCACAGAGGTTAGTTATTGCGTGCATATGCATAACGGGAAACAAGTTAGATCTGTCATGCAATGCACTGAAACACATCTTAGGTGTTTTCTTTTCACTGCACAGAGGTTAGTTATTGCGTGCATATGCATAACGAGAAACAAGTTACATCTAACTTGTTTCTCGTTATGCATATGCACGCAATATGTGCAGTGCATATGCATGTGCAGTGCATATGCATATGCACGCAATATCATGCAATGCACTGAAACACATCTTAGGTGTTTTCTTTTCACTGCACAGAGCGAGTTATTGCGTGTATATGGATAACGAGAAACAAGTTAGATCTGTCATGCAATGCACTGAAACACATCCTAGGTGTTTTCTTTTCACTGCACAGAGGTTAGTTATTGCGTGCATATGCATAACGAGGAACAAGTTAGATAGGTCATGCAATGCGATGAAACACATCTTAGGTCTTTTCTTTTCATTGCACAGAGGATAGATATTGCATGCATACATAACGAGGAACAAGTCAGATTAGGTCATGCAATGCATTGAAACACATCTTAGTTGTTTTCTTTTCATTGCACAGAGGTTATTGCGTGCATAAGCATAACGAGGAACAAGTTAGATATGTCATGCAATGCAATGAACACATCTTAGGTGTTTTCTTTTCATTGCACAGAGTTTAGTTATTGCGTGCATATGCATAAAGAGTAACAAGTTAGATATGTCATGTAATGCACTGAAACACATCTTAGGTGTTTTCTTTTCACTGCACAGAGGTTAGTTATTCCGTGGATATGAATAACGAGTAACAAGTTAGATAGGTCATGCAATGCGATGAAACACATCTTAGGTGTTTTCTTTTCATTGCACAGAGGATAGTTATTGCATGCATACATAGCGAGGAACAAGTTAGATAGGTCATGCAATGCATTGAAACACATCTTAGTTGTTTTCTTTTCACTGCATAGAGCGAGTTATTGCGTGCATATGCATAACGAGAAACAAGTTAGATCTGTCATGCAATGCACTGAAACACATCTTAGGTGTTTTCTTTTCACTGCACAGAGCGAGTAATTGCGTGTATATGCATAACGAGAAACAAGTTAGATCTGTCATGCAATGCACTGAAACACATCTTAGGTGTTTTCTTTTCACTGCACAGAGGTTAGTTATTGCGTGCATATGCATAACGAGGAACAAGTTAGATATGTCATGCAATTCGATGAAACACATCTTAGGTGTTTTCTTTTCACTGCACAGAGGTTAGTTATCGCGTGCATATGCATAACGAGGAACAAGTAAGATATGTCATGCAATGCAATGAAACACATCTTAGGTGTTTTCTTTTCATTGGACAGAGGTTAGTTATTGCGTGCATATGCATAACGAGGAACAAGTTAGATAGGTCATGCAATGCGATGAAACACATCTTAGGTGTTTTATTTTCATTGCACAGAGGATAGTTATTGCATGCATACATAACGAGGAACAAGTTAGATTAGGTCATGCAATGCATTTAAACACATCTTAGTTGTTTTCTTTTCATTGCACAGAGGTTATTGCGTGCATATGCATAACGAGAAACAAGTTAGATCTGTCAAGCAATGCACTGAAACACATCTTAGGTGTTTTCTTTTCACTGCACAGAGCGAGTTATTGCGTGTATATGCATAACGAGAAACAAATTAGATCTGTCATGCAATGCACTGAAACACATCTTAGGTGTTTTCTTTTCACTGCACAGAGGTTAGTTATTGCGTGCATATGCATAACGAGGAACAAGTTAGATAGGTCATGCAATGCACTGAAACACATCTTAGGTGTTTTCTTTTCACTGCACAGAGCGAGTTATTGCGTGCATATGCATAACGAAAAACAAGTTAGATCTGTCATGTAATGCACTGAAACACATCTTAGGTGTTTTCTTTTCACTGCACAGAGGTTAGTTATTGCGTACATATGCATAACGAGGAACAAGTTAGATAGGTCATGCAATGCGATGAAACACATCTTAGGTGTTTTCTTTTCATTGCACAGAGGATAGTTATTGCATGCATACATAGCGAGGAACAAGTTAGATAGGTCATGCAATGCATTGAAACACATCTTAGGTGTTTTCTTTTCACTGCACAGAGCGAGTTATTGCGTGCATATGCATAACGAGAAACAAGTTAGATCTGTCATGCAATGCACTGAAACACATCTTAGGTGTTTTCTTTTCACTGCACAGAGCGAGTAATTGCGTGTATTGCATAAATGAGAAACAAGTTAGATCTGTCATGCAATGCACTGAAACACATCTTAGGTGTTTTCTTTTCACTGCACAGAGGTTAGTTATTGCGTGCATATGCATAACGAGGAACAAGTTAGATATGTCATGCAATTCGATGAAACACATCTTAGGTGTTTTCTTTTCACTGCACAGAGGTTAGTTATCGCGTGCATATGCATAACGAGGAACAAGTAAGATATGTCATGCAATGCAATGAAACACATCTTAGGTGTTTTCTTTTCATTGGACAGAGGTTAGTTATTGTGTGCATATGCATAACGAGGAACAAGTTAGATAGGTCATGCAATGCGATGAAACACATCTTAGGTGTTTTATTTTCATTGCACAGAGGATAGTTATTGCATGCATACATAACGAGGAACAAGTTAGATTAGGTCATGCAATGCATTTAAACACATCTTAGTTGTTTTCTTTTCATTGCACAGAGGTTATTGCGTGCATATGCATAACGAGAAACAAGTTAGATCTGTCATGCAATGCACTGAAACACATCTTAGGTGTTTTCTTTTCACTGCACAGAGCGAGTTATTGCGTGTATATGCATAACGAGAAACAAGTTAGATCTGTCATGCAATGCACTGAAACACATCTTAGGTGTTTTCTTTTCACTGCACAGAGGTTAGTTATTGCGTGCATATGGATAACGAGGAACAAGTTATATAGGTCATGCAATGCGATGAAACACATCTTAGGTGTTTTCTTTTCATTGCACAGAGGATAGTTATTGCATGCATACATAACGAGGAACAAGTTAGATTAGGTCATGCAATGCATTGAAACACATCTTAGTTGTTTTCTTTTCATTGCACAGAGGTTATTGCGTGCATATGCATAACGAGGAACAAGTTAGATATGTCATGCAATGCAATGAAACACATCTTAGGTGTTTTCTTTTCATTGCACAGAGGTTAGTTATTGCGTGCATATGCATAACGAGTAACAAGTTAGATATGTCATGTAATGCACTGAAACACATCTTAGGTGTTTTCTTTTCACTGCACATAGCGAGTTATTGCGTGCATATGCATAACGAGAAACAAGTTAGATCTGTCATGTAATGCACTGAAACACATCTTAGGTGTTTTCTTTTCACTGCACAGAGCGAGTTATGGCGTGCATATGCATAACGAAAAACAAGTTAGATCTGTCATGTAATGCACTGAAACACATCTTAGGTGTTTTCTTTTCACTGCACAGAGGTTAGTTATTGCGTACATATGCATAACGAGGAACAAGTTAGATATGTCATGCAATGCGATGAAACACATCTTAGGTGTTTTCTTTTCACTGCACAGAGGTTAGTTATTGCGTGCATATGCATAACGATGAACAAGTTAGATATGTCATGCAATGCAATGAAACACAGCTTAGGTGTTTTCTTTTCACTGCACAGAGGTTAGTTATCGTGTGCATGTGCAATGCAATCCTAAAGCACAAGCATTGCAAATCTCTTCGTTGCACAACAGTTAGTGTGTGCATTGTAAAGCGATCGCTCTTTTTATGTTTTCTCGTCAAAACAGAAATTAATTAGTTGTAGAATGGAAATGCATGGAAAAGCACGCGTGTTTTATCTTTTCTTTTCATTGCAAAGAAGCTGGAAAATGTAAGAATTGCAATGAAACAACACACGTTATTCAGTCAAAGCAGAAGGAAGGGTTTAGTTCCTGAATGCAATAAAGTGCATATTACATATATGGTATTTTTGATGCACAACGTTCTTCATGCACAATCCACATCTCTTCATTGCACAAAGCAACGAGTGTTGTTTTATTGCAATGCATAAAATATCGAACTTGTTCCTCATTGCAATGAAAAGAAAATGTATGCATGTGCTTTCGCATGCATTTCTATTTTACAAACTAGATTGTTTGTGCACAGACAAGAAAACATCACGTTATGCCTTTTCATTGCAACGAAGAACAAGTTAGATTGTTATGCAATCCAATGAAACTAGATATTAGGTGTTTTCTTTTCATTGCACAGAGAAACATGTTAGTTATTGCGTGCATATTCTTTAAATGCACAACGTTAGACGTTAGATGTGTTTTCGTTGAACAACGGAATGAGTTAGATATTGAATGCGTTCCTCTGTTGCACAAAGGAACGAGTAAGTTATTGCATTGCAAGACCGCTCAAGTGATGTTTTTTCGTCAGTGCACAAAAGAATTAGTAGTAGAATTAGTAGTAGAATCCATGCGAAAGAGTCAAAGGGTCCTCAAAGGTTTTAATAAATATTAACTTATTGACTTTTGATGATTTGTAAGCTATAGATAGGTTCCTTTTTGTCCTAGTGAACATATTTCTGGCCCAAAAGTACTTGATCTTGAACTTTCCATACATACTCATAGACTCCAATAAATGCTTCCTAAGCCATGGACAAGTCCATATCTGACCTTTTGAACTAATTTCTGGTCAAAGGTTCCTCAAAAACTTTAAAACGATATAAACTTATAGACTCCTTCTGATGTTATATTACATAGGTAAATTTTTGACCTCCAGGAACACTTTTATGGCCCACGGGTCCTTGGTATGTGGGTTATTATACCGAGAGATTTACTTCTCATGATGTCATTTCAGCCAGACAAAAATTTGACCTACTGAACATGTTTCTGGCCCAAAAGTACTTGATCTTGAACTTTCCAAACATACTCATAGACTCCAACAGATGCTTTCTAAGCCATAGAGAAGTCCAAATCTGACCTATTGAACTCATTTCTGGTCAGGATCCTCAAAAGGTTTTAAACAATATAAACTTGTAGACTCCTGATGTTACATTAGCTATACATAGGTCAATTTTTGACCTCCAGAAACACATTTATGGTCCACGGATATTTGATGTTTGGGTTAATGTACCAAGAGCTTTGCTTCTCATGATGTAATTTCAGCCAGAAATATATTTGACCTACTGAACATACAGTATATCTGGCCCAAAAGTACTTGACCTTGTACTTTCCATTCATACTCATAGACTCCAACAGATGCTTCCTAAGCCATAGAGAAGTCCATATCTGACATATTGAACTAATTTCTGGTCAAAAATTTCTCAAAAAGTTTAAAACAATATAAACTTTTAGACTCCTTCTGATGTTATATTAGATATACATAGGTCAATTTTGACCTCCATGAACACATTTATGGCACATTTCCAGAAGAAAATGTGAAGTGCATAAAGCGGCAAATCTCAGCACCCGGTTGCTAGGGTGTTCTGGGAGGTTGCTACGGTGTTCTGGGTGGTTGCTAGGTGTTTTTTTTAGGGTATTCTTGGTGGTTGCTATGGCGTTGCTATGCGGTTGTTAGGGTATTCTGGGTGGTTGCGAAGGTGTTCTGGGTGGTTGCTAGGGTGTTGCTAGGCGGTTGCTGGGGTGTTAATGGTGGTTGCTAGGGTGTTGCCAGATGGTTGCTGGGGTGTTCTGGTTTGTTTCTAGGGTGTTCTGGATGGTTGCTAGGCTGTTGTTTGGTTGTTGCTAGGGTGTTCTGGTTGGTTGGAGATTTACTTCTCATGATGTCATTTCAGCCAGAAAAATATTTTACCTACTGAACATGTTTCTGGTCCAAAAATACTTGATCTTGAACTTTCCACACATACTCACAGACTATGTAATATAACATTCTGATGTTATATGACATAGGTCAATTTTTGACCTCCATGAACACTTTTATGGCCCACGGGTACTTGGATCTGTTGGTTAATATACCGAGAGATTTACATCTCATGATGTCATTTCAGCCAGACAAATATTTGACCTCCATGAACACATTTATGGCACATTTCCTGAAGAAAAGGTGAAGTGGAGCTTGAAGCGGCAAATCTCAGCACCCGGTTGCTAGGGTGTTCTGGGAGGTTGCTACGGTGTTCTGGGTGGTTGGTAGTTTTTTTTTTTTTAGGGTATTCTGGGTAGTTGCTATGGTGTTGCTATGCGGTTGCTAGGGTATTCTGGGTGGTTGCTAGGGTGTTGATATGTGGTTGCTAGTGTATTCTGGGTGGTTGCGAAGCTGTTCTGGGTGGTTGCTAGGGTGTTGCTAGCCGGTTGCTAGGGTATTCTGGGTGGTTGCGAAGGTGTTCTGGGTGGTTGCTGGGTTGTTCTGGTTTGTTTCTAGGGTGTTCTGGGTGGTTGCTATGCTGTTGCTTGGTGGTTGCTAGGGTGTTCTGGTTGGTTGGAGATTTATTTCTCATGATGTCATGTCAGCCAGAAAAATATTTTACCTACTAAACATGTTTCTGGCCCAAAAGTACTAGATCTTGAACTTTCCATACATATTCATAGACTATGTAATATAACATTCTGATGTTATATTACATAGGTCAATTTTTGACCTCCATGAATACTTTTATGGCCCACGGGTACTTGATCTGTGTGTTAATGTACAGAGAGATTTACATCTCATGATGTCATTTCAGCCAGACAAATATTTGACCTACTGAACATGTTTCTTGCCCAAAAGTACTTGATCTTGAACTTTCCAAACATACTCATAGACTCCAACAGATGATTCCTAAGCCACAGTGAAGTCCATATCTGACATATTGAACTCATTTCGGGTCAAAGGTTTCTCAAAAAGTTTAAAACAATATAGACTTTTAGACACCTTCTGATGTTATATTAGATATACCTAGGTGAATTTTGACCTCCATGAACACATTTATGGCACATTTCCTAAAGAAAATGTGAAGTGGAGCTTGAAGCGGCAAATCTCAGCACCCGGTTGCTAGGGTGTTCTGGGAGGTTGCTACGGTGTTCTGGGTGGTTGGTAGTTTTTTTTTTAGGGTATTCTGGGTGGTTGCTAAGGTGTTGCTATGCGGTTGCTAGGGTATTCTGGGTGGTTGCGAAGGTGTTCTGGGTGGTTGCTAGGATGTTGCTATGTGGTTGCTAGGGTATTCTGGGTGGTTGCGAAGCTGTTCGGGGTGGTTGCTAGGGTGTTGCTAGGCGGTTGCTAGGGTATTCTGGGTGGTTGTGAAGGTGTTCTGGGTGGTTGCTGGGTTGTTTTGGTTTGTTTCTAGGGTGTTCTGGGTGGTTGCTATGCTGTTGCTTGGTGGTTGCTAGGGTGTTCTGGTTGGTTGGAGATTTATTTCTCATGATGTCATTTCAGCCAGACAAATATTTGACCTACTGAACATGTTTCTGGCCCAAAAGTACTTGATCTTGAACTTTCCAAACATACTCATAGACTCCAACAGATGCTTCCTAAGCCACAGAGAAGTCCATATCTGACATATTGAACTCATTTCTGGTCAAAGGTTTCTCAAAAAGTTTAAAACAATATAGACTTTTAGACTCCTTCTGATGTTATATTAGATATACATAGGTCAATTTTGACCTCCATGAACACATTTATGGCACATTTCCTGAAGAAAATGTGAAGTGTCGCTTGAAGCGGCAAATCTCAGCACCCGGTTGCTAGGGTGTTCTGGGAGGTTGCTACGGTGTTCTGGGTGGTTGCTAGGTGTTTTTTTTAGGGTATTTTGGGTGGTTGCTATGGTGTTGCTATGCGGTTGTTAGGGTATTCTGGGTGGTTGCGAAGGTGTTCTGGGTGGTTGCTAGGGTGTTGCTAGGCGGTTGCTGGGGTGTTAATGGTGGTTGCTAGGGTGTTTCCAGATGGTTGCTGGGGTGTTCTGGTTTGTTTCTAGGGTGTTCTGGATGGTTGCTAGGGTGTTCTGGTTGGTTGGAGATTTACTTCTCATGATGTCATTTCAGCCAGAAAAATATTTTACCTACTGAACATGTTTCTGGTCCAAAAATACTTGATCTTGAACTTTCCACACATACTCACAGACTATGTAATATAACATTCTGATGTTATATGACATAGGTCAATTTTTGACCTCCATGAACACTTTTATGGCCCACGGGTACTTGGATCTGTTGGTTAATATACCGAGAGATTTACATCTCATGATGTCATTTCAGCCAGACAAATATTTGACCTACTGAACATGTTTCTGGCCCAAAAGTACTTGATCTTGAACTTTCCAACATACTCATAGACCATGCAATATAACATTCTGATGTTATATTACACAGGTCAATTTTTGACCTCCATGAACACTTTTATGGCCCACGGGTACTTGGATCTGTTGGTTAATATACTGAGAGATTTACATCTCATGATGTCATTTCAGCCAGACAAATATTTGACCTACTGAACATGTTTCTGGCCCAAAAGTACTTGATCTTGAACTTTCCAAACATACTCATAGACTCCAACAGATGCTTCCTAAGCCACAGAGGAGTCCATATCTGACATATTGAACTCATTTCTGGTCAAAGGTTTCTCAAAAAGTTTAAAACAATATAGACTTTTAGACTCCTTCTGATGTTATATTAGATATACATAGGTCAATTTTGACCTCCATGAACACATTTATGGCACATTTCCTAAAGAAAATGTGAAGTGGAGCTTGAAGCGGCAAATCTCAGCACCCGGTTGCTAGGGTGTTCTGGGAGGTTGCTACCGTGTTCTGGGTGGTTGGTAGTTTTTTTTTTAGGGTATTCTGGGTAGTTGCTATGGTGTTGCTATGCGGTTGCTAGGGTATTCTGGGTGGTTGCGAAGGTGTTCTGGGTGGTTGCTAGGGTGTTGACATGTGGTTGCTAGGGTATTCTGGGTGGTTGCGAAGCTGTTCTGGGTGGTTGCTAGGGTGTTGCTAGGCGGTTGCTAGGGTATTCTGGGTGGTTGCGAAGTTGTTCTGGGTGGTTGCTGGGGTGTTCTGGTTTGTTTCTAGGGTGTTCTGGATGGTTGCTACGCTGTTGCTTGGTGGTTGCTAGGGTGTTCTGGTTGGTTGGAGATTTATTTCTCATGATGTCATTTCAGCCAGAAAAATATTTTACCTACTAAACATATTTCTGGCCCAAAAGTACTAGATCTTGAACTTTCCATACATATTCATAGACTATGTAATATAACATTCTGATGTTATATTACATAGGTCAATTTTTGACCTCCATGAATACTTTTATGGCCCACGGGTATTTGATCTGTGTGTTAATGTACCGATAGATTTACATCTCATGATGTCATTTCAGCCAGACAAATATTTGACCTACTGAACATGTTTCTGGTCCAAAAGTTCTTGATCTTGAACTACAATACAGACTCATAGACTCCAATAGATGCTTCCTAAGAAGCCATAGAGAAGTCCATATCTGACATATTGAATTCATTTCTGGTCAAAGGTTTCTCAAAAAGTTTAAAACAATATAGACTTTTAGACTCCTTCTGATGTTAACTTAGATATACATAGGTCAATTTTGACCTCCATGAACACATTTATGGCACATTTCCTGAAGAAAATGTGAAGTGGAGCTTGAAGCGGCAAATCTCAGCACCCGGTTGCTAGGGTGTTCTGGGAGGTTGCCACGGTGTTCTGGGTGGTTGGTAGGTTTTTTTTAGGGTATTCTGGGTGGTTGCTATGGTGTTGCTATGCGTTTGCTAGGGTATTCTGGGTGGTTGCGAAGGTGTTCTGGGTGGTTGCTAGGGTGTTGCTATGTGGTTGCTAGGGTATTCTGGGTGGTTGTGAAGCTGTTCTGGGTGGTTGCTAGGGTGTTGCTAGGCGGTTGCTAGGGTATTCTGGGTGGTTGCGAAGGTGTTCTGGGTGGTTGCTGGGTTGTTCTGGTTTGTTTCTAGGGTGTTCTGGGTGGTTGCTATGCTGTTGCTTGGTGGTTGCTAGGATGTTCTGGTTGGTTGGAGATTTTTTTCTCATGATGTCATTTCAGCCAGAAAAATATTTTACCTACTAAACATGTTTCTGGCCCAAAAGTACTAGATCTTGAACTTTTCATACATATTCTTAGACTATGTAATATAACATTCTGATGTTATATTACATAGGTCAATTTTTGACCTCCATGAATACTTTTATGGCCCACGGGTACTTGATCTGTGGGTTAATATACAGAGAGATTTACATCTCATGATGTCATTTCAGCCAGAGAAATATTTGACCTACTGAACATGTTTCTGGCCCAAAAGTTCTTGATCTTGAACTTAGAATACAGAATACTCTTGAATACAGACTCATAGACTCCAATAGATGCTTCCTAAGAAGCCATAGAGAAGTCCATATCTGACCTATTGAACTCATTTCTGGTGAAAAGTTCCTCAAAATAGTTTAAAACAATATAAACTTATAGATTCCTTCTGATGTTATATTAGCTATACATAGGTCAATTTTTGACCTCCAGGAACACATTTATGGCCCACGGGTACTTGATCTATGGGTGAGTATACCGAGAGATTTACTTCTCATGATGTAATTTCAGCCAGACAAATATTTGACCTCCTTCTGATTTTATATAAGATATACATTGGTCAATTATATTAGATATACATAGGTCAATTTTTGACCCCCAGGAACACATTTATATCCCACGGGTACTTGATCTGTGGGTTAATATACCGATAGATTTACTTCTCGGGATTGTCATTGAACTCATTTCTGGTCAAAGGTTCCTCAAAAAGTTTAAAACAATGTAAACTTTTAGACTTCTTCTGATGTTATATTAGATATACATAGATCAATTTTTGACCACCAGGAACACATTTCTGGCACATTTCCAGAAGAAAATGTGAAGTGGAGCTTGAAGCGGCAAATCTCAGCACCCGGTTGCTAGGGTGTTCTGGGTGGTTGCTAGGTAGTTTTTTTTAGGGTATTCTGGGTGGTTGCTATGGTGTTGCTATGCGGTTGCTAGGGTATTCTGGGTGGTTGCGAAGTTGTTCTGGGTGGTTGCTAGGGTGTTGCTAGGCGGTTGCTGGGGGATTCTGGGTGGTTGCTATGGTTTTGCTATGTGGTTGCTAGGGTGTTGCTAGGCGATTGCTGGGGTGTTAATGGTGGTTGCTAGGGTGTTTCCAGATGGTTGCTGGGGTGTTCTGGATTTGTTTCTAGGGTGTTCTGGATGGTTGCTAGGCTGTTGCTTGGTGGTTGCTAGGGTGTTCTGGTTGGTTGGAGATTTACTTCTCATGATGTCATTTCAGCCAGAAAAATATTTTACCTACTGAACATGTTTCTGGTCCAAAAATACTTGATCTTGAACTTTCCACACATACTCACAGACTATGTAATATAACATTCTGATGTTATATTACACAGGTCAATTTTTGACCTCCATGAACACTTTTATGGCCCATGGGTACTTGATCTGTGGGTTAATATACCGAGAGATTTACATCTCATGATGTCATTTCAGCCAGACAAATATTTGACCTACTGAACATGTTTCTGGCCCAAAAGTACTTGATCTTGAACTTTCCAAACATACTCATAGACTCCAATAAGCCATAGAGAAGTCCATATCTGACCTATTTAACTCATTTCTGGTGAAAAGTTCCTCAAAATAGTTTAAAACAATATAAACTTTTAGACTCCTTCTGATGTTATATTAGATATACATAGGTCAATTTTGACCTCCATGAACACATTTATGGCACATTTCCAGAAGAAAATGTGAAGTGGAGCTTGAAGCGGCAAATCTCAGCACCCGGTTGCTAGGGTGTTCTGGGAGGTTGCTACGGTGTTCTGGGTGGTTGCTAGGTGTTTTTTTTAGGGTATTCTGGGTGGTTGCTATGGTGTTGCTATGCGGTTGCTAGGGTATTCTGGGTGGTTGCGAAGGTGTTCTGGGTGGTTGCTAGGGTGTTGCTGGGGTATTCTGGGTGGTTGCTATGGTGTTGCTATGCGGTTGCTAGGGTGTTGCTAGGCGATTGCTGGGGTGTTAATGGTGGTTAATAGGGTGTTGCCAGATGGTTGCTGGGGTGTTCTGGTTTGTTTCTAGGGTGTTCTGGATGGTTGCTACGCTGTTGCTTGGTGGTTGCTAGGGTGTTCTGGTTGGTTGGAGATTTACTTCTCATGATGTCATTTCAGCCAGAAAAATATTTTACCTACTGAACATGTTTCTGGTCCAAAAATACTTGATCTTGAACTTTCCACACATACTCACAGACTATGTAATATAACATTCTGATGTTATATTACATAGGTCAATTTTTGACCTCCATGAACACTTTTATGGCCCACGGGTACTTGGATCTGTTGGTTAATATACCGAGAGATTTACATCTCATGATGTCATTTCAACCAGACAAATATTTGACCTACTGAACATGTTTCTGGCCCAAAAGTACTTGATCTTGAACTTTCCAAACATACTCATAGACTCCAACAGATGATTCCTAAGCCACAGAGAAGTCCATATCTGACATATTGAACTCATTTCTGGTCAAAGGTTTCTCAAAAAGTTTAAAACAATATAGACTTTTAGACTCCTTCTGATGTTATATTAGATATACATAGGTCAATTTTGACCTCCATGAACACATTTATGGCACATTTCCTGAAGAAAATGTGAAGTGGAGCTTGAAGCGGCAAATCTCAGCACCCGGTTGCTAGGGTGTTCTGGGAGGTTGCTACGGTGTTCTGGGTGGTTAGTAGTTTTTTTTTTAGGGTATTCTGGGTGGTTGCGATGGTGTTGCTATGCGGTTGCTAGGGTATTCTGGGTGGTTGCGAAGGTGTTCTGGGTGGTTGCTAGAGTATTCCGGGTGGTTGCGAAGCTGTTCTGGGTGGTTGCTAGGGTGTTGCTAGGCGGTTGCTTGGGTATTCTGGGTGGTTGCAAAGGTGTTCTGGGTGGTTGATGGGTTGTTCTGGTTTGTTTCTAGGGTGTTCTGGGGGGTTGCTATGCTGTTGCTTGGTGGTTGCTAGGGTGTTCTGGTTGGTTGGAGATTTATTTCTCATGATATCATTTTAGCCAGAAAAATATTTTACCTACTAAACATGTTTCTGGCCCAAAAGTACTAGATCTTGAACTTTCCATATATATTCATAGACTATGTAATATAACATTCGTATGTAATATTACATAGGTCAATTTTTGACCTCCATGAATACTTTTTTGGCCCACGGGTACTTGATCTGTGGGTTAATATACAGAGTGATTTACATCTCATGATGTCATTTCAGCCAGAAAAATATTTGACCTACTGAACATGTTTCTGGCCCAAAAGTTCTTGATCTTGAACTTTCCATACAGACTCATAGACTCCAATAGACGCTTCCTAAGAAGCCATAGAGAAGTCCATATCTGACCTATTGAACTCATTTCTGGTGAAAAGTTCCTCAAAATAGTTTAAAACAATATAAACTTATAGATTCCTTCTGATGTTATATTAGCTATACATAGGTCAATTTTTGACCTCCAGGAACACATTTATGGCCCACGGGTACTTGATATTCATATTATACACGGGTATGGGTGAGTATACCGAGAGATTTACTTCTCATGATGTAATTTCAGCCAGACAAATATTTGACCTCCTTCTGATGTTATATAAGATATACATTGGTCAATTATATTAGATATACATAGGACAATTTTTGACCTTCAGGAACACATTTATGTCCCACGGGTACTTGATCTGTGAGTTAATATACCGATAGATTTACTTCTCGTGATGTCATTGAACTCATTTCTGGTCAAAGGTTCCTCAAAAAGTTTAAAACAATGTAAACTTTTAGACTTCTTCTGATGTTATATTAGATATACATAGATACATTTTTGACCACCAGGAACACATTTATGGCACATTTCCAGAAGAAAATGTGAAGTTGAGCCTGAAGTGGAAAATCTCACCACCCGGTTGCTAGGGTGTTCTGTGTGGTTGCTAGGTGGTTGTTAGGGTATTCTGGGTGGTTGCTATGGTGTTTTTATGTGGTTGCTGGGTGCTAATGTTGCTAGGCGGTTGCCAGGTTGTTCTGGATGGTTGCTAGGGTGTTGCTAGGTGGTTGCTGGGGTGTTCTTGTTTGTTGGTGTTGGTTGCTGGGTGGTTGCTAGGGTGTTTTAGGTCGTTACTATGGTATTCTGGGTTGTTGTTATGGTGTTACCAGGTGGTTGGTAGTGTTCACATATGGTTACTAAAGAGTTTCTGTAATGTTTTTGGGCATGATTTAGCTCTTAACTAATAAATTCTTTTTGTAATATAATGTAATCTGATATAAACTAATCAATATGTTTATATTGTTTGAAACCTTTTGAGGACCCTTTTACCATAACAATATAAACTTATAGAGTCCTTCTGATGTTTTATTAGCTATACATGGGTCAATTTTTGACCTATGTAACACATTTATGGCACATTTCCAGAAGAAAATGTGAAGTGCTGCTTGCAGTGGCAAATCTCACCACCCGGTTGCTAGGGTGTTCCCGGTGGTTGCTACAGTGTTCTGGGTGGTTGCTAGGTGGTTGTTAGGTTATTCTGGGTGGTTGCTAGGGTGTTGCTAGGGTGTTCTGGGTGGTTACTAGGGTGTTGCTAGGTGGTTGCTAGGGTGTTCTGGGTGGTTGCTTGGGTGTTGCTAGGTGGTTGCTAGGGTTGGTTGCTTGCTAGGGTGTTGCTAGGCGTGGTTGCTAGGCGGTTGCTAGAGTGTTGCTAAGGTGTTCTGGGTGGTTGCTAGGGTGATTTAGGTGGTTACTATGGTAGTCTGTGTGGTTCCTGTGGTGTTGGTAGTGTCCAAATTACTATAGAGTTTTTATAATGTTTTTGGCAATTGATTTATATATCATCAAAAGGAGCCCATAAGTTTTTCAGAAATAATTTCAATAGGTCAGATGTGGACAATTCTATATGGCCTAGGAATCATCAAAAGGAGTCTATGAGTATGTAGAAAGTTCAAGATCAAGTACACATGGGCAAGAAATACAGTCTGTAGGTCAAATATCTGTCTGGCTAAAATAAGACAGATATTTGTCTCAGAAGAGGTCATTCTGTATAGTATCCTGATTTTCAAAGAACACCTTAAGCCAGAAATATGTTCAGTAGTTAAAATAAGGACTCTTGTATGGCTTCAGTAACATCAAAAGGAGTTAATGAGTATGTTTAGAATGCTCAAGATCAAGTACTCGTGGGCCAGAACTATGTTCAGTAGGTCAAAAAGGAACCTATCTATAGCTCATGTAATATCAGAAGGAGTCTAAAAGTTTTTCTTGTTTAAAAACTTTTGAAGACCCTTTGACCAGATATGAGTTAAATACTTAAGATATGGACATTCTATATGCCTTAAGAAGCATCAAAAGGAGTCTATGAGAATTTATACACAAAGTTCGAGACCTAGTACTCGTCTGCAAGGACTATGTTTGTGAGTCAATGAGGAACCTCTAGGCCTAGGAAGTAGTCTGAGAAGTAGCATAAGAAGTAGTCTATTTAGTATGTATAGAAAGTTCAATATCAGGTACTGGTGGGACAGATATATGTTCAGTATATGTTCAAATATCTTCCTGCTCATAAAACATCATAAGTAGTAAATATCAATGTATAGTAACCTAACGATCAAGTACCCTTTGACCAGAAATGAGTTCAATGAGTAACAGTAACAGCAGTAACAGCAAAAGGAGTCAATGAGATTGTTTAGAAAGTTTAAGATCTAGTACTCGTGGGCCAGAACTATGTTCAGTAGGTCAAATAGGAACCTTTGTATAGCTTATATATCATCAAAAGGTGTCTAATAAGCGTATATTGTTTAAAAACTTCTGAGGTCCCTTTTACCAGAAATGAGTTCAATAGCTATACTATGCACTGTAAAGCTCATGTGTTGTTTTCTCGTTTGTGCACAAATAAATTAGTTTGTAATTTTACTATTTAGAAATGCATGCAAAATCACGTTATATCTTTTCATTGCAACGAGGAACAATTTAGATATGTCATGCAGTGCGATAAAACACATCTTAGGTGTTTTCTTTTCATTGCACAGAGGTTAGTTATAGCCTGCATATGCATAACGAGGAACAAGTTAGATAGGTCATGCCATGCAATGAAACACATCTTAGGTGCTTTCTTTTCATTTCACAGAGGTTAGTTTTTGCGTGCATATGCAACGAGGAACAAGTTAGATATGTCATGCAATGCACTGAAACCCATGTTAGGTGTTTTCTTTTCACTGCTGAGAGGTTACTTATTTGCGTGCATGCATAACGAGAAACAAGTTATATCTATCATGCAATGAAACACATCTTAGGTGTTTTCTTTTCGTTGCACAGAGGTTAGTTATTACGTGCATATGCATAACGAGGAACAAGTTAGATAGGTCATGCAATGCGATGAAACACATCTTAGGTGTTTTATTTTTATTGCACAGAGGTTAGTTATTACGTGCATATGCATAACGAGGAATAAATTAGAAATGTCATGCAATGCACTGAAACCCATGTTAGGTGTTTTCTTTTCACTGCAGAGAGGTTAGTTATTTGCGTGCATTATTCATAACGAGAAACAAGTTATATCTATCATGCAATGCAATGAAACACATCTTAGGTGTTTTCTTTTCGTTGCACAGAGGTAAGTTATTACGTGCATATGCATAACGAGGAACAAGTTAGATAGGTCATGCAATGCGATGAAACACATCTTAGGTGTTTTCTTTTCATTGTACAGAGGTTAGTTATTGCGTGCATAACGAGGAACAAGTTAGATAGGTCATGCAATGCAATGAAGCACATCTTAGGTGTTTTCTTTTCATTGCACAGAGGTTAGTTATTGCGTGAATAGTTATAACGAGGAACATTTTAGATCATGCAATGCAATGAAACACATCTTAGTTGTTTTCTTTTCATTGCACAGAGTTTAGTTATTGCGTGCATATGCATAACGAGGAACAAGATATGTCATGCAATGGCACTGAAACACATCTTAGGTGTTTTCTTTTCACTGCACAGAGGTAAGTTATTGCGTGCATATGCGTAACGAGTAACAAGTTAGATCTGTCATGCAATGCAATGAAGCACATCTTAGGTGTTTTCTTTTCATTGCACAGAGGTAAGTTATTGCGTGCATATGCATAACGAGTAACAAGTTAGATCTGTCATGCAATGCAATGAAGCACATCTTAGGTGTTTTCTTTTCATTACACAGAGGTTAGTTATTGCGTGAATAGTTATAACAAGGAACATTTTAGATCATGCAATGCAATGAAACACATCTTAGTTGTTAACTTTTCATTGCACAGAGGTTAGTAATTGCGTGCATATGCATAACGAGGAACAAGTTATATATGTCATGCAATGCAATAAAACACATCTTAGGTGTTTTCTTTTCATTGCACAGAGGTTAGTTATTGCGTGTATAAGCATAACGAGAAACAAGTTAGATATGTCATGCAATGCACTGAAACACATCTTAGGTGTTTTCTTTTCACTGCCTCGGGGTTAGTTATTGCGTGCATATGCATAACGAGGAACAAGTTAGATATATCATGCAATGCACTGAAACACATGTTAGTTGTTTTCTTTTCATTGCACAGAGGTTAGTTATTGCGTGAATAGTTATAACGAGAAACAAGTTAGATCTGTTTTGCAATGCACTGAAACACATCTTAGATGTTTTCTTTTCACTGCACAGAGGTTAGTTATTGCGTGCAGGTGCATAACGAGTAACAAGTTAGATATATGTCATGCAATGCACTGAAACACATCTTAGGTGTTTCTTTTCACTGCACAGAGGTTAGTTATTTCGTGCATATGCATAACGAGAAACAAGTTAGATCTGTCATGCAATGCACTGAAACACATCTAAGGTGTTTTCTTTTCACTGCACAGAGGTTAGTTATTGCGTGCATATGTCATGCAATGCGATGAAACACATCTTAGGTGTTTTCTTACTGCACAGAGGTTAGTTATTGAGTGCATATGCATAACGAGTAACAAGTTAGTTATTGTCATGCAATGCACTGAAACACATCTTAGGTGTTTCTTTTCACTGCACAGAGGTTAGTTATTGCGTGCATATGCATAACGAGAAACAAGTTAGATCTCTCTTGCAATGCAATGAAACACATCTAAGGTGTTTTCTTTTCATTGCACAGAGGTTATTTATTGCGTGTAGATGCATAACGAGAAACAAGTTAGATATATCATGCATTGCACTGAAATACATCTTAGGTGTTTTCTTTTCATTGCACAGAGGTTAGTTATTGGAGCACCCAAAGCGCCATATAGGACGCTTTTGCAAAAGTGTAAATATCCAACGCACATGGCACCCTTTAACGTGAAATGAGACGCGGATATATTTGGGCAGATGGCGCCCCCTAGTGGTCTAACCCTTACCCCACACCATACCTAAACTTAACCATTAACCGAAGCGTCTCATTAGACGTTAAAGGGTGCCATGTGCGTTGGATATTTATGCTTTTGCAAAAGCGTCCTATATGGCGCTTTGGGATGAGAACGCGTTGGTTATTGCGTGTATATGCATAACGAGAAACAAGTTAGATATGTCATGCAATGCACTAAAAAACATCTTAGGTGTTTTCTTTTCCTTGCACAGAGGTTAGTTATTGCGTGCATATGCATAACGAGAAACAAGTTAGATCTGTCTTGCAATGCACTGAAACACATCTTAGGTGTTTTCTTTTCACTGGACAGGGATCAGTTATTGCGTGCATATGCATAACGAGTAACAACTTAGATATGTCATGCAATGCACTGAAACACATCTTAGGTGTTTCTTTTCACTGCATAGAGGTTAGTTATTGCGTGCATATGCATAACGAGGAACAAGTTAGATAGGTCATGCAATGCAATGAAGCACATCTTAGGTGTTTTCTTTTCATTGCACAGAGGTTATTGCGTGAATAGTTATAACGAGGAACATTTTAGATCATGCAATGCAATGAAACACATCTTAGTTGTTTTCTTTTCATTGCACAGAAGTTAGTTATTGCGTGAATAGTTATAACGAGGAACATTTTAGATCATGCAATGCAATGAAACACATCTTAGTTGTTTTCTTTTCATTGCACAGAGGTTAGTTATTGCGTGAATAGTTATAACGAGGAACATTTTAGATCATGCAATGCAATGAAACACATCTTAGTTGTTTTCTTTTTATTGCACAGAGGTTAGTTATTGCGTGAATAGTTATAACGAGGAACATTTTAGATCATGCAATGCAATGAAACACATCTTAGTTGTTTTCTTTTCATTGCACAGAGGTTAGTTATTGCGTGCATATGCATAACGAGGAACAAGTTAGATATGTCATGCAATGCAATAAAACACATCTTAGGTGTTTTCTTTTCATTGCACAGAGGTTAGTTATTGCGTGCATATGCATAACGAGAAACAAGTTAGATATGCCATGCAATGCAATGAAACACATCTTAGGTGTTTTCTTTTCATTGCACAGAGGTTAGTTATTGCGTGCATAAGCATAACGAGAAACAAGTTGGATATGTCATGCAATGCAATGAAACACATCTTAGGTGTTTTCTTTTCACTTCACAGATGTTAGTTATTGCGTGCATACGCATAACGAGGAACAAGTTAGATATGTCATGCAATGCACTGAAACACATCTTAGGTGTTTTCTTTTCACTGCCCCGGGGTTAGTTATTGCGTGCTTATGCATAACGAGGAACAAGTTAGATATATCATGCAATGCACTGAAACACATGTTAGTTGTTTTCTTTTCATTGCACAGAGGTTAGTTATTGCGTGAATAGTTATAACGAGGAACATTTTAGATCATGCAATGCAATGAAACACATCTTAGATGTTTTCTTTTCATTGCACAGAGGTTAGTTATTGCGTGAATAGTTATAACGAGGAACATTTTAGATCATGCAGTGCAATGAAACACATCTTAGTCGTTTTCTTTTCATTGCACAGAGGTTAGTTATTGCGTGAATATGTATAACGAGGAACAAGTTAGATATGTCATGCAATGCAATAAAACACATCTTAGGTGTTTTCTTTTCATTGCACAGAGGTTAGTTATTGCGTGTATATGCATAATGAGAAACAAGTTAGATATGTCATGCAATGCAATGAAACACATGTTAGATGTTTTCTTTTCACTGCACAGAGGTTAGTTATTTGCGTGCTTATGCATAACGAGGAGCAAGTTAGATATATCATGCAATGCACTGAAACACATGTTAGGTGTTTTCTTTTCATTGCGCAGAGGTTAGTTATTGCGTGCATGTGCAATACACAAGCATTGCAAATCTCTTCGTTGCACAAAGGAACAAGTTAGTGTGTGCATTGTAAAGCGATCGCTCTTGAGATGTTTTCTCGTCAAAACACAAATTAATTAGTTGTAGAATGGAAATGCATGAAATGGGAAAAATAAAATATATTTGTTACCGTGTATTTGTGTGTTCTGGGTATAAAAAACAATATTCTCAAATATTTTACAACACACTTATGTATGTAAAATGTCTGTAGCAAGTGTCACACTGAACAAAAAAGGCCTAAGTCATTATGATGAATGGAGAAGAAGTGTTTTCCATTGATCATAGTGTTTTACATTGAGCACATCAGTGTTCAACTGGTTCTTATAAATGTCTATTCATATGATGTTTTGTGTGTGTCATTTGAAAACAAAATAACATTTTGAGAAGAAATAACATTGTTTTGAATGTAAAGTTTCATTTTGCAGGAGAATTGAGGGATTTTGCCAATTGTGTGAGTGTTTTTAGATTTGTGTGTAGAGTTCTGAGAATATGAGGCATTCTTTCAGAAAATGTGTGTAAACGATCGAGAAAAACTGTAAGTATACTACATAAAATGAACTTGAAATATACTTCTTTTTCGTAAGGGCCTTCATGTCCTCTTTGAGCTCCCCCTCTTATTCTCACTCTTCTTCTTCTTCTTCTTCTTCTAGATCCTTCTTTTTTTGTTGAAGACTCATCTGCTGCCTTTTATAGCACACCTGAGTGCTGCGTTTTCAAATTACTGTAGCACATCTGTGCTTCCACACCTGGTGGATGTGAATATCCAATTCGTTCATTAGTGTGGTCAATGGCAAACTGGGGCTTTGTTATGACAAGGAAGTAACCTCACAATCCTCATCTGTGTCTAAGGTGTGAAAATGTGTGTAGAGTTTTACAAATCATTGAGTGTAATGTTTTGCAAAAAGGGTGAAGCTGACAATGTGCTTACAATTGTGCAAATCTAGGCCGGTGTTTTGCTCCTTGAGTGTAAGGTTTGCTAATAGTGGGAAAGTTTTAATTTTTAGTGTGTAAGCGATTGAAAAAAAACTGTAACTATAAAATGATGCAACTTTGTTAAGATATTTTCTTTGTTTTATTCTGTTGGCAAGGCTCCGAAATTTGTATTTTTACTTTTTTTTTTTTTTTTTTTTTACCAGATGGTGCTAGTTGTCCAGGTTTGGCCTATAAGACAAATATTGCTTTATTCCTGTTTTCTGCTTATTAGTTTTTTTCTGAATGCTTAAGCGCTAATCGTGATTCTTGTAGCACAATTTCTAAAACTATTAATACGTATAGCAAAACCACTCACTGAGTTTGCAAAACTAAAAAACTGCTTTGCACTCAGTTTGCAATTTTGTAACACACACTTTGCAAAACTGTAGGCAGAATTCACTGCACAACACTCTTTTTGCAGAACTTTAAACACAACTCAATGCTTACACTCAATTACCAAATTTCCAACACACTTCTAGCAAAATTATACACATGTATGGCTATCATTAACGCTATTTTGCCAACTGTCTGGCTCACTTTCATATGTGAAAACTGTTTTAGAAAATGAGTTCACTTTGCAATCAGCCTAAGCACTATAAATAAGCCACAGGTAAGCTGTCTGTGTGGAGTACAATGGAAGGAGCAGTAAGAGTGAGAAGAGTGAGAATCAGAGGAGGCTGAGGGAGAGGATGTGGAGGTGAAGAAGTTGGAGGAAGGAGCTAGAAAAGGACAAAGAGGCAGAGGGAGAGGATGTGGAGTTGAAGAGCATACCCGATATGTCATCATATGGGACAATCCGCAACTGGTTTACAGACCACACATTCTTCATGGCACTCAACCTCCCTCCATACTCTCCCTTCTTACGTACAGTAAATCCCATTGAGGAGTTCTGGAAAGTGTACGACCATCATCCTCATCAACAGGTAGCCCTTTTCCAGGCAATGGAGGAGGCATGTGGAGATATTGACCAGGCATCATGTCAGGCCTGGATACGGCATTCAAGGACATATTTTCCCCGGTGCCTTGGACCGGAGGATATTGCATGTGATGTGGACGGAATTTTGCGGCCGAACCCAGAAAGACGACATGATGTAGGCTGATTTTTTTTTTTTAAATTCCCTTACGAAAAATAAGTATATTTCAAGTTCATTTTATGTAGTATACTTACAGTTTTTGCCCATTGCTTGAACACTATAGACACATGCTTAAACCAAAGTAACATAACCTGAAGTTGTTCTTACAATACCTTAAACAAAGTGTAACCATACCTTACAGTTTTTTTCGATTGCTTACACACTAAAATTAGAACTTTCCCACAATAAGCAAAACCTTACACTCAAGGAGCAAAACACCGACCTAGATTTGCACAACTGTAAGCACATTGTCAGCTTCACACTTTTTGCAAAACATTACACACAGTGATTTGCAAAACACTAAACACACTTGTATGCATTTGACACAGAAATTTATCATGATGTAATTTCCTTGCAATTTTACAGTTTTTCTCAATCGATTTGGTACATTTCTCCAAACTCAGGTAACTGCTCTCAAAACAGTTAACACAGCAAACTAAACACACTCTTATGTTGGCAAAACAGCTAAGTATTCGCTGCACAATGAAACACAGCATTTTATTCTAGTAATGCATTTATTAAAAATCAATATTAACATCAAAACTAAAAGTGTGTTCTCTGTTGATTTGATAACAAATTCAGCTGAAGATACACAAAGAAATAAATGGAAATACATGTTTTTCATTAAGTTCTTGTGTATTACAATGAGTTGTCACCCCACAAAATAAATAAATAAATAAAATAAATTATGCAAATAAATACATAGGTTTAAAAAAATGCATTCATTGAATCAATTTATTTATCATGCCTCTCAATTACATCTGGCCAGAGAATTTCATCAACATCACAGCAAATGTTTTGGTTTTTTTCCTGCGAGTCATGCATCGCAGGAAAAAATGCCTTGAATGCAGTAGCCATCCTAGACACGTTTGTGCCCCAATATCTCCACAGGCCTCTACCATCACTTGAAGAAGACTTAGTTGTATTCTTGTTGGTAAGATTTCCTCAATTTGATTCACACCACACCATTTGCTCCTGATCACCCTGCGGAAAGAGGATTTCATTGAGGAGATTTTAAAAATGTAGGAGCCTTGCTGTGTTGAATGGTCAAAAGAGAGCATTGTGTGCCACAACACCAGTTGTAGAAATTGTGGCACAGAGAGTGATGTTGCCTCCTCGTTGTCCAGGGACATTGACTGTAGTATGATGGCCGATCACATTTCTCCCTCTTCTCCTCTACCTACATCCTCAGCCCTTCTTTCTCTTTCTCCGACATCCTCAGCTCTTCTTTCTCCTACATCCTCAGCTCTTCTTTCTCCGACATCCTCAGCTCTTCTTTCTCTTTCTCCTACATCCTCAGCTTTTCTTTCTCCTACATCCTCAGCTTTTCTTTCTCCTACATCCTCAGCTCTTCTTTCTCCGACATCCTCAGCTCTTCTTTTTCTTTCTCCTACATCCTCAGCTTTTCTTTCTCCTACATCCTCAGCTCTTCTTTCTCCGACATCCTCAGCTCTTCTTTTTCTTTCTCATACATCCTCAGCTCTTCTTTCTCCTACATCCTCAGCTCTTCTTTCTCCGACATCCTCAGCTCTTCTTTCTCCGACATCCTCAGCTCTTCTTTTTCTTTCTCATACATCCTCAGCTCTTCTTTCTCCTACACCCTCAGCTCCTTCTCCATCTCCTCTTCCTCTTCTTTTCCCTCTACCTTGTCCACCACCTCTCGCTCTTACACCTCTTCCTTTTCCGCTGCTCATTCCCTTCTTTTTATTGTATTTTCTCCTCATTCATGTTTGTTCTTCTTCTTCTTCTTCCCCTTTTGTAGTTGTTATAATTAAGACAGCTGTATGAACAATTGGGAAATTGGCCTTTTCTGTGTTGAGGGGATTATTAACTCGTCAGATATCAATTCGAGGTTAATTGAGGACATAAGGTGTGCAACTGACTATTTTACAATTCATTGAGTTTTGTTTGTTGAGTTTTGAAAATGTTACAAAAATGTTTGTGATCTTTGTGAAGACCAATGAAAAAGTTGCAAAAGTTTTTCCTGATATATTAAAGATTCGGTTGGGTGTATGAACTGCTGTGATAACATTAGGGAATTTTGTGCACAGTGTTTTGAGAAAATTATGCTTTTGATTTGTAATTTGTATGAAATGAAGGAGAATTTACTATCTGTTTAGGACCATTATGAAGTGTACAGATCACTGTGTTAAATGTTTTGAGAGCAGTGACCTGAGTTTGGAGAAATGTACCAAATCGATTGAGAAAAACTGTATTATCAGCTGAGATATATTGTTTTTGAACTGATATCATTGCAGAAGCAGAGGTTTTTATACTGTATCTAAGGTTTGGAATATTGTTTTTGCTATTTTGGGATGGTGTGTGTTAACATTTGTAAATACTACAAAAACAATCCATAATTTTGTTGGGAGGTATAGCTTGTCTGTTAAGAAAATGTAAGCATTGTGGAAATGTGTTCACTGACTGCATTTTGTGTGAAAACAACATGAAATGTGTGAATGGTATGGCCACAAAAGATCGATGTTGTGCTAATTGTGTTTAGAGTTTTGAAAATGTGACAACTGTTTGGACAAATGCTTGTTAGCGACTGAAAAAAACTGTAAGTTCACCTGGCACGATGTATGGCTTCTGGAATGGTGAATTTCAGCAGTGTAAATAGAGACATATTTCTGCATTCTGTAGATTCTCAGCTACAATGTGGATGCATTGACAATACACTTTTTGAGACAATTATATGTGTTATAATGTGATATGAGATCACCAAGAAATACAAAAACAGAATTTTTTATTATTTTTATTTTATAAAAATACGAAACATAAAGAAAGGATTTCACAACAAATATTTATTCCTCAAAGGCTTTAGAACACCTGCAAAAACAATTGGGTGAAAAAGTATAAAGAAACAAAACAAATATTTACATTTCTGTGACTGCAGTCACCATACTTTTTTGTGAAAAACACAGAAATAAGAATATAAAGGGAACCAAATGTTCATTAAAATGGAATATTCTCTATAGTCTCAATTTACAAAATATCCAAAAACCACCCCTAGATGGCACTGTGCAATGCATTTGAAAGACACTTTTTTGTGAAAAACACAGAAATAAGAATATAAAGGGAACCAAATGTTCATTAAAATGGAATATTCTCTACAGTCTCAATTTACAAAATATCCAAAAACCACCCCTAGATGGCACTGTGCAATGCATTTGAAAGACTTGAAATATTGATGTTTCAATATTTGATGTTTGATTGTAAAAAATGTTTTTTCTCTTCCAGTAGTCTCTTACTGCTGGGAGCTTTAGAACTCCAATGAATTTGAACATCTCTGCAGGGTTGATGGTGGTCCACTTGTACCTTTTCCCAGCAGCAATGTTTCTCTCTGCCAGCTTGTTTGCTTTGGCACACAATGTCCTTGGATCAGCTCTAAAAAAGAGCTTGAAAGGCCAAGGGGGCTTTGCTCAGTGGAGGTGTCCAATTGCACTCCAGGTTCCAGTCGGGGCAAAACTGTGGAATGGGGGCCACATCAGGATCATTTTCGGTCTTCCATCCTTGTTCCAGCTGGTCTGGTGGTGCTGGACATCTGACAGGTGAAAGTGACTGCCTCCTTCCCCTTCCCCTATGATGCGACCTCAAGGCAGGGCTCGCAGATGTACTCGGCTGCTCTGCGGTTTCCTGATTTAGACTAAAACACACAGATTTTGTCATTAGTTTACTGTAGATTCCCACATATCAAAAGCTGTACACAGCCTTTCTGATAATGAAATAAAGATTAGCTATTCATCATCATGTGTGCATATTTTACGTTCAAGTCATAGGACTTCTAACTGCAAAATTATTACTGGAGCCTTTATCATAGGAACATTATATATGCACAGAGTAAATACAATGGGTCTTATTCATGAAACATTCGTAAATATGCGAGTAAACATGAGAGTGATTTGCGTGTAAAGAGACCTTCCCGAAAACTCTTCTCCTGATTCACAAATACTTCGTAAACGTCAGATGTGATTGTAAAATGTGTGTGTGTCTAAGACCCCGTTTACACCTGGTATTAAAATGCGATCTCCCGATCTGTATCCAGATAAGTTATCCGGATAATAAGTACTGATTCCATTTACACCTGGCCACATAAATGTGTTATTGCAAAACGGATAAAAATCCGATCTTCACTTCCTGCGTTATATGCAGATTTATTGGATTGCACGCCACCAAAAAGCAACAGATCTGAGCGGCATTTTATTGATCATCAGCTAATTTCCAAATCAGAGACATCAATAAGAGAGAGTGGCAACAGGACGTCCCATACAGTATACACACCTCATATCAAACCATTTTACTGTAGCATTTTTGAGAAATGTCCCATTATTCGACTTCAGAGGGCCATAAATACCTCATTTCTAATAAGTAGAAAAAAATAATGGTCAGTTCTTAGACGGGACGTCCCATAGAGTACACACACCTCATATCAAAGCATTTTACTGTAGCATTTTGGAGAAATGTCCCATTATTCAACTTCAGAGGCCCATAAATACCTAATTTTCAATAAGTAGAAAAAAATAAAGGTCAGTTCTTATACGGGACGTCCCATACAGTATACGCACCTCATATCAAATAATTTTACTGTAGCATTTTGGAGAAATGTAACATTATTCGACTTTAGAGGCCCATAAATACCTCATTTCTAATAAGTAGTAAAAAATAACTGTCAGTTCTTATATGGGACGTCCCATACAGTACACAAACCTCATATCAAACCATTTTACTGTAGCATTTTGGAGAAATGTCCCATTATTCGACTTCAGAGGGCCATAAATACCTCATTTCTAATAAGTAGAAAAAACTAATGGCCAATTCTTATACGGGACGTCCCACACAGTACACACACCTCATATCAAACCATTTTACTGTAGCATTTTGGAGAAATGTCCCATTATTCGACTTCAGAGGGCCATAAATACCTCAATTCTAATAAGTAGAAAAAACTAATGGCCAATTCTTATACGGGACGTCCCACACAGTACACACACCTCATATCAAACCATTTTACTGTAGCATTTTGGAGAAATGTCCCATTATTCTACTTCAGAGGCCCATAAATACCTCATTTCTAATAAGTAGAAAAAAGTAATGGCCAATTCTTATACGGGACGTCCCACACAGTACACACACCTCATATCAAACCATTTTACTGCAGCATTTTGGAGAAATGTCCCATTATTCGACTTCAGAGGGCCATAAATACCTCATTTCAAAATAAGTAGAAAAAACGAACGGTCAGTTCTTATACGGGACGTCCCACACAGTATACTCATCTCATATCAAATAATTTTACTGTAGCATTTTGGAGAAATGTAACATTATACGACTTTAGAGGCCCATAAATACCTCTTTTTTAATAAGTAGTAAAAAATAACTGTCAGTTCTTGTAGGGGACGTCCCATACAGTTTACACACCTCATATCAAACCATTTTACTGTAGCATTTTGGAGAAATGTCCCATTATTCTACTTCAGAGGCCCATAAATACCTCATTTTCAATAAGTAGAAAAAAATAATGGTCAGTTCTTATACGGGACATCCCATACAGTATACGCACCTCGTATCAAACCATTTTACTGTAGCATTTTGGAGTAATGTTACATTATTTGACTTCACAGGCTGATATATTCCTCATTTCTAATTAGTAGAAAAAAACAACGATCACTTCTTGTAGGCAACGTCCCATATAGTACACACACCTCATATCAAACAATTTTACTGTAGCATTTTGGAGAAATGTTCCATTATTCGACTTCAGAGGGCCATAAATACCTCATTTCTAATAAGTAGAAAAAAATAACTGTCAGTTCTTATATGGGACGTCCCATACAGTATACACACCTCATATCAAACTATTTTACTGCAGCATTTTGGAGAAATGTCGCATTATTTGACTTCAGAGGCCCACAAATAACTCATTTCTAATAAGTAGTAAAAAAATAACGGTCAGTTCTTGTAGGGGACGTCCCATACAGTTTACACACCTCATATCAAACCATTTTACTGTAGCATTTTGGAGAAATGTCACATTATTCGATTTTGGAGGCCCATAAATACCTCATTTCTAATGAGTAGTAAAAAATAACGGTCAGTTCTTGTAGGTGACGTTCCATACAGTTTACACACCTCATATCAAACCATTTTACTGTAGCATTTTGGAGAAATGTCCCATTATTTAACTTCAGAGGCCCATAAATACCTCTTTTTCAATAAGTAGAAAAAAATAATGGTCAGTTCTTATACGGGACATCCCATACAGTATACGCACCTCATATGAAACCATTTTACTGTAGCATTTTGGAGAAATGCCCCATTATTAGACTTCAGAGGCCCATAAATACCTCATTTCTAATAATAGAAAAAACTAATGGCCAATTCTTATAGAGAACGTCCCATTCAGTATACACACCTCATTTCAAACCGTTTTACTGCAGCATTTTTGAGATATGTCATATTAATTGACTTAAGGGGTGTATAAAGACCTCATTTCATATGAGTAGGAATTCAGTGGGTGCTGGGGTCTTGTGGATTACCACTTACCGTCCTAACTGTGGACAACAACGCCAGTCCCACTCACAACCCAGTTCCCAGCTAAGATCACCCAGACTCTGAGGATCAACAGCATGAGCCCACCACAAGCAGCAAGGGGGAATCTGCTGGTCCCGCCCAACCTCCCACCCCATCCCCAAAATACTTGTAATAAACTTGTATATTTCCTATTATCTGTCTGTCTCTGCAGTCCCAAGACACTCCTGCCACCCAGTCATCTCTTCCTCCCATCAGTCCCGCAGTGCAACTCAGTCTCCTCTCTGTGGCCCTGCTACATCTTTTGCCTGCTGTAAGCCATCTCCTCTTGGGGGTGTGAAGACTGTGGCTCCGTCTCCAGCATCTGAGTGCTCCGCCTCCGCTCCACCTTTACCCGCCGCCCTTGCTCCTGTGCTCACTTACCACCCTTGACTCCAGCTTGGACAATCGGCCATTCAGCCTTCCCGGGCTCCCTCTGTTGGACATTACACCTTCTTAGCCATGGACTTGCGGCCCATTCGCTGCCCTACGGCTCTCCACCTCTTTCGCCTTTGACTAGCTCCGCCCTCCCTAAGCTTCCACCTCTACCTATGGTTGTTGCAGCTCAGCCTCTAACCTCAGGATCGCTGCTTCCACTTCAGGGGGTCGGCGCTGTGGCCTAGTCGTGGTCGCCTAGGTCTTTGTGTCTCACTGCCTCATCGCATCTCTGGCTACGTGGTGTGCTCCACCTCCATCACCGTTATCACCTCTGGTAATCCCCTTGGTAGTGTTGGGACTCTTCACTTCATGGCTACTCCCTTCTGCGACGCCGCCGTGGGATGCAGTCTTGACTGTGGGCTGGGTCTCCGTCTGCTCTTCCCTGCTCAAGGCCATCGCCCTGGCTGTCACCATCATCTTCACCAACCTTTTGCATGGTTCTCTCCGGCTTTTTATTGTCCTCCAGCTAAGCCGCATTCTATACATCTGCCGGCACAAGATGGCACCTTTGGCTTTATCATTGTGTTCATCTGCGTTCTACAACACAATCTATAACATGCATATAGTATGGGGCTTTGAAGTAGTAAAATATAACATATCTTTAAAACGCTGCAGTAAAATGTTTACTCTATGGGACGTCTCCTAAAAAAACTGACCGTTTGTTTTTTCTACTTATTAGAAATGAGGTATTTATAGGTCTCTGAAGTCGAACAATGTAACATTTCTCCAAAATGCTACAGTAAAATGGTTTGATATGAGCTTCGTATACTGTATGGGACGTCCTGTATAAGAACTGACCGTTAGTTTTTTCTCCTTATTAGAAATTAGGAATTTATAGGCCTCTGAAGTAGAATAATGTAACATTTCTCCAAAATGCTGCAGTAAAATGGTTTGATAAGAGGTGTGTATACTTTATGGGACGTCCCGTATAAGAACTGACTGTTCGTTTTTTCTACTTATTATAAATGAGGAATTTATAGGCCTCTGAAGTAGAATAATGTAACATTTCTCCAAAATGCTGCAGTAAAATGGTTTGATATGAGGTTTGATATGATTTTTTTCTACTTATTAGAAATGAGGTATTTATGGGCCTCTGAAGTCGAATAATGGGACATTTCTCCAAAATGCGACAGTAAAATGGTTTGATGTGAGGTGTGTGTACTCTATGGGACGTGCCCTATAATAATTGGCCATTATTTTTTTCTACTTATGAGAAATGAGATCTTTATGGACCTCTGAAGTTGAATAATGGGACATTTCTCCAAAATGCTACAGTAAAATGGTTTGATATGAGGTGTGTAAACTGTATGGGACGGCCCCTACAGGAACTGACAGTTATTTTTTACTACTTATTAGAAATGAGGTATTTATGGGCCTCTAAAGTCGAATAATGTTACATTTCTCCAAAATGCTACAGTAAAATTATTTGATATGAGATGAGTATACTGTGTAGGACGTCCCGTATAAGAACTGACCGTTCGTTTTTTCTACTTATTAGAAATGAGGTATTTATGGCCCTCTGAAGTCGAATAATGGGACATTTATCCAAAATACTACAGTAAAATGGTTTGATATGAGGTGTGTGTACTGTGTGGGACATCCCGTATAAGAATTGGCCATTAGTTTTTTCTACTTATTAGAAATGAGGTATTTATGGCCCTCTGAAGTCGAATAATGGGACATTTCTCCAAAATGCTGCAGTCAAATGGTTTGATATGAGGTGTGTGTACTGTGTGGGAAGTCCCGTATAAGAATTGGCCATTAGTTTTTTCTACTTATTAGAAATGAGGTATTTATGGCCCTCTGAAGTCGAATAATGGGACATTTCTCCAAAATGCTGCAGTCAAATGGTTTGATATGAGGTGTGTGTACTGTGTGGGACGTCCTGTATAAGAACTGACCATTATTTTTTTCTACTTATTAGAAATGAGGTATTTATGGCCCTCTGAAGTCGAATAATGGGACATTTCTCCAAAATGCTGCAGTCAAATGGTTTGATATGAGGTGTGTGTACTGTGTGGGAAGTCCCGTATAAGAATTGGCCATTAGTTTTTTCTACTTATTAGAAATGAGGTATTTATGGCCCTCTGAAGTCGAATAATGGGACATTTCTCCAAAATGCTGCAGTCAAATGGTTTGATATGAGGTGTGTGTACTGTATGGGATGTCCCGTATAAGAACTGACCATTAGTTTTTTCTACTTATTAGAAATGAGGTATTTATGGGCTTCTGAAGTCGAATAATGGGACATTTCTCCAAAACGCGACAGTAAAATGGTTTGATGTGAGGTGTGTGTACTGTATGGGAAGTCCCGTACATGACCTGACCATTGTTTTTTTCTACTTATTAGAAATGCGGTTTTTATTTGTGTCTAAAGTAGAAGAGAGGCCTATATCTCCAAAACGCTGCAGTAAAATGGTTAGATAATTGGTGTGCACACTCTATGGGACGTCCCGTACATGACCTGACCATTGTTTTTTCTACTTATTAGAAATGCGTTTTTTATTTGTGTCTAAAGTAGAAGAGAGGCCTATATCTCCAAAACGCTGCAGTAAAATGGTTAGATAATTGGTGTGCACACTCTATGGGAAGTCCCGTACATGACCTGACCATTGTTTTTTTCTACTTATTAGAAATGAGGTTTTTATTGGTGTTTATAGTTGAATAGTGACGTTTATCTTCAAAACGCTGCAGTAAAATGTTTAGATAATTGGTGTGCACACTCTATGGGACGTCCCGTACATGACCTGACCATTGCTTTTTTCTACTTATTAGAAATGCTGTTTTTATTTGTGTCTAAAGTAGAAGAGAGGCCTATATCTCCAAAACGCTGCAGTAAAATGGTTAGATAATTGGTGTGCACACTCTACGGGACGTCCCGTACATGACCTGACCATTGCTTTTTTCTACTTATTAGAAATGAGGTTTTTATTTGTGTCTAAAGTAGAAGAGAGGCCTACCTGTATATCTCCAAAACGCTGCAGTAAAATGGTTAGATAATTGGTGTGCACACTCTATGGGACATCCAGTACATGACCTGACCATTGTTTTTTTCTACTTATTAGAAAATATTTTTTATAGGTGTCTAAAGTAGAAGAGAGGCCTATATCTCCAAAACGCTGCAGTAAAATGGTTAGATAATTGGTGTGCACACTCTATGGGACGTCCCGTACATGACCTGACCATTGTTTTTTTCTACTTATTAGAAATGAGGTTTTTATTGTTGTTTATAGTTGAATAGTTGCCTTTATCTCCAAAACGCTGCAGTAAAATGGTTAGATAATTGGTGTGCACACTCTATGGGACGTCCCGTACATGACCTGAGCATTGCTTTTTTCTACTTATTAGAAATGCTGTTTTTATTTGTGTCTAAAGTAGAAGAGAGGCCTATATCTCCAAAACGCTGCAGTAAAATGGTTAGATAATTGGTGTGCACACTCTATGGGACATCCCGTACATGACCTGACCATTGTTTTTTTCTACTTATTAGAAAATATTTTTTATAGGTGTCTAAAGTAGAAGAGAGGCCTATATCTCCAAAACGCTGCAGTAAAATGGTTAGATAATTGGTGTGCACACTCTATGGGACATCCCGTACATGACCTGACCATTGTTTTTTTCTACTTATTAGAAAATATTTTTTATAGGTGTCTAAAGTAGAAGAGAGGCCTATATCTCCAAAACGCTGCAGTAAAATGGTTAGATAATTGGTGTGCACACTCTATGGGACGTCCCGTACATGACCTGACCATTGTTTTTTTCTACTTATTAGAAATGAGGTTTTTATTGTTGTTTATAGTTGAATAGTTGCCTTTATCTCCAAAACGCTGCAGTAAAATGGTTAGATAATTGGTGTGCACACTCTATGGGACGTCCCGTACATGACCTGACCATTGCTTTTTTCTACTTATTAGAAATGCTGTTTTTATTTGTGTCTAAAGTAGAAGAGAGGCCTATATCTCCAAAACGCTGCAGTAAAATGGTTAGATAATTGGTGTGCACACTCTATGGGACATCCCGTACATGACCTGACCATTGTTTTTTTCTACTTATTAGAAAATATTTTTTATAGGTGTCTAAAGTAGAAGAGAGGCCTATATCTCCAAAACGCTGCAGTAAAATGGTTAGATAATTGGTGTGCACACTCTATGGGACATCCCGTACATGACCTGACCATTGTTTTTTTCTACTTATTAAAAAATATTTTTTATAGGTGTCTAAAGTAGAAGAGAGGCCTATATCTCCAAAACGCTGCAGTAAAATGGTTAGATAATTGGTGTGCACACTCTATGGGACATCCCGTACATGACCTGACCATTGTTTTTTTCTACTTATTAGAAAATATTTTTTATAGGTGTCTAAAGTAGAAGAGAGGCCTATATCTCCAAAACGCTGCAGTAAAATGGTTAGATAATTGGTGTGCACACTCTATGGGACATCCCGTACATGACCTGACCATTGTTTTTTTCTACTTATTAGAAATGAGGTTTTTATTGTTGTTTATAGTTGAATAGTTGCCTTTATCTCCAAAACGCTGCAGTAAAATGGTTAGATAATTGGTGTGCACACTCTATGGGACGTCCCGTACATGACCTGACCATTGTTTTTTTCTACTTATTAGAAATGAGGTTTTTATTGTTGTTTATAGTTGAATAGTTGCCTTTATCTCCAAAACGCTGCAGTAAAATGGTAAGATATTTGGTGAGCACACTCTATGGGACGTCCCATACATGACCTGACCATTGTTTTTTTCTACTTATTAGAAAATAGGTTTTTATAGGTGTCTAAAGTAGAATAGAGGCCTATATCTCTAAAACGCTGCAGTAAAATGGTTAGATAATTGGTATGCACACTGTATGGGATGTCCTGTACATGACCTGACCATTGTTTTTTTCTACTTATTAGAAAATGTTTTTTTATACGTGTCTAAAGTAGAAGAGAGGCTTATATCTCCAAAACGCTGCAGTAAAATGGTTAGATAATTGGTGTGCACACTCTATGGGACATCCCGTACATGACCTGACCATTGTTTTTTTCTACTTATTAGAAAATATTTTTTATAGGTGTCTAAAGTAGAAGAGAGGCCTATATCTCCAAAACGCTGCAGTAAAATGGTTAGATAATTGGTGTGCACACTCTATGGGACATCCCGTACATGACCTGACCATTGTTTTTTTCTACTTATTAGAAATGAGGTTTTTATTGTTGTTTATAGTTGAATAGTTGCCTTTATCTCCAAAACGCTGCAGTAAAATGGTTAGATAATTGGTGTGCACACTCTATGGGACGTCCCGTACATGACCTGACCATTGTTTTTTTCTACTTATTAGAAATGAGGTTTTTATTGTTGTTTATAGTTGAATAGTTGCCTTTATCTCCAAAACGCTGCAGTAAAATGGTAAGATATTTGGTGAGCACACTCTATGGGACGTCCCATACATGACCTGACCATTGTTTTTTTCTACTTATTAGAAAATAGGTTTTTATAGGTGTCTAAAGTAGAATAGAGGCCTATATCTCTAAAACGCTGCAGTAAAATGGTTAGATAATTGGTATGCACACTGTATGGGATGTCCTGTACATGACCTGACCATTGTTTTTTTCTACTTATTAGAAAATGTTTTTTTATACGTGTCTAAAGTAGAAGAGAGGCTAATATCTCCAAAATGCTGCAGTAAAATTGCTAGATAATTGGTGAGCACACTCTATGGGACATCCCGTACATGACCTGACCAATTGTTTTTTTCTACTTATTAGAAATGAGGTTTTTATTGGTGTTTATAGTTGAATAGTGACGTTTATCTTCAAAACGCTGCAGTAAAATGGCTAGATAATTGGTGAGCACACTCTATGGGACGTCCCGTACATGACCTGGCCATTGTTTTTTTCTACTTATTAGAAATTAGGTTTTTATTTGTGTCTTAAGAAGAATAGAGGCCTATATCTCCAAAACGCTGCAGTAAAATGGTTAGATAATTGGTGTGCACACTATATGGGACGTCCCGTACATGACATGACCATTGTTTTTTTCTGCTTATTAGAAAATAGGTTTTTATAGGTGTCTAAAGTAGAAGAGAGGCACTGGGACATTAGGACATGGGACATTTAATTCATGAGAAACTGTCATTTTAATACTAAAAAAACATGAAAAAAGAGGCATTTAAAAAGAGTGTATACTTTTTTTTTATCTCTTTTTACAAATAATTATGCTGTAAACCTGTACATAAAAAATGTCTTGAGGTGTTACCTGTAAAGAAAAAAAACAAAACATATGTCAAAGAATTACAAATGTCAAAGACGAAATGAGTGTATATAAAAAGGAAAACAGAGTAACACAAAAACATTCTCAAAACATGGAATATATCATCATAGATAGATAGATAGATAGATAGATAGATAGACAGATAGACAGATAGACAGATAGATAGATAGATAGATAGATAGATAGATAGATAGATAGATTAATTACAAAGAAAGAAAGAAAGAAAGAAAGAATGAATGAAAGAATGAAAGAAAGAAAAAATAGAAAGATAGAAAGAAAGAAAAATAGAAAGAAAGAAAGAAAGAAAGAAAGAAAAATAGAAAGATAGAAAGAAAGAAAAATAGAAAGAAAGAAAGAAAATAGAAAAAAGAAAGAAAGAAAAATAGAAAGATAGAAAGAAAGAAAAAATAGAAAGATTGAAAGAAAGAAATTAAGATAGAAAGAAAGAATGAAAGAAAAAAAATAGAAAGAAAGAAAGAAAATAGAAAAAAGAAAAAAGAAAAAGAAAGAAAAATAGAAAGATAGAAAGAAAGAAAAATAGAAAGAAAGAATGAAAGAAAGAAAAATAGAAAGAAAGAAAGAAAAATAGAAAGAAAGAAAATAGATAGATAGATAGATAGATAGATAGATAGATAGATAGATAGATAGATAGATAGATAGATAGATAGATAGATAGATAGATAGATAGATAGATACAGCTGAAGCGCCATGAAAGCGCATTCTCTCTGCCGTTACTGAAATTACCGTATTCATAGTAATAGGCGCACACGCTTATTTTTTTAGCGGCTGGCTTGACCGTGTATTTTCAAACTGCGGCTGGCTTGACCGCGGTGCTTTCTCTTTAGTTTCATCAAGAAAACTATTAATCTGTTCAACGGTGTACAAATCACTTTCTCTTGCTCTTTCCATCTCAGCCCACTGTTCATCTCTCTCACCATCTTCAGTACTTTGAGATAAACCATCCATTTCTTCACCTATGTCCTCTTCTGAACATTTTTCCTGAGTTACTAAAGAGTGTTGTTGCACATCTTCTACACTGCATTCATTCACCATCCTATCAGTAACTCCACAAGCACTAGCAGGCTTTCCAACAGCATAACTGCACCCAGGCTGATCATTCACAATTTTAGAAACAACAGCACTCACCTTCTCTTGTTCCTTCACCTCCTCCTCCGTCACTCTATCAGTCTGCACAGAGTCTTGTTTATTCCTTTCACTCACTTGAGATTCCCCATTTGATTCTTCATCTCTAGATGCACTCGTTAGGTTCATCACGCACTTTATGCGGACACGAGAAGCGCTTATGTCCGACACCGCCACAATCAAAACATTTCAAACTCTCCGTACTCGCGTACACCATGTACGAATTATCTTCGTGTTTTACTCTGAAAGAAACTTCTAAAGATCGATCTTGGGAGCTTAGAAACATAAAAATCGGACGTCGAAAGGACAATACATGCTTTAGCGCCGCATTTTTGCATCCTAATGGGATCATTCTCATGGGGCTCGCAATTTTCCCATATCGTAGAAGTTCTTTTACTATTGCGTCGCTGGAAACAAACGGCGGGACATTTGAGATTGTGATTTTAGTAGCTGGGGCAGACAGCGGTGAAACCGGAACAAAAGCCTCTTTCACCCACAATCCGTCCACAGTCAATTTATTCACCAAAGCTTCAGTTTTCAAAAACACTACGACTGCTTTGTTCATTCGCGAGCCAGAGATTATGTTATCAAACCCAACCTTCTCTCCTACCGCGACCAACAAATCTTCAACTGTTACACCCACCTCTGGCACACACCTGCACCCATTTACGAAGGGATAAGCAAGCCGTTCCTTGCGCCGGAACGGCTGCCATACCGGCACTGGATTTTTTATTTTTTATTTTTTTAAATAAACTGTTTCTATATCGTTCATTGTTTTATAGTACTTAAACTCCACAGCAATTCTCGACTTGATAAAAGCTTTAAATAAGACTCCAATCTCCTGACCACCCCTGTTTTCTATTCTGTTCTTCCTTGTTTTATAGATTGCAAGCTTTGCCTGTCCAAACAGAAAGTTAAGCAGCTGCCATTTAATCCTTTGCTTTTGATTGTATCCTGCCCCTAAAATAAAAGCATCTGGTGTAAACTTTTCCCCACATTTACCACATAACAAATCCAACAAATTAAAAAGACTTTGAAGTCTTTCACACTCCAAATAACAATGAAAAACAGTTTCTCTAGATCCACAAAATACACATTTATCATCAGTATTTAAAGGAGCAATGTGTGATTTTTAGTGACATCTAGTGGTTCGGTTGCGAGTTTGCACCAGGTTTGCACTAAGGGCTCAGCCCACTGCTCACCCCTCCCTTTCGAAGAAGCTACGGTAGCTAAAACGGGACAAACATCTCGTCGGCTGAGACAGCAGAGAATAGCCAGAGTAAGCCAAGAGTGTGTAACATTGTCACTGTTTCTGTACCACAGTCCATTATAAACCACATCATGGATACTGTTTACAAAGCCATAGTCAGGTGAGGATCAAGGGTTTTAATATATGATTTAATATAATAATAGTAATCAGCTGATTGTCTCACAAACGTAACCAGCAGCACATTTCTCCACACATACTGTAGCAAACCCATAATACAGCGAGGGAGCAGCTATATATTTTTTCTAACAGGGTAGTAATAGTTTAGCTGGCTAATATGAGCTGTTGCTGTGGCTGAGCTGGGACGCCTCCGCATCGCATGAGTCCAAAGGTCGGAAGTGTGCGCGCTGTTACAATCATGTCATCTCCGCATCCCATAGATACTATTTACTACACAGAATAGGCTTTTTTCTCTGATTTTGAAAGCTCTTTGTAATCGACTTTAGTGATCTAAAAGTCTCTATCGACGGGTTAGTGATTCCTGTAACGTACTGTTTTACGGTCAATGACATGAATACTAATCATCAGCTGTCTCACGAACGTAACAGCACATCTATCCCCAATATAACAAACCCATAACACAACGAGGGAGAACTAAGTTACATGAAACAATCCCAACTACATATTTTACACCACTCACAAGGGAAAAGTCACTACTCACGGAGTGTAAGGCTAGCTTCCAGCTTTCCGCTACTTCTCTTTCAAGGTAGTGATGAAACGCGTTCTGTAGCGCTGTTTGTTCGCGTTCAGCTACGGTAGGAATATGACGTCACAACATGGCGACCTTCATAGAAGGGGATTCCCGCGGTTATGGAGCTATTAATGTCTCATTCTAAGGTAATTAAAAACATTACGGTTAATTAAGTAAGTTCTTTATACACCACTGAAAACATAGTTATGGATGTCATATTGCATTTCTGTTAATAGATACTCAACTTTTTTACACATTGCACCTTTAAATTAATGACTGAGATAAAAGCGTTCACAGCCACAGCCCCATGTAATATTCGCCATTGTAAGTCACCAGATCGTTTGGTCAATGGTGGTTTGTATAGCACTCTCCACACAGGTTTCTTGTCCTCTGTCAACCCCAGTTTATCCCTCCACACTGTATCAACCCTCCCATTTAATGTTCCTTTATTAAAAGATTTTACAAAGCATTTATACATCACTTTCCCTTCGACTTCATTCAGATCTAGATTTTGCAATCCATTGAGATCCAGAAAAGGTCCTGACATTTCTTTTAAGTCTGGTGTAATCCCGAGTTTTGGAAAGGGGTCTCTTATATCCAGAGTCACTTGTCCATTCTTAAAATCATTTATTAAATTCAATTCTCGACTTGTCAGTCTTGTTTTCCACATATCCACTAAAGTTTGTGTGTGGCGCGTTGACCTCTGACCCAACAAAGTTATATCACTCATCTCAGGTCCAGCCACGTTAACTATGTGCTTCAATGCCACAGTTTTTGAAGCACACAGTATCTGCGTAAGTCCCAGAACATTCTCACTTGCAATATCCATGCGAGCTCCTTTGATTAGAGGTTCTTCAAGTAACCAGTACAAAGAATTGGTCTCCTCCAGTCTGCAAACATCTAAAAGTCCCCACACCTTGAAAAGTTCGCAGTAAAATCGAGGCACTCCAGCCAATTGTAGTTGTTTAGCATCCATAAGAAACAGCGCAGCATCCAGTCCGAGCCCATCTACTGATTGTAAAATCCTTTTTGTCATCTTCCTCCACAGATCAACAGGACCAGTCAGAAATTTCTGAATGAACTGCAGACGAAAGGTAGCATGTCTGCTTGGTAAATGCACCAAACCTTGTCCTCCCTCTTCTTTTGGAAGAAAAAGCACACTTTAAGGAACCCAGTATAAACAATCCCAAAAAAAATTAACTAGAATGACCTGTAACGGGACAGTAGTCCAACAGGTGGATCTACACAATATAATCTATGCCACAATGTAGAGGCAACCAAAGCCCCTTTCACACAGAGATTCCAGAAAATACACGGATAATGTGACCCAGCATTTGTCCCGGAATTGTCTGATTTCGGTTCATTCACACTGCCAGTGATTTGCCGGGATCTGTGTGTGTGTTCACACACAACCCGTAAAAATCCCGGAAAGACACATGACGTCAGGATGAGACGTATAACGGACGCGTCGAAAACATGTAAACGCGCATACCGTACACGCACTGGTGAACGATCTCAGCTTCAGTACGGTCTCTGGCTCCTGGTCTCTGCTTTGCTCCAGTTTGCAGTAGGGGTGTCCATGGTTAACCGGTTAACCGATTAGCAGTAACCGTTTAAAATTGCATAACCGAGTGAAACCTTTTTGCTCGGTTAAGTGGCGTCAATACATATTTGCTCAAAACTTTTGTTGTTTTTTTCTTTCTGATTGTCGATAAAAAAATATTGTGAAATGACAGCGTTTCTATTAACGGTGTTATGCGACTAAAACATTTTTTTTTCCTTTCGCGATAAGCCATTCCAAAAATAATGGCAACGGACGTTGGTATATCACAGCCACCGCACTAGACATTATTATTATTTATGGAAGGAGACGTGCCGTGTCATCCAAGCATTAATGGCAGGGAAAGTCACAGAGTTTCTGTGTGTTTCTCCCTCATTTCTGCTCCGCGGTCTTGATTGTGGCATTTCTTTGAGGTTTTGTCTAGTAGGCTATTCCATGTATCTTTTATGAATTTTAAAAAAGAACTCTGCCTCGTATATGTCCAAACGGTCAGTGTACTTTTGTGTTCATTCGTTTCCCCTTATTTAATCCGTAGGCCTAATTGCAAAACGAAAAATGAACGGTTGTATTTTGTAAAATGCAGAGTTTAACACCAAAATGTTCATTTGAACTGTAGGACTAGGTCAAATGCTGCGCAAAAATATATAGGCTATATATCGACGAATTTTCAGATATTTGTTTGATTTTTTTGCCCCTTTAAACATTTAAAATATTTGACAAATGAATATGGAAAAAAAAAAGATTTTACTGGTTTTCTGAGGCCAAATTAGAACCTGGAAATTATATTTCCCCCGCAGTGCTGAA